>NC_056741.1:1925560825-1925640825 GCF_019279795.1 Protopterus annectens
GATAAATGCACTCAAAAGATGTCACTTACAGATGGGCACATACTGCCTCGGTGCCATCCATTTACAGGACTCCTGCACCATAATATCATGGGTTCAGCAACAGGGTGCTCCATGAGTGTGGAATTAAACTGATGGCAAGGGTTTTTTTTTTTTTTTTTTTTTTGAAAGGGCCTTTTCAGGAAGCTTTATACAACTCTGAGCTCCAAATCTTCCTTTCAACTCAGTCCGTCATCCAAAAGACTGGCTACGAGAGCTCCAGTTTTGTAGCCACAAAAAAAGATTGTGTTGTTGGAACCAAGGGCTCTTGACTCCAATAGACCTGGAACGTTGGCAGCAAAACTGTCCATTGAGCCAATGGAAGTATCAAGGAGTCTGTTTCCTTTATTGGAGCCGATATCTCCGCTGTGATCTATTCTGGATAGCGGCAAAATCCTTTGTCTACTTGTTCCTCCAGGAGCTTATCTGATGACTGTGGAGTGGGTGATGAGAGCGCTTCAGACACCAGCCCTGGCATAAATTTTGTCATCTCTGGACCCAAAGGAATTGGAGCCATCCCACAAAACGCTTGCTTCAATTCCTCCTCCGATCACCCTGGAGTCTTCGGAGCCAGAGAGCTTGGATCCAATAGTAGCGGAACTGTCTGCACCAAGACCACCTTTGGAATTTTCGGTACAGACTTCGGCTCTGATGTCCTCTGCTCCTTCTGATGTCAGAGTCTAGGAGCCGTTGCTAGTTAGTTGGGTCTGGGGAGGGGAGTCCACGTGGACAGTCCGATCAGCGATTGCCCCTTGGTGCCTTGGCTTAGTTGAGCTCTGCTCCTCCATTTCTCAGTGTTTCCTTTGCGTACAACCTTGAGATTCTGAACAGAGGGGTGGCTGGAAGCCCACCACCCCTTCAAAGGACAAATTTGTATACCTGCCCCTTGGTGCCCTGGCTTGGTTGAGCTCTGCTCCTTCTCCATTTTTCAGTGTTTCCTTTGCGTACAACCTTGAGGTCCTGAACAGAGGGGTGGCTGAAGCCCAGCACCCCTTCAAAGGACGAATTTGTATACTTGGAGGCTTTTGCTTTTCACCCTTCCACCTCCTAGGTGACTCCACCATATGACCAACTGTTGGGCGTCATATCCTGTAAGGCTTGGACATCACCTGATAGTGGAGCCTGCTCCAAGGAGGGTTAAATTTATTACTGCCCCCTTCAGAGAAGGAATTTTTGACTAAGGGTGTCCCTGTAGAAGCAATGGTGGTGGCGGCAGCCACCAAGAAGGAGCTATTGGAGATTGCTTCATCTGTTCATCCTAACAAAGAATCTAGGACTATGGACAGAGCACCTTTCATTCCATGGCCTTCACCCTACGTTCGCTGAATTACCTTAACATTTTACGAGACTTCAGAGGGATCTCATAAGAACTCGGAGATATCCTTCAGGGTCCGCAGACAAAGTAACTTCACCTACCCTCAATTCCATCGTAAACTCCATGAGACTGACTTCATATGTGGCTGATGGAGCGAGTAGAGCAGCTGCAGCAGGCATTTCCCTGAGGAGGCATTCCTGGATGTGCCTTTGCAACTTTGCTGAACCCTTTGTCTCCTTTCACCAACGCTCCCTTTGGGTCATCCCTTTTTGGACCAAAGGTGAAAGCTACTTTGACCAGGTGCGAGCAGGAAGGGAAAACCCTATCTGCCATTGGGAGTCCGTTTTTCTGCCCCATGTAGACCTTATCCCAAAGGTCAAAAGGGCAGAAAGTTTTCTGACTCGTATGGCGACTCTTCCCCCAGGGGCAGAGGGAGAAGTTGCAATGAAAGATGTCTACCTCACAGCAGAGGGGGTCTGCAGAATCAGGGCATGAGATTCTCTGACTGGTCCTTCTAGCACTCCTGAAAGGAGGCACACCTGCTCTGCTCTCGTGGCAGTCCGGGGTCGATTGTCACTGTACCCAAACTCCTGGCAAGAAATCTCCCATGACAAATGGGTACAATTTAATTTTATCCAGAGGCTATTGCATACCATTTTCCATTTCTCCTCCAGTGAACCAGTCCTTGCCAGATATTCCACCCGGTCAAAAGGACTATGCAATACAAGAGAAGCTCTTGTTCCAGGAAAAGTCAGAGGTCCCCGCAGACTATATGATATCCGGAACTTACTAAAGATTTTTTTTAGTGCCAAAAAAGACAGGGGACTGAATCATTCTAGAGCTCAGCAAGCTAAACAAAGCCATGAAGAAGTCTAAGTTCCAGATGGTAACTCTGCAGTCTATATTTCTGTTCATCTGGGAAAGACTATTGGATGTGCTCAGTAGATCACCAGGATGCGTGCTACCATATAAAGATGGACAGGCAATCCAGGAGACATGTTTTCGGCTGGAGCCAGTCATTACCAATTTGAGTCCTGCCCTTTGGCCTCACTACAGCCCCCATTGTGTTCACCAAATGCATGGCAGTGGTCACGGCTCACTTGAGGAGATGTCTGGGATTCCGTGTGCTTCCATACCTAGATGACTGGCTCCTCATCGCCACCACCAAGCATCTACTACGAATGAGACTAAACATTGTCACTTTGCACCAGACTAGGCATCACCATAAACTTAAAATCTGCCTTGTCGCCATCTCTGTATATTACCACCTTAGGCGCAGAACTGGATTCAGGAAATATGACTGCGAAACTTACCCCAGACAGAATACAGTCCCTTCATCAGCAAATCGCAATTTTGATGCCAAAGAAGTTCAGGCCAGATATGTGCTGCAAGTTCTGGGTACCATGGCAGTAGGTATTCTTCTGGTTACCCTAGCATGACTACACATGAGGGTTCTGCAGTAGTTGCTATTTGCTCAGTGGTCAATGCAGGATCTTCCTCTTTCACATCAGATTATCATCACTGAATCTTGCAAACAAGATATCCTTTGGTGGCTGCAGACAGACCAGTTGTCTTTCCTCAACCAAATGCAGCTTTTGACCACAGACTCTTCCCAGATCGGTTGTGGGGAGGCATTATCTGGGAATGACAGTCCAAGACCTATGGCAAGAACACAAAATCCACTTTCACATCAACGTTCTGGAGTTGAGAGCAGTGTTCTATGCATTGCAGGCATTTCAGGACTCTCTTCCGATAGGACAGTTGCAGTTCAGATAGACAACATGTCAGTAGTGTGGTACGTAAACGAGCAAGGAGGAACCAAATCCTAGCCACTATGTAGAGAGGCACAATGAGTTTGGCAATGGGCGGTCGCTTCTCCACGGTTTCTGATAGCAACACACACATCCTGGGGAAATGCAACATGGTGGACAAACTAAGCAAAGGTATTCTGTTGCTTCACGAGTGGTCCCTGAAGGTAGAGATTGTGGAAAAGATCTTCCAGGAATGGAGCCAGCCTTGCCACTTCACGAATGCTTAATGCAGCAGCTACTTCGCCCTTGATCCTCCTCTGGTTAAGTCACCAAGGGATGCACTGGTTCACAATTGGCCCCCCAGGACTACTCTTCCTTCCCTCTTTTCCTCCAATTCCCAGAGTACTGCAGAAAACCAGCTTGTTGAGCGCTATGATCCCCTTTGCTCCTTACCGGCCTAGAGTGTGGTTCCCCTTCCTTTGGATCCATCTGTTGGAGGGACCTTGGATTCTGGATCCAATTCCAGACCATTTGACACACTCTTCGGGAGTTCCATCCGTCCATCCAAACCCTCAAGTTGACAGCATGGCTGCTCCAATTCCAAGCTTAGCCAGGTGTTGCTCCTTTGCACCTGCAGTGAGTCAGTCTTTTTTCTTCCCATAAACCATTCGCGAGGAGATTGTATTCCAGTAAGTGGAAAAGATTTTCATGCTGGGCTGCGGGACAGAAAATAGAACTTTTACAGCTTCTATTACTGCAATTCTAGAATTTCTCTCCTTTTTGACTACAGAGCGGCAGCAGCTGCCATCAAAGTTCACTTGGCAGCCATTTCTAATTTCCACACTGGAGAGATGGGAATTCCTGTTCTCATAGGTTATATAAAGCTTTCCTCAAAGGTACTTTCCTACTCCTACTCAGACCACCGATCAGAGAATCCCCCAGTTCCTTGGGACCCAAGTCTTGTTCTAAACACACTGATCTTACCTCCCTTTGAACCCGCATCATCTTGTGATTTTTGAAGTATTTGTCGTGCAAGACTTTTCTAGTAGCCATAACCTCTGCTAGAAGTGTCTGAGTTACAGGCCCTGTCTATAGGTTCCCCTTGCATCACTTTTCCACAAGGATAGGGTATCTTTGAGAACTAATCCCTCATTCCTTCCAAAAGCCTATTCCGAGAATAATTAATATAAACCAATCCATTGAATTGCCTTTGTTTTTTCCAAACTACAGCGACAAGGCAGATTATAAATTGCATCAGTTGGATGTACATAGACAGTTATGTTTTTTTCTCCTTGGGACAAAAGACTTGAGAAAATCCAACCAGCTTTGTGTTCTTTTCTGACAAAAAGAAAGGTGGGCCAGTCCCCAAAGTAACTTTGACAAAATGGCTAACTGATTACTATTCTTACTGTAAGAGAAGGAAATGCAAACTGCTCTTGTGGAATGTCCTCTCTTCTTTCCTGGTAGTCTCAACATCCTCTGCTTTTCAGGCCAGACTTCCTATTGACTGTATTTGTGCAGCTGCCACATGGGTGAGAACTCTTACCTTTATCACTCATTACATATTAGATGTGGCCTCCCAAAACATGTCTTCCTTTGGATCAACTGTATTGAAGAGTAATTTTTTTCCTGAGCCACACTGGGTTAAAGGTGCTAGGGACGCTGTCCCAACCTGCAAGATTTACAGCGAGTTAGGACAAAACATTATGAAGTTATGTACTTGCCATAACGTTCCATGTTTGTTGTCCATCTCTCCTACATTCCTGCATCCCACCATCCTACTTCCATCCTGTGTTCCTGGAGGAAATGGTGGAAAATTCTATACTTGCGTACATAGTTATGATTTGGAATTTCTGTTTGTCTTGTGCTGTGTGTGTGTGTGTGTGTGTGTGTGTGTGCACGCACACACACGCGCGTTTTATATTAAGTCCTACTTGGAAGAGCCAATTTTCAGTGGAGGCCTGAGGAGAAATGCTCCAGATGCATATCTTTGTAATGTGGGAGGAAACGCACACTAACGCAGGGAAGGATATGCAGACTCCGCACAGAAGGCACCCCAGTCGAGAATCGGACTGGATAGTCTCTTGCTGTGATGCGACAACGCAGTTAGTTATTTGGGTTAGTTTAAATCTTTTGCATGCCAACAAGATCTGGGGATGTGGCCTAGAGTATCATGGGATAGGGGTTAGCCTTGAGCCAGTGTAAGTTCTCTAGCTTTAGTATTCAGCTGAGTCTGAGCCGTGTTAGTCTCTGAACCCAACGTGCAAGAATATAGGCAAGATGAACAAAAAAACGTGGAACGTTCTGGTAAGTACTTAACTTGGTATCCAAGATAGTTGCTTTCCATAGAAAATTTCGAATTGAGATTTCAGTCTAAACTCTAGATCTTCCCATCTTTAAATAAATGCAGCTATACTAATTTGATGGTCCTTGAATAAAGTTTTGGACACTAGTGCCAGGAGTCAATACCATCCAAGTCTGTATTAATTTAGTTGCATTTAGTTGACCATGTTTGTTTCATTAGGCCATTTTCGTCTGTGGAGACTCAGTGGTGTACTGACTAGGGAAAATTTGGCCAAGCCATCAAAGAAGTTCTGTTTTCAATAAGTGCTGTGGGATTTCTAGCCTCCAACTGAGCTACCACTGTTTCTGGCAGATGAAGCTTCAGATGTTCTTCGTGTTTCACTGTTGCAGTCATCACACTTGGTTATCTGCCTGCAGGTAGCCCTCAGTTGGCCTGAATACCAGTCTTGGGATTTCTATGTCTGATGCTGTTGCCTCTTCCATGATGTCAGGTCATCGGGAGTATAAAACATGCAGCCGACGCCATTACATCAGCTTTTCTTGCCTCTCAGGATCTCAAAGCAGTTTGCAAGTGCCTGTCAGCTGCTACCTGAAATTTTCATTTGTAGAGTTTCAAACCTGAAGTCTTCTAAAGCTAAGTACCCCATTGGGGATCCTTTTTTCTTGCTCTAACCAATGTCAGAAAAAGTTAACAGTTGTCTTGCTTGTGGAAAGCAAAATACCTCAGAGATTTTCATTCTTACTTAATCACCTGTTTAGGCCCAGACCACGACGTTCCTCGCTGTCTGTTTTGTGCCTTGTTCAATGCTCGAACTATTCATTGTCTGGCTCTGTCGCTAAATTCTTTCACTCTTGTTCTCTGTATTCCGAAATGGCTTAGTTAAGCCATCCAACTACCGATGTTCCAAAAAAAAGTAAGGATAAAGACTGCATAGGTCCAAAACTGCCAACACTTCCATTAAGCTAGTCGCCAGCCCACCGGTATTCAATGAGGCGCTTTTGCAGCCCCTGATACCCGCTTCTACAGATTCACAGGCCTCTACTGAGACCCATTCGTAGTCTGGTATGATGCAAGATGCTTCTTAGACTGTGGAACCTGCGGATGTCTCCTACCTTGAATGGGTCCGGAGTCGCTGTGCAGGCACTGGCTTCTGAGGGTGTATTCAGGCCTTCCGATGTTCATATTAAGCAGGCTACTTCGTTTTTGACTAAACCTACCGAATTTCTCAGGCCCAGAGTTCGCACTATGCCTAGGAAACCGACCAAAGCGCATTCTCAAGCTCCTATACCTCAAAAACAAATGCTTAGAATGGCTGAAGACCTTATTACTTTAGGGGAATCCAGCCTTCCCCGTCTAAAAGGTAAATAATTGGATTTCCCTTTTGATTCTACAGACCATGAGTCCGATGACTCTTACCCCTCTGATTACCAGGGCATACCCTTACCCACCTATGAGGATTCAGATGCAGAGAATTCCATTCCCTCTGTCTCCCCTCCAGATTACTTTTCTTACAGTGAAACCTTGCATACCCTAAGAGAGCATTTCCGCTAGGAATGCCAGGACTACCCTCAGTCAAAAAGAGACTGGAAATTTTTAGATTTGCCTCGGCACAGACCTCAAGCTATACCCCCTGTCCTGGATATTGTAGATGTCGTCATGGAATCAACTTTTACCCTTTACCTCCAGCCCCCCCAAAAACTGACCGGTACTACAGGGTACCTGACTCGCAAATTTCTCTCAAAATCCTCCTGCGGATCCAGAGACCATTTCCCAGGAACCTAAAGGTATTAAGGCTGCTACAGCCAAAAACCCTACCCCTTCGGACAGGGCTTCAGACCGATTGGGTAAGAAGGTATATACCTCTGCAACTCTTGCCGTCAGGGCTTTAAATTGCCAGTTTCACATGTTGAAGTACCAGCAGCATATTATTGGAACTAATTGAACAAAAAATGTTGATCCCTTATTGTGCAGAAAGATTTACAAGAGTCAATGCGTTCTGCAAACCAAGTTAGTAAGCGTAGTTTGCAGTATGGTTGTGATGCCTTAGAAGCATCTTGCAGGGCTGCTGTCACTGGGTCTGTTCTGAGAAGGCGTGCTTGGCTGAAGGAACAAATTTTGCCAGACCATGTCAAAGCAAAATTACTAGATTTATTTTACATTTGTTGACTGGGATAGTCCAACTGGATACATGTCCATTTTCAGCGGTGGCTCGGGGAGAAAAGCTCCAAGGTAGTAAGAGTCAAAAATATAATGCAGACATAATTACAGGTACGTTATTTACAGAGGATACATGAAAAAACAGGAGGCGCAAGTTCATGGGTATAGTTATGCCTGGTTTGTCAGGGGCCTGTATTGACAGTAGGTAGAAAGTAAGATGCTCCATTAAATCAAAGATGTTTGGCACAAAAGCAGAAGTTGTTCTTAAAAAGATGGAGGAAAAAGCTAAATCTATGCAAACTGTCAGATTTCTTACAGGTACAGCCACCTAGATTCAGTAGGCATTGGCCTTCGTAAAACTGTTCCTTTCCAGTCCCCCCAGGCCTTCTTAGTCCAAACCCAGGGGCAACAGACCACAAAGACTGCAGTCTCAGGGTATGCACAGATCTAAACAATGGAGTGCTCCCACCTCAAAAACAGTGAGTGGTAAGCCGCCCTCTTATGGAAAAAGTTCACAATTACTTTTTCTGCATCCTTCCCAGCCATGCCCTAGTTCATGCACCCCTAGGAGGAAAACTCTCCCTTCATGCAAAAAACTGGGAGTACATTACCCAGGACCGTTGGGTCTTAAACATTGTATCCCAGGGATACAAATTCTCCTTCCATTCACTGGCAACCCCAACCGGATTGCCAGACCTTCCCCCAAACCAGTGGGCAGAGGCCCAAAAGCAAGTACATTCTCTTCAGTATCAGGGCTATTCAACCTGTTCCAACAGAGCAAAGTGGGCAGGGTTTCTACTCCAGACTCTCTGGTGCTCAGAAAAGAAAACACTTGGTGCCCTATCCTGGATCTGTCAATTCTTAACATCTTCCTGGTGGTACCGAAGTTCAAAATGCTTACACTCCAACAGCTGCTGCCTATGCTAGCCAAGAACTCCTGGCTGGTCACCCTAGACTTAAAAGAAGCTTATCTGCACATCCCCAAAAGGGAATCTTGCAGGAAAGATCTATGTTTCAGGGCAGGCTGTATGCACCATCAACTCTGCACTTCCCTTTTGGCTTACCTACTGCACCAACGGTATTCACAAAGTGCCTGGCTCCAGCCATTGCCTACTGCAGGCAGAGAAACATTCAGATTTACCCATACTTGGACGATTGCCTTATTCAGGCAGACAGTCAGGAATTGCTACTTTTGCACCTGACATTTGTAAAGAGACTAACTTCTCTGGGATATACTATCAACAAAAAGAAAACACATCTGGTACCCTGCCAAGAAATTGTATTTCTGGGAGCAAGCTTCAACACACCTTCCCAGATGGCATTCCTCACTCCTGAAAAGCAGGATTATTTAACAAATTACTTCAAACTATTGGCCACCCAAACCCGGCTGTCTGCAAGAAAAATACTGCAAACCCTAGGGTTCATGGCCTCATGCATTCTCCTAATTCCATATGCAAGACTGCATATGAGGAAAGTTCAATGGTACTTGGTCTCTGGTGTCAACATTCTCAGGACCTGGAAACAGTGATTCCGATCATCCCTTGCGTAAGGACAGACTTCCTTTGGTGGGCAGAGGCCTGCAACCGCAACAAGGGACTCTTTCACTCAACCCCCCCGCCGCCCAAACCCTGACAACAGACTCCTCAGATTATGCATGGCTGGGCTCGCATGGCAGGCAAATGCATTTGAGCCAAATGGAGCCCAGAAAAAATGCACCTGCATATCCATCAAAAATAAATGTTAGCTGTACAGAATGCACTGGCAGCCTTCAAATACCTTATCCTTCCAGGACAACTCTTGATAAAGACAGACAGCACAGTGATGTGGTACATAAGCGGGGGGGGGACTTGTTCCTACCCACTCTGCAGGTTGGCCATGGCTCTGTGGAACACAGCCTTGAACAACCAAATGCACCTGCAAGCTCAATTCCTGCCAGGCAAACAAAATTCACTGGCAGGCTTGAGCAGAAATCTAATGGACCCACACGAGTGGAAACTGGAACCCAATTCATTCAAGCTTCTAACCAACAGGTGGGGGACACCAGAGGTGGACCTTTTTGCTTCTCCCCAGAACCATCAATTGAGGAAAGTTTGCACTAGAACTCACACAGCCAAGCATGAAAAGTCGATGCCCTATTCTTTACACGGGAAAACCTCTCAATCTATGCCTTTACCCTTTTGCCCCTCCTCTCGAAAGTACTACTCAATATCAAACAGGACAGGCCAAGGACAGTCCTTACTGCACCAGACTGGCCATACCCACTTTTACGCAGTCTGACAGTGCCACCCTGGCACCTGCATCAGACCCCCTCTCTACTGTTTAGCATCAGGGCCAAATTTTGCATCCTCAACTGCATACCCTGAACCTAGCAGCCAGGCTTATTCCCTGAATACATCACCAGCAACCCTCTGCAAACAGGTGCTGGATGTCATCCTTGAGGCCAGGAGGCCTAGTACTAGGAAATCCTTTTCAGAAAAGTGGAAAACGTTCTTTTCTTGGAGCCAGCCTCAGGGAAAGGACACAGCTGTGCCCACCTTGCCTCAAATCCTTGATCTAGCAGAGCTGCTCCACAAAGTCTCATCATTCTCATACATTAAGATTCGTGCTTCTGCCATCTCTGATCATTACAATGCTAAGCCATCTCTCTTCTTTCTACCTTTGGTCAAACAGCTCCTGAGAGCAGCTAACAATTTAAGAACCCAAGGAGGGCTCCCACTCCTGCCTGGGACCTTCTCTTTGTACTAGAGAAGCTCATGCTTCCCTTTTCAGCCTGCTGCTACAGCATTAAAATTCCTCTCTCGGAAAAGAGTCTTGCTTCTAGCCATCACTTCAGCAAGAAGAGTGTCTTAGAGTTGCAAGCCCTTATGTCTGTGGAACCCTTCATTATTTTCCATGCGGACAGTGTTTCCCTCAGGACTAACCCATCATTTATGCTCAAGGTGGTATCCAATGTGGTTTTAAACCAATCCATCCATTTACCAACCCCTTTTTCCTAATCCTCAGAATAAAGGGAAAGGATCCTGCACTCCTTGGACATGCACAGACAGCTTAGGTTCTACAATGACCGGTCTAAACAGTTTAGAAAATCTGACCAGCTGCTAGTCAGTTTCGCTACAGGGGCAAGAGGGCAAGGCACTTTCAAAGCAAACCATCTCCAAATGGATAGCACACTGCATCAATTTATGCTCAAGCACCATGGAAAACCTACCCCACAGGGGATCAAAACTCTCCACTAGGGCTACCTCAAACTCTACAGCATTTCTCAGGGGAGTCCCTACCAGGGACATCTTGGAAGCTGCAACCTGGAGTTCAGTACACATCTTCACCAAACATTACCACTTGCCTATCTTTTCTAAATCCAGAGCTGGATTTGGTACAGCAGTCCACAAGGCCTGCTTGCCAACCCTAATACTTCGACTGCCTCCACGCTTCCTCAGCTTTGGGAATCAACCCAAGTGTGATGACCACAACAGTGAAACGCGAAGAACATAGTACAGTTGTGCACACTTATCATAAATGTAGATGTTCGAGTGTATTCACTGTTGCAGCCCTGGTTACCCTCCCTCCAGCCCCTTGACTTTTCTATACTTTCTACCCATCCTCTCTTTTGGTCATATCTTATGGCAATGGTATTTACTTTTTACTGGAGGTGTTCCACACCATGTAATTGCTCCCTAGTTTGGGGGCTTCTGACATCTGGGGTAAGAAACTGATGTAATGGCATCGGCTGCATGTTTTATACTCCTGGTGACCTGACATCATGGAAGAGGCGACGGCATCTGACGCAGAAATTGCAAGAGACTGGTATTCGGGCCGACAGAGCTACCTGCAGGCAGATAACCAAAGTGTGATGACTGCAATAGGGAATACACTAACATCTACATTTATGGTAAGTGTACACAACTGTACTTTTCAGGTTTCCTGCAAAGGTTGATGCACACAGGAGTGCAGCACCTTTTTATGCTGCAGTGTATTGTCAGTACTGGAAAATTAATCCAAGTCCATCTTATCAAGTTTTTTTTAGATCTTAATGGTTGCTTAAATTCAGTATCCATATATTTTTAAACATCAAATCACATTTAAAAAAGTGATTGGTGCAGAGTATAAAAGAATTAATCACAATACCATTATTTTCATGCAGTATGTTTTAATTTTGCATTTACTCTGGCATTACGTAAACTGCTCTTTCTGCTTTCCCTTAAATCTCCCTTCATTTTCCTCAACATTTTTACTTCACGTATTATTCCTATACATTCTGTTTATTTTTATGTATTTGCTCCTACCCTTTTCTTAAAATCCCACTCACGATCCTTAGTCATAGATAATTGTTTGGACCAACCTGCTATGTTTTTTTTTTGCCATATAACTTTAGTGGTCAAATTTGAACAAGAAATGAATCTCCCGAGCAGATGTCTAAAGTAGATGTTCTTCATGTTTCACTGTTGCAGTCATTACATTTGGGTAATCTGCTGGCAGGTTGCCCTCAGTCGGCCTGAATATCAAAGTCTTGGGTCCTGCGTCGGTTGCTGTCTCCTCTTCCATGACGTCAGGGGTATAAAACCTGCAGCCGACGCTATTTTATTCAGTCTTTTTCTTGCCGTGCCGTAGCAGAAGCAGTTGGCAAATGCCTGTCTGCTGACTCCTGAAATTTTCACATTAGAGTTTCAGAACCGAAGTCTTCAATTAAAGCCAAGTACCACATTGGTGAAACAAAATTCTTGCTCCTTACAGATGTCAGTAAAAGTTAATAATTGCATTACTTTTGGGAAGCAAATACCTCAAGGATTTTCATTTGTACTGTATTCCTTGCCTATGCCCAGATCAATAACGTGCCTTGCTGTCTGTTTTGTGCTAGATTTAACCAACGCACTATTAAGTTCTGTATATTTTTGCTTCAAAATATTTTGGATCCAGATTTAATTACCCTGAAATGTCATCTGATAGCAATCAGACTACCGGAGTTCACAAAAAACGCAAAGAAAAAGACAGAGACCATCAAGGTCCAAAATCGACTAAGCTTCTCCTAAGCCAGTCGCCAGTTCGCCGGTACTCGGTGAGATGCTTTTGCAGCCCCTGATGCCTGCTACTTTTGAATCGCAGGCCTCTACCGAGACCCATGTGGAGTCCGGTATGCAGCGAGTTTCTCAAGAGTATTGAACCAGTGGATGTCTCTCCCTTGGATGGGTCCGGAGCAGCTGTGCAGGCACCGGCTTCTGAGAGTGTATTCAGGCCTACGGACTTGCATATTAAACTGATGCCTAGAAAACCGCCCAGGCTGCATGCTGAAGCCTGTATGCCTAAAAACAAATAATGGCTGAAGATCTTATAACTTTAATCAGGGAAAGCCAACCACCCTCTTCTAAGAGACCTAGGACTGAAACTGTTTATGAATCTTCTGACCAGGATTCTGATTTTTCTGATTCTTCTGATCTGAATTTACCCTCCTCTACTTTTGAGGATTCTGATGCAGAGGACTCTATTCCCTCTGCTTCCCATCTAGAGGATTTTTCATTTGGTGAAACCTTGCACCCTCTAAGGGAGCATTTCCACTGGGAAAGCCAGGATTTTTATGATTCGAAAAACAGGCTTGGGGATTTCTTACTCTTGTCTCAGCATAGGACCGCCTGTTTGACAACAAAGCTGAGGAATTTCTTAAAAAGATTGAAGATGAAGCTAAATCTATGCAAACTGTTTAAGATTTCTTACAAGTTCAGCCTCCAAGATTTAGTAGGCATTGGCCCTCGGCCTTCTCGATCCAAACCTAGACACAGCAGAAATCCCAGGTTTCAGTCCCAGGGAATGCACAAGACTCAGCAGTGGGGGGCTTCCACTTCCAAATCTGGGAGTAGTAAGACTCCCCCCTATGGAAAACTGTCTCAATGACTTGATTTTAAAACTTCCAAGCACTTCTCAACTGAATGCTCCTTTAGGGGGAAAGATTGGTCTGCAGGCCAGAAACTGGGAACTCATTACCCAGGACGAATGGGTTTTAAATAGTGTCCCAAGGATACAGATTTCACTTCCACACATTACCAACGCCAAAAGGTTGGCCGGATCTACCCCCAAATCAGTTGGCAGAGGCTCAAAAGCAACTACTCTCTCTCTCTCAAACATGAAAGGCTATTCAAACTGTACCAGAGGAGGAAAAAGGGCAAGGTTTCTACTAAAGACTTTTCCTGGTACCCAGAAAAGCCAATTCATGGCTTCCTGTTCTGGACCTGTCTACTCTAAACACCTTTTTGGTGATTCCAAAATTCAAGATGCTGAGTCTTCACCAGTCGCTTCCTATGCTAGGAAAAGATGCCTGGATAGTAACACTCTAAAGGAAGCATACCTGCACATCCCAATCGGGGAATCTTGCAGAAGATACCTACGCTTCAGAGCAGGCTACAATCACTACCAGTTCTCTGCACTGCCCTTTGGCTTACCTACTGCTCCCAGGGTATTCACAAAGTGCCTAGCCCCAGTCACCGCATTTTGCAGGCAAAGAAATACGCAAATATACCCTTACCTGGACGATTGTTTAATTCGGGCAGAAAGCCAGGACATATTTTTGAATAATCTGGCCTTTGTACAAAGGGTGCTAATTTGTCTGGGGTACACCATAAACAAAAAGAAATCACACCTGGTAGGCTGTTAACAAATCGTATTCCTGAGAAATACTTGAATTCAACTTCCCAGATGGCTTTCCTCACGCCAGAGAAAAATTGATTTGACAACCTACTTCAAACAAGTGGCCACAGAAACCCTATTATCTGCAAGACAAATACTATAAGCCTTGGGGTTCATGGCCACCTGCATTCTTCTGATTCTGTATGCAAGACTGCATATGAGGAAACTACAATGGTATCTAAAAAGCCTATGGTGTCAATATTCTCAGGATCTAGAAGCAATGATTCCTATCATACCTTGCCTACTCCTAGAGTTTCTTTGGTGGGCAAAGGCCTGCCATCAAAACAAGGGACTACCATTCACACCACCCCCTGCCGCCCAAACCCTGACACTCATCAGGTTATGCATAGGGGGGCTCACTTGGGTTCCATTTGCCCTGAATGCGCTTCCCTGCCAAGTCAAATGCACTTTGCATATCAATCAAAAAGAAATGTTAGCTGTACAGCATACTCTGACAGCCTTTTAAGGACCACATTCTTCCAGGACAGTTAATGGTAAAGACTGAGAACACCACTGTTGTGGTACATAAACAAGCAGGGGGGGTGCACATTCTTACCCCCTATGCAGACTAGCCATGGCATTGTGGAACACAGCCCTGAGTTACCAAGTGCATCTAAAAGCTCAATTCCTGCCAGGAAAACTAAATACACTGGCAGACGAACTAAGCAGAAACCTCATGGACCCACACGAGTGGAAGGCTGGAACCAAGATTTTGAACATGTTGACAAGCAAACTGGGGAGCCCAGATATAGACCGGTTTGCCTCCCCCCAGAACTTATCAGTTGGACAAATTTTGCACAAGGACTCCCCACAAACAAGCTTGGAAAGTGGATGCTCTGTCCTTCAGCTGGAAAAACCTATCAGTTTATGCCTTTCCTCCTCTGCCTCTGCTCTCCAAAGTACTACTAAAGATCAAACAAGACAAACCAAGGACGATTTTGATTGCACCAGACTGGCCACGCCAACAATGGTACTCCTCTTGCGCAGTGTGTCACTGTTGGCCCCATGGCACCTGCCTCAGACTCCTACCATATGGTCTCAGCAGGAGAACCAGATTCTGCACCCTCCGCTTCATACACTGAACCTAGCAGCCTGGCTAATATCTCCTTTACCATCCCTCAGTAAACCAGTGATGGATATCATTTTAGAGGAAAGTAGGCCTAGTACTAGAAAATCTTATGCTGAAAAATGGAAAAGATTCTGTGCCTGGAACCAATCTCAAGGGATGAGCACAGCAGTGCCCAATTTACCTCAGATTTTACAGTACTCAACTGAGATGCTTCACAAGGGCCTGTCTTTCTCCTCCAAAATTTACGCCTCAGAGCCATTTTAGCTCATAACCTCCCCTCTTCTCTCATCCACTTCTTAAGCAGTCCCTCTGAGGGGCCAAAAATCTACGACTACCCAGGAGAGCCCCAACTCCAACCTGAGACCTTAACTTCGTATTGGAAAAGCTCACCCTTCCTCCTTTCAAGCCAGCTGCCACTGCAGATTTAAAATTCCTCTCTTGGCAAACAGCTTTCCTTTTAGCAATCACTTCAGCAAGAAGGGTTTCTGAATTACAGGCCCTCATAGCAGTGGAGCCTTTTATCATCTTTTATGCGGACAGGGTGTCCATCAGGGCCAATCCTTCCTTCATGCTCAAGGTGGTATCAGTGTGGCCCTTAGTCCATTCATTTGCCAGCCTTCTTTCCTAACCCACAGAACAAAGGGGAACGGATACTGCACTCCTTAGACATGCACAGACAACTTGGGTTCTACTTGGATAGGACTAAACCTCAAAGGAAATGCATCAGTCTTAACGGATGGGTTATCTGATCTGACCTTAGCACCTTTTCCAAGATCTTGGATCCAGGCCTGGGGCTGCTCCCCTACTCTTAATTCCCTCTTGCCACAAGAATGCCTCTTATCTCATTTGCAGCCTCTTCAGTCAAGGAGTGACTGCAAGGGCTCAGATTAAGTAATTAGTCTGTTTCCTCCTTTGAGTAATAGTTGGTTCTTTTTGTGATTTTTTTTTTCCCCCCTTGTGCATTATAGCTGAATGGTAGGAAACCTTTTGCTAGTGTGTTCTTTCTTTTCTGACTTCCTCTATATAAAAAAGTGCAACACTCTTCCTGTGTGATGTTGGATTTAGATATCTGGTTAAACTTGGGATCTGATATAAATTTTCATTTTAAGTATTTTTATCAAAATGTTTCCAGCTATAGTTTTGTGTGCTTTCAAAATAATTTTAAACCATCTATTCAGGTATTTGGGTTATTGCATATATTTACTTTTAACTTTTTTTTTTTTTATACTGTCTTTGACTTGTGATTTGCACAAGGGTTCAGCTATCACATGGTTAAGTTGCTCACATGATTTGAAAGTGTCGGTTATAAGATAATTTTAAAGTATTTAAATGTCCAGTCCATTTTATGTTTATCTGAAGTTTTATTGAATAAAGCAAAAGCACCTACCAATAAGTTTTGGATTGCTGGAGCTTGTTTGTTGGAATCTCTGCAGCCTAGCATGTGGCTTTTCAGTTTTTTGTCTTTGTACTTTCTAGGATACTCGTACAGGTGTAAGTCTTAAATACTATTGCTAGTATTAAATCTCTTTCTGCACTTTCTGTAGCTCTTTTAAATTACCATTGTTGGTAGTTTTTCTCTCTCCTAACTTTTGGCTATTTGAGCTATGCAGACAAAAGGCCCAGCAGGGTTTAAAAAATGTGAAAAGTGTGGACATAAAATTCTTCTGTTTGTATATTGCCTTGGGACCGTTGCATCTTCAGTAGGATTGTTAGATTTGCCACAAATTTAACCTCACGGTGCTTGTTGAACTGAAGAAAAAGCTCATCTTAAAAGGCTTGCTCCCTTTTTTTTTTTTTTTACTGAAGCTATGTCTAGAGATTCCAGCAAACCTTAAGTACTAAATCTGCTTTTCCAAAATCTACAGTTTCAGAGCCTTATTAGAAAAAAGTCAAAAGGGATCAGACCTCAACTTTTGATCCAAGAAATGGGGGAAAAAAAGATTGGATTTTCACAGATCCTTCAAAAGATTCTGCTCAGACTACGTAATCAGTTATTTCTGTGCCCCAAACAAGTTTTCCTCAATCTGTAGATCCGGTCCCCTTAAGTACCCAAACTTTTTGGAGAGACTCCGGTCCCCATCCTTGGTTTCTATTCGATCTTTCAGGAGTTAAACAGGGAAGATGTGGAAAGAGTGGTTCGGAAGATCCTCTTGGCTCAGAGTCTGATGGGTGTCCCAGCTGCTACCCCTGCGGGTCAGGGGGTCCATTCTTTGTTCACCCCCCATTACAAGTTTCTCCACTGAATTCTTCTACCTCAGAGTCCTTGGATCCAGGCCTTCCAGCTCTGTCTGGATTGGATCCAAAGACAGCAATATTTTTGGATCCGAAGCTTACTCTGAGTGCTCTGTCCAGTCAGATCCAGAGAGCTCTTGGAGACCAAGCTTTCCTGTCTGGTCCAAAGTGTTTGTAGTTGACTTCTGAAGTTGTTGGAACCGGCTCTGTACATCAGAACCTCTGCATGGGTTAGCTGGACTCTAGCTTCGGCCTTGGGGGGGGGGGGTGTCTGCCTTCTGAGTGGAAGAGATGGTCGAAAAAGCTTGCCTTTTTAGATCTGAAGTTATGTTCTCTCGGGCAGTCTGCCTTTCAGGCTACAAAGTTTTGTCTGCCTCCGCAGAACAGACTGATCCAGCCCCCTCAGATCTCCAGTCTACAGCCTTGGTCTCTGTGCACTGAGCCTCATCACTCTTCCACAGGGACAAGCCAGTATGAGAGCCCCAGGTTTCCCAACAGGGTATCTTTATTTCTTCTGACACCTTTCCAGAGCATCCCACTGAGGAGGTCCCTAAGAAGAAAACATGCAAGAGGAAACACTTTGACACCCTGGAGGAGTCACAGAAGATACAAACTTCGATTAAGGTGAAAGGTATGCATGTTCACCTCCTGAAGATATTTGGAGACATCCTTGAAATTCTAAAGCAGAGAGGTGGCTGGATGCCTAGCAACCCTTCATCTGAGGAGTCTGTATTCCTGGAGGCTTTCGATACTGGCTTGTCTGTTTCCTGGGTGACTCCGCCTGCCAACTAGCTCATTTATGTTTGGGGTCTCAGGTGTGAAAGGAATCTGGCACAGCTGAACCCACACAAGACTATGGCACCACTTGCGGTGGACAGGCTGGGGGGCGCAATTAATACCATAGTCGTGGCAGCAGGCACCAAAAAGAACTTGAGGAGAGTTCCACTGTTCATCCACCAGGGAGTCTAGGGCAATTGACAGGTTCAGGAAGTACTTCTTTGCTTCATTGACCTTTGCCTTATGATCGCTGAACTATTTGGCACATTTTACAAGGCTATAGAGGAATTTAAGGAGCTCTCAAATACCTTCTCTGGACCTGTTTCTGAAGAGGTACAGTTATCCATGACTTCATTTAGTTACCCTGCAATCTATTTCCAGCTCTTCCATGAGGCTTCTTTCGCATATTGCTGAAGGAACCTCAAGGGCAGCGGCTGAAGGAACCTCAAGGGCAGCGGATTCAGTCATTTCCATCAGGAGGCATGCCTGGATGTGCTTATGTGGTTTTGCAGAACTATTCAAATCTTTTTAGTCACTGCTCCCTTTTGATGGCACGTCGCTTTGGCCCAAAGTGAAAGAGACATTATCCAGGTGTGAAAAGGATGGAAAGACCCTTTTTGCTGTAGGCATAGTTTTTTGACCCTTCAAAGATCCTTTTTGTAGGAATCAGTGAGGTGGTCAAAAGATGTGGTTCAAGAAATCCCAGGGTCATTTCCGGACACAGAGGAAGTTCCCCCAGGGATAGAGGAAGGGAACTCCAATGATAAATGTCATCCCTGTGGCAGAGGAGGCTATCAAAATCAGGGGTACAGAGATTCTTTAATTAGACCATACCAGTGCTCTTGAAAGGGGGCTCTGTGGAGGCAACTGGGGGTCAATTGTACCTGCACAAGAGAGTCTGGCTAGACTTCAAAGATACTTGGGTGCAGAGGATTATTTCCCAAGGTTATATAATATCCTTTTCCCTTGCTCCAATCTCAAGAAAAATCTCCAGTGTCCCACCTAGTCTGAGAGAACAAGCAATTCAAATACAAAAGCTGCTAGAAAAGTCATCCAAGAGGTCCCACCAGACCAGATAGAATCCAAAACTTACTTAAGGTTCTTTTTAATGCCAAAGAAAACAGGGAACTGGAGACCAATGTTGTATCTCAGCAACTTCAATCAGTGTGATGCACCAGGTTTTGGATGGTTACTGTTCAGTTGATTATCCCTTTCTTGGGCAAGGACTAGTGTATGTGCTATGTGGTACACATCCAGAAAGTCTGTCAAAGACTAGCAGATGATGCAGGAGGAGACTAACAAGATGATCCAGAAGGTATTTATACGCTTCTGACAGCCAGTCACAACCAGTTCAGAGCTCTTCCCTTTAGTCTCATCACAACCACCAAATGCATGGCAGTAGTATCAGCTCATTTGAGACTGCAAGGATTCTGGGTGTTTCCATATCTAGATGCCTGGTCAGGGCAGTAATGAACCAGTTCTCAATTAATGGGGGCAAGAGATCTGGTTCTCCAGATGTGTTCTCATCTGGGGATAACTATAAACTAAAGTCTCTTGGAACCAGCTCAGAATTTGGAATTTATAGGAGCAATATTCAACACAGTCAAGGATAGCTTCACTGCATCCCTCAAGGGTTCATACTATATAAGATCACAGGTCAGGAAAATCTGCAGTACCAAGATTTCAGTTCAATTGGTCCTTCAAAGTCTAGGATCAATTTTGGCAGCAAGAGCACTAGTACCTTTAGCCAGCTTTTACATAAGGATTCTACAGTAGATTCTTACCAACCCATGTTAACTCTGATAAGAACCCTTAGATATGCAAGAGAGAGATCTCCAGGATGTGGATCCGGTCAGATCAGGTTCTACAAAGTAGTCTGTACATCCCCTCTCAAGCTTATCAGGAAAAAAATTTACTTTTACTTTGAGTTCATCAGGCTGATTTCTCATTTGATCACCTTTCTAGGATTCTTTAATGTAAGCTTTGGCTTTATTTCCCTTCTTCTTAGTGTTAAAGGACATTTCTTTTATTTTAACTGTACTGTTTTTTGTGGTTTTATGGGTTGTCTAGATCTTTTATGGGTTGTCTAGATCATGTGTATCATTTGGCTTCACCTTACTTTGGAAGATCCTCCTTTGAGACATTTCAGTATCTAGTTGCTGGGAAATCTGTTTCATCCAGAATCTGACAGAAATCTGATGCTAGAGTTGTGTTGTCTTTCATCTTGCTGAACATTCCCTCTCTCTCTGTCATACTTTCCAAGTTTACATAGTGGCCCTTGACTGATTGGACCCGACCAGGGCCTCGTCTTCAGCCTGGAGCGGAGTCCTTGTCTAACTTTTTTGATAAGTTATCTAACTGTTTTGTGTCTATTGGGTCATGTAGTAGGTACAAGCAGATAGTCAATCCTGAGGTATTCTTGGGATAAGAGGGAATTATGGGTAGTGAAGAATCCTGAGCCCTGAATCAAAGGTCTTGAAAAAGGAGCCAAGGTCTGACAGAGTACAATAATCCATCTGTTCAGATGGCCAATACACTGATCTAGCATTATGGTAAATAACTCATGTCTACAGTATATGTTGAGTTATCTTCTGTTTAGTTTTATTTGTAATTTCAGCATGTCTACCCATGGATTCCCTTTTTCAGTGCGCTCTGTCAAGATGTTTCAGAGACATCTGCATACCCATCTAGAAAACAAGTGGTTCCTCCATGAGACTGTTATGTTATTGAAAAATTAGCTTCACTCTGTGTGAACAAGCTCATCAGGCTGATTTTTTTGAGGTCACAATGGAAAACAGTGTTGCTAATTGCTCTGACTTAAGCAAAAAGAGCATCCGAAATGCAAGCTTTTATGATGGGTCAACTTTAACTCGTGTTCCACAAAGATGGTGTTTCTTTGAGAACTAATCCCTCATTTATGCCTAAAGTGGTATTCCCATTTACTTTGAGCCAGTCTGTGTATTGTCTTGTGTTCATTCCAGAACCAAAAAATACATGAGAAATTTTCATACTCTGGATATCCGCAGACAACTGATGCTATCCTGCCAGAACTGAAATCTACATAAATTTAGAGAAAAATGTCAAGGCAGGCAATTACCAAATGACTGCTCCATGCTACACGTTTTTTTTTTTATTCCCACCATAACATGTCCATGCTAAATGGATGAAAAGCCACACCAATGAAGACCAGCTTGCCGAGACAAGATCGCTGACAACGGAAATGCCCGGCAAAGGTAAATCCACAAATAGCACTGAACAGATTTCCGTCTCTGTGAAACACAAATACCTGTATAGCCTCCCTGCACCCCCCCCCCTGTGGGGGGCTGTACCCACCCACACCCCCTACTTAAATATTCTAACTCCAAGATTGCACCACATTGTGGGAATACATCCCATTCCACACTACTACTCACTATTGTCGGGCATTTCTGTTGTCGGCGATCTTATCTCTGGCAAACCGGTCTTCATTGATGTGGCTTTTCGTCCATTTAACATGGACCCCCATTCCAGGCAAGGTAAAGGGACACGGGCTTTGTTTTTAGTGGCTTTTTGGAAAGGGTTGGACCGAATAACGGCTGCAACTTGGTCCTCTGTACATCATTTTGCAAAGCAGTACAAACTAGTCTGCTTTTTGGGTTTTGGCCTGGCTTTTCTAGACCATTCTTCAGGGGTTTCTGGACTCCTTGCATCCTTCCTCCCAAACTTTAAGCTATGGTAGTGTACCCATATATAGCTAAGGATATGTCTGCTTTGTCTGGTTTCAACCTGTGGGACTTCGGGTGCAAACTGCATGATTCTAAAGCCTTTAGCTTGTCTTGGCTGTGCCTCCTTTTACCCTAATTCTCTGCTCCTCCATCTCTCCAGATCTAGATGTTCTTCGTTTTCCATTGCTGCAGTCCTTACTATTGGGTATAGTCCGCATCCAGTCGGCCCGAATACCAGAGTATAAGGCTGACGTCGGTCAGGGCGCATTAGACTGACGTCAGTACGTCAGGGTACTAATGCGCATGACCGGCGTCATATCCTCAGTCTTTTTTGCCGCGTGGTCCGATGCAGAAGCAGTTTTGCGAGTGCAGGTTGGCGTTCTGAAATATTTCCGAAACCGGAGTTTCAGACCGAATCAGAGTTGGCTAAGTACCCCGTTGGGGAACATTTTGGTTTTTTCTTGCCTCAGTATTTAACCGGATGTCAGAAAAAGTGAATAACTGTATTTCTTGTGGGAAACAAATACCTCATAGGGATTACCATACATTGTGTATACCTTGTTTAGGGCCTGAGCACGACGTTGTTGGTTGCCGCTCTTGTGCTAGGTTTAACAAACGCACTATTAAGAGGAGGTTAGACTGTGCCAGATTAGTGTTTGGGAAGCGTTGCAATTATAAAATGCCGTCGGATGCTCCGCCCGCTTCGTCAAGAAGCGCAAGGACAAAACAGCAAAGCCTAGGGTTGATGAACCGCAGTCCCGGACGTCGGTTCTTTAGATGGCTCAGTGGAGCCAGAGGTTTTGCCAGGAGTTTCTATGGAGTCTCAGGCAGAAACTTTACTTTTACAGGATGTCCCTCTCAGGAGGCAGGCCAGGCTGAGGGGGCTTCTCAGGTAACTATTCTTCCCTCTCTTCCCAAAGTAGTTAGAGCCTCTCCTTCTGTTGCCAAAACTTCTTTTAGAGGTAGGCCAACTTCAGCTTCAGTAGGGGCTTCTCCTAGCCTTTCGGGTTCTGTACCTAAGAAACATATGCTTAAAATGGCAGAAGATTTGATTACTATGATTAGAGGTTCTATGGGCCCTCCTGATAAGAGGCCTAGAGTGGAACCAGAGTTTGACAGTTTTGAACAGGGTTCAGGGGCTTCTGAGTCTTCATGGAAGATTTGCTGGAGTATCCTCATTATTCTGATTCTGATGTGGATGATGCCACTCCTTCGGCTTCTCCTCCTGAGGATTTTTCTTTTTCAGAGACTCTGCATTCCATGAGGGAGCACTTTCAATGGGAAGGCCAGGATTACTCTGATTCCAGGAAGAGACTTAGGGAATTCTTGTTTTTACCCCAGCATAGGCCCTTAGCTATACCTCCTGTGTTGAATGTGGTGGAAGATGTTTTGCAGAGGCTTCCCTGAACCCTGATTCTTTGCCTCCTGCTCCTGTTAAACCTGATAGGTACTATAGGGTGCCCGAAGCTCATAAGTATTTGTTTGAGTCCTAGGGCGGACCCAGAAACTGTTTCTCAGGGGCCTAAAGGTGTTAAGGCCTCTGTGGTTAAAAATCCTGTTCCCACTGACAAAGAGGCAAGGGCGTTAGATAGGTGGGGTAAGAAAGTGTATACTTCTTCCACTCTAGCCATGAGGGCGTTGAATTGTCAGTTTCACATGCTGAAATATCAAAATTATCTCCTTTCACAATTGAAATCTAAGGTGGATGCTTTGGCGGAAGGTATTGATTGTAAAGACTTGCTGGATTTAGTTTGTGTCTGAACAAGTTGGCAAGCATTCTTTGCAATGTGGTTTTGATGCTGTGCAGGCCTCCTCGAGGGTGGCTGCCACTAGTTCTGTTCTTCGCAGGCATGCCTGGTTGAGGGATCAAAATTTGGCTGAGCATGTTAAGACACGGATTTTGGATGCTCCTTTACAGTCTGATGTGTTGTTTGGTTCACCTGTGGAAGCAGTTTTAAAGAAAATGGAGGACAAAGCTAAGTCTATGCAAACTGTTAAAGATTTTTGCAGGTACAGCCACCCAAGTTTAGTAGAAATTGGCCTGCTAAGGGGTGGACATATCCTGCTTATGATTCCCAGTCTAGGGGTAGGTCTAGACGTGGTAGGGGCAGGGCTCAAGGTTCTTTTAGGCCTAGAACAGGGAGTTCACCTGCTCAGACTTCTGGTGAGGGCAGGGGTCAGTCCTTTCGTAAACAGACCCAATGACCTGCCTTTTCAGCTGCCAGTAGATTCTCGCCTGGCAGCTCCTTTGGAAGGACGACTGTCTCTTTTCAAAGAAAATTGGGATTTAATTATTCAAGACAGATGGGTGTTGGACATCATTCAGCCAGTCCCTGTATCAGAAAGGGGCCTAGGATTTTATTCTCGCATGTTCCTAGTACCAAAAAGGGGAACACGTGGAGACTGCTTTTGGATTTATCTCTCCTCAACACTTATCTGGACATTCCCAAGTTCAAGATGTTGACGTTACAACAGCTTTTACCCCTGCTGGGCAAAGATCACTGGATGGTAACTTTAGTTCTCAAGGAAGCTTACCTTCATGTGCCTATCAGGCTAAGTTACAGGAAGTATCTGCGGTTTCGAGCTGGAAATTCTCTTTATCAGTTCTCTGCATTGCCCTTTGGCTTATCTACTGCGCCCAGAGTATTCACAAAGTTTCTGGCTCCAGTGATAGCTTACTTCAGGCTACAAGGACTTCAAATCTATCCTTATTTAGACGACTGCCTGATTCTGGCTCAAGAAAAGGAAGACCTTCTACAGCATCTGGAATATCTTATAGCAGTGCTAAGATGCCTAGGGTATTCTGTGAGCGAAATAAAGTCCAGTCTAGTACCCTCTCAAGACATGTGCTTTCTGGGTGTGAGACTGAATACAGCAGCCCAGATGGCCTTTTTAACCCCGGACAAACAAAAGTCTATCACTTTACTTCCATCAACTATCTCATCAGTCCGTGCTGACTGCAGAGACAGTCCTTCAAGCATTAGGGTTCATGGCATCTTGTATTCTGGTGCTTCCCAATGCCAAACTGCATATGAGGAAGTTACAATGGTATCTCAAAAATGTATGGACACAGCACTGCCAGGATTTAGACACTGTCATTCAAATAATACCTTGCCTTCAAAGAGAATTTTGTGGTGGGCTCAGGAATGTCACCTAAACAAAGGGACTCTCTGTGACCTGCCAGAGGCGAGTCAGATTTTACCGACAGATGCCTCAGACATTGCTTGGGGAGCTCATCTAAATGGAAAGTGGATACAAGACAAGTGGCCTGCCAGACTACAGCATCTACATATCAACATGAAGGAGATGTTAGCAGTCCAGTTCGCATTGCTGGCTTTCAAGGAGTTACTTCTTCCAGGGCAGGTGTTGATTCTAACAGACAACACAACTGTCATGTGGTACTTCAACAAACAAGGGGAACACATTCTTATCCTCTATGCAGGCAAGCGATGATTTTATGGGAGACTGCGCCACGCTTGCACCTAACTCTTCAGGCAAGGTTTCTGCCAGGAGCACAGAACTCCTTAGCAGATGTGTTAAGCAGACAAATCATGGATCCCCACAAGTGGAAACTGGATCTTCATGTATTTCAGAAATTGACAGTGTCATGGGGAACTCCAGACATAGATCTGTTCCATTGAAAAATTTTTACTTTGGGAAACAAATCAAGGGTTCCCACCCTTTTACCTTGTTTGGGGGACACGGGATGGTTTCCTTTTGGAGTTTTAATAAGCACCTTAACAAGTTAAGGCTAGTTTGGTTTGGCGGTGTAAATTAAAATTATCCGTCTCCTCGCCCTTTGGCTTAAAAATCAAAGTAAACAAGGTTCTCTTGGGAAAGCCTTTTTTAGAAACAAGGTAAATCTTATCCAGCGATTTTCCGTGGCTAAAGGGGAACCTTTAATTTGCAATGTGGCTCTGGATCGCAGGCTGGGGGGCCCTTTAGGTTCTGTACCCCTTTTCATAAGGTGGTTGGGCCTTCACTTGTTTCTGGGGTATTTAAAGGGCAGGCCGGGTTTTTTTCCCCGGCCAGCCTATTTCTCATTCTTACCTAAACAATCTAAATGGCAGAAAAAGTCCTTAACAGGGTTCAGGGCCCCTCAAAAAAACCTGGGTGCCAAGGGGGAAATTTGGGACATTAGATTCCCGGGTTCAAAATAAAGACACGGGATTCCCCTTTCTGTTAAATTCAAATTACCTTTTGCTTCAAAGGGGAATTTTTTTTCAGAACCCTAAACCAAGGGATTTTTTAAAGGGGAAAGGCGGGTTTCTCAGATTTTAAAAGACCCGGGGGAATTTTGTTTACCACAAAGGTGGATACCCTTTTGGTGGTTCGGGATTTTCTGGGGGTTTTAATCCGTTCTTGCCTCCCTTTAAAGGGAGACTTTTAGAGGGCGGGTATAAAAGAAAACCTGCTGCCCAAAACAAACCGGGGAAACCAATTTTATTTTCTTTGAGGAACCAAGTTTTAGGGGAAAACCTAGACTTTTGGGGGGGTAAAAGGAACTCTTCATTTAAGAGGCTTGAATTGCCACAAGGGAAAACCCGGAATTTTCTTTAGAAATTAAAATTTAAAGGGGAAACTGGAAAAGGGGGCTTGGTTTAAAACAGGAAGTTTTGCCCAAAGGGGTTTTCTTTGCAGTGTGGTTTTGATGCTCTTCAGGCCTCTTCCAGGGTGGCTGCCACTGGATCAGTTATTCGTGGCACGCCTGGCCAGGATCAGAACTTGTCAGAGCATGTTAAAGCTGAATTTTGGATGCTCCTCTTCAGTCTGAAGTTCTGTTGGTTCTCCTGTGGAGTCAGTTTTGAAGAAAATGGAAGACAAAGCTAAGTCTATGCAAACAGTTAAAGATTTTTACAGGTGCAGCCCCCTAAGTTTAGCGAAATTGGCCTACTAAGGGATGGGCTTATCCTTCTGATTTACGGTCTAGGGGCAGATCTAGGCGTGGTAGGGGCAGAGCTCAGGCTCAAGGTTCTTTTAGGCCTAGGACGTGGGTTCCCCTGCACAATCTTCAGGTGAGGGCAGGGCCAGCCTTTCTAAACAGACCCAATGACCTGTATCTCCAGCTGCCAGATCCCTCATGTCTGGCAGCTCCTCTGCCCGGAAAGTTGGCACTCTTCAGGCAAAATTGGCTTTTTGTCACTCAGGACAAATGGGTGTTGGACATTATAGGTCGAGGCTACAAGTTTTATTTTCACACCTTGCCTCCTTTCAAAGGCATGCCAGACGTTCCTTCTCAGCAAAAGGTGGAGGCTCACAAACAGATTTCTTTACTTCTAAAAATGGGGGCTATTCAGGAGGTCCCTCCGTCAGAAATGAGCCTAAGATTTTATTCTGCGCCTGTTTCTTGTACCAAGAAGGAAACACTTGGAGGCCAATTCTGGATTTGTCTATTCTCAACATACCTGGACATCCCAAAATTCAAGATGTTAACTTTGCAACAACTTCTGCCTCTATTAGGTAAGGATCACTGGATGGTAACTGGATCTCAGAGGCTTATCTTCACATTCCTATCAGGCCCAGTTGCAGGAGGTTCCTGCGCTTTTGGCTGGGACTTTACATTATCAGTTCTCTGCATTGCCCTTTGGCTTATCTACTGCGCCCAGGGTGTTCACAAAGGTCCTGGCACCGGTAATAGCCTTCTTAAGGTTAAGGGGAATACAAATTTATCCTTATTTAGACGATTGCCTGATTCTGGCTCAAGACAAAGTCAAGCTACTTCACCATCTACAGTATGTTATGGCAGTGTTAAGGTGCCTAGGGTATTCTGTGAACGAAACAAAGTCCAGTCTAGTACCCTCTCAGGACATGTGCTTTCTGGGTGTGAGACTGAATACAGCCTCTCAGATGGCATTTTTGACCCCGGACAAACAAAGAAATCTTACCCTTTACTTCCAACAATTGTCTGGTCCAGGCTGACTGCAAGGACAGTCCTTCAAGCCTTAGGGTTCATGGCATCTTGTAATCTGGTGCATCCCAATGCCAAACTGCTAATGAGGAAGCAACAATGGTATCTCAAGCGTATGGACTCAACACTGCCCACGATTTGGACACTGTCATTCAGATACCTTGCATCCAAAGGGAATTTTTGTGGTGGGCTCAGGAATGTCACCTAAACAAGGGACTCTCTGTGACCCGACCAGAGTAGTCGGATCTTAACGACAGATGCCTCAGACATGGCTTGGGGAGCACACTTCAATGGAAAATGGGTTCAAGACACGTGGCCTGCCAGACTACAACATTGCATATCAAGATGAAGGAGATGTTAGCAGTCCAATTTGCACTGATGGCTTACAAGGACTTACTTCACCCAGGACATGTGTTGATTCAGACAGACAACACAACAGTCATGTGGTACATCAACAAACGAGAACCCATTCATACCCTCTTTGCAGACAAAGCTATGATTTTATGGGAGACTGCTCTCAGTTTGCACCTCACCCTTCAGGCAAGGTTTCTGCCAGGAGCACAGAACTCCTTAGCAGATGTTTTGAGCAGACGGATGGTGGATCCCCACAGGTGGAAATTGGATCCTCATGTTTTCAACAGTTGACGGTGGCATGGGGACTCCAGACATAGATCTGTTCGCTTCTCCACTGAATTACCAACTGCCAAAGTTTTGCACAAAGCTGTTTCACCCAAAAGCTTGGAAAGTGGATGCTCTATCATTCTGTTGGAACAACCTTCACGTTTATGCCTTTCCTCCTCTGCCTCTCCTTCCCAAGGTGCTCCTAAAGGTCAGGCAGGACAAGCCTTGCATGATTCTGATAGCTCCAGATTGGCCATGGCAGCACTGGTACCCTCTGCTGAGGACTTTGTCAATAGGAGCCTCCTTGGCCTTTGCCATTAATTCCAACCTTTTGTCCCAGGCAAGCAATCATTTCCCAATGTCAGGATTCAGTCCCTGCATCTGACAGCCTGGCGTATTCTGTTTTTAGACCTGAAGTCGCAGCTTCCTCAAGTTTTGAATGTCATTTTGGAGGCCAGACGGCTAGTACAAGGAAAGTTATGCTGATAAATGGAGTGAGATTTTTCTTTGGAGCGAAACAAAAAGCTTTGATGTTTCAGTGCCTAATTTGAGTGTTTCACTTCAGTATCTTACAGAATTATTAGACAAGGGTTTGTCTTTCTCCTCTGTAAAGTTCATGCTGCAGCCATTTCTGCTCACTATGACTGTGACCCACCATTATTCTCTCACCCTTTGTTCAACAATTTCTTAGAGGGCAAAGAACATAAGACCCCCACACAGAGCTCCTACTCCTTCCTGGGATCTCAATTTTGTGTTGGAAAAGCTCACTTTACCTCCTTTTGAACCTGCAGCTACTTCAGAGTTGAAGTTTTTGTCTTGGAAGACTGCTTTTTTGTTGGCCATTACGTCTGCTAGAAGGGTATCTGAATTACAGGCTCTAATGGCAGTTGAACCCTTCCTGATATTTCATAAGGATAGGGTCTCACTACGTACTAATCCTACTTTTATGCCTAAAGTTGTTTCTAATGTGGCCTTAAACCAATCTATTCATCTGCCTACATTTTATGCTGATCCCCAAAATAAGGGGGAGAAAATTTTGCATTATTTGGACATTCACAGGCAGTTACGTTATTTGAGCAGAACTAAAGGGTTCAAGCAGTCCCAACAGTTATTCATTTCTTTTGCCTTGGGATCTCGAGGAAAGCCTGTTACAAAACAAACTATTTCTAAGTGGATTGGGCATTGCATTGCCTTCTGTTATTCTCATCATGGTAAGGAGGTTCCGGCTGGAATCAGACCTCATTCCACTAGGGCTACTGCCACTTCTACTGCTTTTTTAAGGGGAGTAGCTACTAAGGATATTTTGGAGGCGGCTACCTGGAGTTCAGTGCACACTTTTTCTAAGCATTACCATCTTCCTCTTTATTCCAAATCTAGGGCTGGGTTTGCCACTGCAGTGTTACAGGGCATGTTAGCAGCTCCTAATGCTATCTGATTTTACCAACCTCCCATTACCTTTGCTTTGGGATTCTACCCACAGGTTATGACTGCAGCAATGTGAGATGAAGAACATAGTACAGTTTTGTACCTACCATAAATGTAGATGTTCGAAGATCCACAGTGCTGCAGTCCAATTTACCCTCCCTCCTTCCCCTCTGTAGGTTGGGGTGGCTGTGTGGTTTGTGGTGTATCTTTTGTTGCTATTTTGGTGATTGGGTATTTTTCTATTTTTGGCTATGGCCTTTCTTTTTAAGGCCTTCTGACATCTGGGGCAAGAAAGACTGAGGATATGGCGCCGGTCATGCGCTTTAGTACCACGTGCTGACGCCAGATCTGGCGACCATGACCGACGCCAGCCTAACACTTTGGTATTCGGGCCGACCGAGGACAGCGGACTACCCACAGGTTATGACTGCAGCAATGTGGATCTTCGAACATCTACATTTATGGTAGGTACAAAACTGTACTTTTCTCATCCAGAAAAGAAAGATATCATTGTTCCCCTCTACTCCTCACTCATTAGACCCAGTACAACGCTCCTTTTGGTATGTACCTCACAAGACCTCTACAACAACTAGAAAGGCCACAGAAATACCTCAGAGGATTACTGGCCTCAAACAGATGCCCTACACAGACAGTCTCAAAAAAACTCCAGCTTTACTCCGTCGTATATCGCCTACTCAGAGGCGATCTCTGCCTAACATACAAAGCTATGTCAAACCCAGAGCTGTTGGACATGCTCCACTTAAAGAAATACCAATCCCTCCGAGCTACATGCTGCAGGGACCTAAACCTTGTCACCACAATAAACAGAACATGCTGGAGGGATAGATTCCTGTCCCAGAGACTTCCCATACTCTGGAACAGACTACCTATCTATGTCAAACAGAGCTCCTCATTAGCACTCTTGATTGGATGGGAAATAGGAAATTCACCCCTGGGATCACTTCTGTGGCTCTGCTAGACAGGGGCACAAGAAAATAATTTTCTTGGGTGGCGAAACCCAGGGTACCTTTTTTTGCTAGGCTTATATAGGCCCTAGGGCTATTAGCCTAGTACCTACCTATGAGTCTGGCTCCTGATACCACAGAAACATCTTCTCCAGCTTAAAAAGGGAAATGGGGAAAGTTAAGCTATTGGAGGAGGGATAAATCTAGAGAGAGAAGGAAAAGTAACACAAGAAAATATCTAGAAAAAGATTTACCTGCTGAATTTGTCTAGATTGGTACCTAAGATTCCAAGGCGGTCTGATCTGGAGCCTTACTAGTTGGATCACCTTTCCTCCCTCCATGCTGGTCACCAAAGCCTGAGAATCTGAAACTGCACTCGTCCTTTCTTTGAGAGAAGCATCTTGTACCATCTTCTCTGGCTTTATCAAGTCCTACCACTCCCCGTGGAGTCTTTTGGAAGAAGATGTTGGTAGGATGATGCAAAAGTTCCTTTAGTCTCTGATCCAAAGAAAGTTCATCCTGGAGCCAACCACACTGGGAGCCTTGTATATGGTCCCTACTACCCCACATTTGGTGTTTCCTGTTCCGGTCTGTTTATCTGATCCAAAGCCCATGCATCTAAGGCTGCCCAGGGGAGTACCAGTGTTAGAGAAATTTTTTTCATCTCTGGTTTCCCTTGCTTCTCATTCGGTGGTGTTGGATTGGTATGAGTCTCTGAGACAAAGCACAGGGGTCGGAGTAGACTTAAGTTGGAGCAGTTCCTTCCTCTTGGTGCCTCTGCTGTCAATAGCTTGACACTGCCTTAGAGTTGGTCTGAATTGGCATCGAGGTAACCTTACTTTTTCTACTTTGGTTCAAAGGGATATTTCCTCAGCTCTGATTGTGGATTACGCTTTCCAGGCATTTGAAAGGGTTTTCTCCAAGTCAAAAGAGGTCTCTACCACACACTGTTCCACCTTGACTTCCTTTAGGGTCTCTCCATATTTGCTTATGCTGATCAACAGGGACAGCCATCCTCACATGGCCTCAGACTCTTGCCACGCAAAGCTGTCCATCAGAATTCCATACAGAGGAGGTTCAGAGGAAATGGATTTGCAAGAAGAGGCACTTGGACTTTTCACTAGTCACTTAAGAGAGACTTCAAAGAAGGGGGAGCGCTCCACAATCCCCACTAGAACATTTCCTTCAGAAATATTTTGTAATTAAAGCAATTACGAGATTGGGCCTCCAAAACTCCCATGTTGAGGAGTCAGTGTTTCTGTTTGGGGTTTGCTTTCTACCTCCTGGGTGGTTCAGCCTGTTGATGAACTTGTAGAACTAGTTTCTTGGAAGAAACCTGATGTGCTGTAACCTATTCACGTAAGCTAGACCAAGTTAGCCCCCTGGACATAGGTCACACCTGAAGCAAGGGTCCCCCAATAAATGCTATGGTTGTAGCAGCATCCACGAAGAAGCAACTCGAGTGATTGTGTCTGTTCCTTTTAGGAGTCCAGGGCTTTGATTAGATTTGGGGAAACTGGCATGCATCTGTGACTTTGCACTTGGGGGCTGCATAGTTTAGTACTCCCAACGAAGTTTAACAGACTTGATGAAAGAACTGACCAAGTCACTGTTCAGTAATGTCCTTGTTGACATCAAGAAATCGGTGGAGACCCTACCGTCTGACCAGTGTGTCCATGTGTCTTGGCAGCCAATGGTACCTCCAGAGCAGCAGGCACCTTCAAGACGTCCTTCATTAATGCACCATTGATGGTTTGACACTGTTCAGACCTAAAGTGAAAGATGCACTCACCAGGAGTTAAGACTGTAAGACATACTGTGGTTAAACTTAATTTTTCCATGTCTCAAAGTACATTCTCCCGGAACCAGAATGGGGAGGGGATTGTAGTTCTGTACATCCCAAGATGCTCTTGCGGCCAGACCCCCCCCCCCCAGGGTGGGGGAGTAGCTGTATTGAACATCACCAAAGAGGCAGAGGTGGTCCACATAATCAAAGTTTGAGTTTTATGGATAAATCTTTTCTGTGCTTTTGAATGGCTGCCCAGACTACTGCATTTGAGAAGCAGTCGGGGGAGGGTGCCTATTCCTGCACCAATTAAGCCTGGCAGGAGACTTCATGGGCACAGAGGATAATCAGTGGCTCTATTGTTTCTTTTTTGTTTCCCCTCCAAAATGGGAAAATTCCCAGTGTTTTCACCCAGTCAGATGACATTAGAAGCAGTAGAAGTGTTTAAAAAAAAAAAAAAAAAAAATCTGCTAGACCAACTAGGGTCTATTCAAGCTTCTTTTTAGTTGCAGATGAAACTGGGGATCCAAGGCTAGAACTGGATCTAAGACACCTCAACCAGTTTGTTAAACAAGTTCCAGATGGTCCCAACTCTGTCCATTCTGCCTTTGAGGAAGGATGACTGGATGTGCTGCCTAAAATCTTGCTACTGTATCAAGATAGCAAAGCAGTCCAGATCATCTGAATCACTTCCAGTTCAGAGCCTTGCCTTTTGTTCCCCCCACCAGTGTTCACATGCCTGATTGTAGTAGCAACATACCTCAAGCTGCATGGATTCCAGTTCTAGGCTACTGGCTTTTCACAGTAGCGACCAAAGGATCTATTGGTTCAATGCAGATGCTTCTTGCGCCATAGCTGGTAATCGCGATCAAACTGGTTGACAGTCCTTTGGGACAACACAACAGAATTTATTGAATGCCAGCACTTGGACACAGTTTCTCAAATAGCCAAGCTTTCCCAGTCCAGAACACACTCCATGCGCTGGGTAGCTTCAGAGGTCATTCATACCATCCTTTCCCCCAGCAAGACTTCTTTGCCTGCTTTTATGTTTGGCTGCTTCATCGCCCTAGTTCTGCAAGCAAGGTACTACAAGAGTACTACACTGATCTGTCAGTGGTCTGTAAAGTCTAACTCCCTTCATGTACCTATCAGCCTCCTACCAGTTTGTAGGAAACGCATATGTTGCTTGACCTCCCCTTATAGTATGGTGTCGCCCATTCTCCCTACCACCCCCAGTATCCACAGTAACCAGAGACTCTTCTGGATTGGGAATCATTTTGAAGGGAAGAGTGTTTGAGGTACATGGTCATTGAGGCAAGTCTTTACATCAATGTCTTGGAGATGAGGCTGGTCCTAGCATTGCACAACCTAATTGAGGGTGTTATTTTTTGTTTGGACAACATGGCTGTATCAACGGGGAGAACCCAATCATGCCTCTTGCCAGGAAGCCATGAGTGCATGCCAGTGAACAGTGTCTTCCCATCCCTTTCTAATGGAAATTCACATCCTGGGGACTACCATTTTTCTGGAAGACAAGCTAAATGGGTCAGACCTCATATGTTATGAGTGGTCCCCCAATCAAGTGGTGGCAATGCAGATTTTCAGTCACTGGTGCAAACCTTGCTGTAATATCTTTGCTCTAATACCTAAACAGCAAATGCAGCAGTTAACGTTTCCCCTGATTCCTACACAGTTTCACTGAGGGATGTTATAGTTCACAAATGACCCCCAGATCTCCCCCTGTCCTGAATTCCCTTGACTACCACGTTTCTTCAGAAATCCAGAAGGTGCAAGTGCAAAGTTATTCTCATTACCCCCTTTTGGATCCTGGCAAATTTGGATCCTCTCTGGTCTGAACTAGTACACTTGCCCTGGGTGTTGGAAAACTGTCCCAGATCATTGGTCACCTAGCTGGTCAGCCTCTTGGGGACTGGATTTCAGGTTTTTTTTTTTTTTTTTTAACTGCATTGTTTCTCCAATTCTAACTGTGGCTACAGAGGGCAGGCCATCTGCTCCTGTTTAAATTTTATACTTCAGAGAAACACAGTACCAGAAAAATTCATCTCTGTAAATGGAAGACTGTTTCCGTTTGGGCTACCTTCAAAGGTTTGTACCCTTTTTCAGCTCCCCTGCCATAGATCTAGAACTTCTGGCAGAGTTTCACAGGGGATCTAGATTCTCCACCATCAACGTACACTTAACGGCCATTTCAAACTTTCATGTATGATGGGAACCATATGTTAATTACTTCCCTAAACATTTCCAAGGCCTTTCTGAAATTAATCTTTTGACACCTCCAGTCAAGGATCTGGTTCCTCCATGGGGTATCACTACCATGCTTCAGTCTTTGACAAAACTGCTATTTGAGCCTAAATCTATGGTAGACCTAAAATTTCTGTCTTGGAGGGCTCTCTTGTTGGCCATTTTGGCAAAGAAGATTTCAGAGATATGCAAGCCTTTTGTAAACCCCCTTATCTTTTCCAAAAAGATAGGAATACATTTTAAAATTAAATAAGTAGAAAGATGGGTTTCTTTGAGGAAAAAAAAAAAAAAATCCGCAATTTATTTCAAGGTTGGCCTCTGAAGCAAACCTTACACTTTCATTTTAACTGTTTTTCCCAACATTTTCCAACAAGTGGAATATATTCTGAGAGCTGTTCACCACCAGCTCTGAATGTCCTATTCCTATGTTGCAGTATTCTTGGTGTGGGATTTCCTGCCTTCAGGCGACTCGTATGTCTGCTCCTATACAAAAGCTTCAGCTCGGCTGTTGCAGCTGCGTGGGACGTCACACGTAGGGCCATAAACCAAGGACCTTAAGTGTGATGTCTGCATGCGCAATCCTAAGAACTTTTCAGCCGCAGACTACTTTGCATCGTACGACCGCTCTCCAGACTTCGGATCGATTATAGGTAAGTAACCCGTTGAGTTTTTTGCATTTCTAATTTTTACCAATCTTTCGCATTGCTTAGACTTGGTTGTTGTAGCTTTCAGCTGATGTCAGGGGAAAAAGGGAAGCGGATGCCCATGACAACAAGTGCTTTTTCTGCTTAGGCCGGGAACACTATCCTTAAGCCTACTCTATTTGTAAATCTTTTGTGCCCAAGACCTTGCGTAGTCATCTGGCAGTTTTAAACCTTTACTTAGAAAATCAACACCTCAAACGGCTGGCTCTCAGGATGGATCCCGCTTCGGAGGGCACCTAAGAACTTCCGCGAAAAGCCCAAGATGCCTAGGCCTTCTTCGCCTGCCGCTTTGCACCCGGACGCCACACCAACTACCGATGGAGTTTGAGTGCTCGGCGGATCCATCGGCTCCATCGACCTTCTCGTGGAGGCTGCTGCACATCTGACATCCGGCACGTCCATGGAGCTTTCTCAAGACGGACACCGGTTTATGTCGAGGGGGAACCAGATTTGGTGGTTCCGTAGACCGGAATCCAAACCTGATACCGCCGCTGCCAAACCCAGCTCTAGACAGACTCCAACCAAAAAGAAGCAGAAAATGAAACACATTACGCTTGCTTCTCAAGCCCCTCTAGACTGGGAGGCCTTTATCTCTTCTCTTTTATTAAGGCATTTATGGCCCTTAGGCCTTCTGCCTCACCCACAACTATGTTGCCTCTTTTAAGCCCTAGGCCTACCTCTGCTTCTTCTATTCCCATGGCTCCCCTCCTTAAGGAGGAGGAAGAACATGAATATACCTACTCTTCCTCTGATGAATCCATCTCTTATGCATCCCAGATTGCTTCTCCCAAGGAATATTACTCTCCTGATGATTCTGTGGAAGGGGATTCTCCACATGAAGACATTACATTTGATGAAATCATCACCAAAAATGAAAGACCATTTCAAATGGGATACTTTCCAAATGACAGAAACCCAAAAAAGATGCTTTCAACTGCTGCAAGTGGAGTCCCCTTCCCCTTCAGCTGTACCCCCTGTTCCTCCTGCATACTTGGATGCTTTTACTGCAGCCTCTAGAACTCCTCACAGCCTTCTGCACCTAAGCGCCCAGTCTGCTTCTACAAGGTGCCAGAGGAACAAAAATTCCTCAAAGCCACCCTTAGCAGACCCAGCAGTAATTGCCACTGCACCTGATAAACCGTTTAGGTGGTTACCTTTTGCCTCCCTATTGCCCATGGATAAAGATAGCAAATCTGTGGACAGGATAGGCAAGAAGGTGTACACTTCCTCCACTTTGGCTTTCAGAGCCATTAACTATCAACACACATGACCAAGTATGCACTGGACTTAGTATCCCAAGCCACCTCTGTGCTGGCTTCAATTCCTGACAGTCCCATTAAAACGGTCATCTCCTCCAGGTTGTCCTTAGCACTCCAAGTGGCTAGACACTCTAAGATGTAGCTACGATGCTGCAGTAGCTTCTGCTCGCTCTGCAGCATTAGCATCTGTCCTTGGGGAATATTCCTGGCTTAGACTGCAGAATCTGCTAGAGGACTTAGTCCAAAATCTTGGATGCCCCCCCCGATCACAGCTTCCTCTTTGGAAAGCAATCTGCAGACCTATTTAAGAATCTGCAAGAAAATAAAGAATTACATGATATTAAACATCTCCTGGTATCCCCTATACCCAAATTTTACAGGAACTACCCGGCTAAGACTACCTTTGTTAGGCGTAACCCGCATTCTGCTGCCTCCTCTTCCTCCAGACCTAGAAGAGGAACTAGAAGACATTCCTCATCCTGGCCCACCTACTCCTAGACAACCCTATCAGGACAGGGAAGGTCCTAATAATGCGTGACTGCCTTGCTCATCTGCCACTCTCAGCTCGCCTTACCCCCACCGTCTCCTCTTCTGGCAGAAAATTACCACAGACCAATGGGTATTGACAGTTATTCAAAAAGGATACTTCTAGCCTGGAAACAAACCCCCCCCCCCCCCTGGAAGGGCATTCCATTTCCCCCTAAAAACCAGTGCCATCTCCTACCACAAATTCTGTCAGACCTGCAACAAGGCATAATTAGAGCCTGTTCCCACAGGACAAGAAGGAAAGGGATTGTATTCCAGTCTGTTCCTGGTCCCTCGAAAGGACGATCCCTGGAGACCCATTTTGGATCTCTCCTTCCTAAACCTTTACCTGCAGGTACCATCCTTCAAAATGCTTTCACCTCCCACTCTTACCCCTCATACCCTCAAATGCTTTCGTGGTCACCTTGGACCTAAAAGATGCTTACCTACACATTCCCATCAGGCCCTCGCACAGATGTTTCCTGCGTTTCTCTGGCCCATCCTCGCACTTCCAGTTTACGGCCTTGCCCTTTGGCTTATCCACTGCCCCAAGAGTGTTTACAAAGTGCCTAGGTCCAGCCATTGCCTTTTGCAGGACCCAAGAAATCCAGATTTACCCATATCTGGATGACATCCTTATCTTGGCACAGTCAGAAGATTCCCTCCTTAAGACATCTTCACTATGTCCCTACTACAAAGTCTAGGGTTCATCCCAAACCTCAGGAAGTCCTCCCTGAACCCAGACAGGGACGAGATATTCATTGGTTGCAGAATCGATACAAAATGAATGAAAGCAGGTTCTAACTCTAACTTCCCATTTCCAGGAAGACTTGCTGTCCCAGACAGTCACTGCAAGGCAATTCCTTCGACTCCTGGAATTGATGGCAACAACCATTCCCATGCTACCTTTGGCCAGAATGCATATGCGAAAACTGCAATGGTACACCAGTATCTGGTCACAACACCAGAGTCACTTGGAACAAGTTATCCCCCATCTTCCCTGTTTTAAAGAGGGAAATCTTTTGGTGGATCCATCAAGTACAACTAAACCTGGCTCTACAGACTTTTTATACCCCTACTGCTACCATGTCCTCTTCTGATAGTGATACCACTGTAATGTGGTACATCAACAAACAGGGAGGTACCAAGGCATACCAATTCTGCAGGGTAGCCCTACTATTTTGGGACCTAGCATCCCAGCACAACCTATCCCTGCAAGCCAGCTACATCCCTTCGCAGGACAACAAGCAAGCAGACCTCCTGAGCAGAACATCCTCTTCACAACACGAATGTATGCTGGACAGGATGGTGGTCTTTGACATAGTCCACTCCACAAATAGACATGTTTGCCTCCCCCAGAACAGGCAGCTGCAGACCTTCTGCGCAAAGACTTGCTCCCCCACGCCTGGAGAGTAGACTCCTTCAGTTTCACCTGGGAGTGGAATTTCCTTTACGTCTTCCCCCCGTCGCTCTGATTCAGAAAGTCCTTCTGAAAATCAGGACAAACCAAAAATCTTGCTAGTGACTCCCTACTGGCCAAGGCAGCACTGGTTCCCCCTTCTACACAATTTAGCCAAGGGCAATCACTGCAAGTTACCCCACAAGGTGGACCTTCTAACACATGACAAAGGAACTCTCCTACACCCACACTTGACAAATGTTATCCCTGACTCTGTGGGTGATAAATTACTAAACTCATTCAGACACCACTACTCAGCGGATGTGCTGTCAGTCCTGAGGGAGGCCAGGAAACCCACTACTAGAATACCATACCTTGCTAAATGGGAAAGATTTATTCAGTGGTGTCTGAGACAGGAAAGGGACCCTTATGCGGGTGACACCCCCCTAGTCCTCTCATATACGTGTCAACTTATAAAAGCTGGACTTTTCTATTCAATAAAAGTGCACCTCTCCACATTATCAGCTTGCTTACCTCTGGAGCCTCCCTTGTTAGCCAGGCTACATGTGAAACTTGGCCTTTAAAGGGGTCTTGCACATCAGACCACCTAAGCCTATCCCTTCTCCATGGGACCTGAAGTTCATCCTGGAAAAACTCACCCAGCTCCCGTTCGAACTGGCTAATTACAGCCTCTCTACAGTTTTGTACTTGGAAAACAGTACTGTTAGTGGCTATTACCACTGCCAGAAGGGTTTCTGAGCTCCAAGCTTTAATGGCATACTCACCTTATACCATTTTTCATAGAGACAGGGTCACACTGAGAACTAACCCCTCCTTCATGCCCAAGGTAGTCCATGACTTATCTCTAAAACAATCCATTCACCTACCCGATTTTTTCCCCCTCTCCCAATAACCAGAGAGAGTATACTCCACTCCCCTAGATGTCCACAGGCAACTGAGATTTTACCTGGACAAAACTAAAGACATTAGGAAATCCAAACAACTCTTTGTATCTTTCCACCCCAGGACATTGGGCAAGGCAGTCGCCAAACAGACCATTGCATCTTGGATTAGAAAGGCAATCTGTTTCTGCTACTCACACCATGGAAAACCCCCTCCAGTTGGGGTTAAGGCACACTCCACAAGAGCAGTGGCTACTTCAAAGACCTTCCAAAACAAAGGCATGGAGACAGCTTCCATTATGGAAGCCGGTACATGGTCCACTATCCACACTTTCACCAAACATTACAAATTGGACCAGATCTCCAAAGCACACGCAGGATTTGCCAGGGCAATCCTACAAGGTTTTGTGGAATAATCTTCTGCATCCACCACCCTTTCATCAAACTAAGCTGTGGTACTCTCCCACACCAAGAATACTGCAACGTAGGAATAGAAGGACATAGAATAGTTGTGTAAAATCTTACCATAATCATAGATGTCCTTCTCTTCCAAGTTTCAGTAATCCTTCCCACCCACCATTCCTCCTCATAGATTCTACCAGTCTAACTGTTCCCTGATGCCTCTCCATTACGGAAGAGACCCAGTGCCCTTTACATGTCACCTTTGGCAGCCTATCCTGTTGGGCCATCTACTTTGCCTGATCAGCTTTAAGTTCTGAGGATTGTGCGTGGAGATGTCACACTTAAGGTCCTTGGTTTATGGCCTAATGTGTGACGTCTCATGCAGCTGCAACAGCCAAGCTGAAGCTTTTGTATAGGAGCCCAGCATACGAGTCGCCTGAAGGCAGGAAATACCACACCAAGAATACTGCAACATGGAAAATGACATCTATGGTTATGATAAGACTTTATACAACTATTCTTTCTCTTTACATAGACCAAAGGATTTTTGGAGTATGATCAGCTTTTCCTCGTCTTTTCTAAAGCCAAATTTGAACAAGGAGTATACAAAATAACTATCAAGGTGTTTTTCCGAATGTATAATTTTGTCTCCTAGTGGGCCTGACCTTACAAGGCAAACTGAAGGCACATTGTATCAGGTTGGTAGCTATATCTACTGTTGTAAGAGTAACTGTTGATTAGATTTGTGCTGCAGCTACTTGGTCTGCTGTTGACACCTCTTGTATTGCACTGTAAGCTGGTTGTACATTTGCATACATTAGCTCCACCATTCTCAGGAATATCCTTCCTTGATTCCACCCAGGTGTTTGGTTGTTTGAGAATCTGTCCCAAAGGTTAAATTGGATGAAAACAGACATCTGATGCAAAAGTTATGGATTTCCCATAATGCTAGATTAGTCATGTTAATTATCTAGGTCAACATCCCTCCCACTGTCCTCAGCCAAAATTGTCATTTTAGACCTTGATCATGCAGTTTGGCCTGGCCAGGGGCCTTGACTCTAGATGGTTTTTATTTTTGCTGTCTGTCATGGTTTTACTATTTACCATTATATCAGGTAGGTCTGCATAGGCTGTTACAGGGGTGGGGCTTATAACTGTGGGCTAACTTTGAGGAACTCTGGGGAACTGTAGGAATTCTGGGTAGGGGAGGAGTCAGAGCCCTGGATCCTAGTTTCTGAAGTTCCAGGGGTGTATCTGGTCGGTTCCAATAACTCAAAAGCTGAATCAGATGAAAACAAGGTAACAAATCTAGTGTTGTGGTAAGTGCGTAACTTATTTTTATATTTCAGATTCTTTGGTTCCAAATAAAACAAATGACCTCTGCTCCATCCTGGGTTTGGTGGCCTAATTACAAAAAATATTTTTTGAAATGTTTGTGCTCTTTTTTGCCTGCCATAACTTTCATTGGATCTCCAAAACCATCGCTTCTACATCTGTCTGTAGCAGCAGTTAACAGGACACTGCAGGGAACTGAAGCATTCCTGTGTCTACAAATCTGGAGTCTCGCTGTTCTGTCACTGGAACTGATAAGGGATACTCTAGTGAAACTACCCACATATGGAGCTGGGTTTTGCAAAGTCTGAACTGTGAACATCTAGTTTCTCTTCCTCACCTAGGACTGAAATGTCAACTAGCTGTGTCTGCTTGGTGCCAGTCTAAACTTTACTAGGCTTGAGCTTCTCCCTTTACCCATATTACTTTGCACTCCCCTTCGCTCTCTAGATTTTCACTCATTCTAAGTTCTGAAGAACTCTAGGCTTCTTTGATGGTCTTGGTGCAGTTTCACTGCCTGAAGATGTGATGTTTTCATTTTGTTATTAAACTGTTCTTTAGGTGACAGAATTCTGGTTGCTTGTAAGTAGGTTCATTTGCTGAACTTCTACGTTATGACTTGTACAGACTTGCATGTGCTGTTTGCTTAGTGCTTTTGACTTGGCGTTGGTTTTCTGCTGTTGCAGGCATGGTGTGTGGTAGCTAGTGTTTTTGAGCTGTGATTAATATTGAGAAATGTCTTCAGGCCTTCAAAAGGGTTTGTGGCTGTGAAAATTCACTGCAGTATAGATTTGTGAAAATAGGAAACTTGGTTTGGTGCTTCTCACTTAAGCTGATTCTTAGCATATGTAAAAATGTTGAGAAATGTGATCTCAAAAACCTGCTCCCTAGAGTGGGTGTCTAATAGTTTACTTCCATAGCAGAGTTTCTCCAAGTGAGACTGGTTAGACTTGGTCCAAGCATAAACATTTCAAAAGATTGGGTGATTTGAGACCTCTGTCTTGAGGGAATCTTCAGTGGGGGTGGGGGGGGGGTGCATTTAATTTGGGACAACCCTCACTGTGTAGTTAAATTCTTTAGAAGAGTATCCCCTCTTTCAAATCTGGATCTTCCCTTGCAGTTGCTGTCCAGGTACTTTTCTGTTGGATCACTGTATTATGTTTCCTCATGTAGGTCCGTTTCCCTGGGCATAATTTTAGATAATAGTTGTACATCATGCCGCAGGCCCATTTGGATTTGGGTCTTATCCCCCTCTTTGAGCCAGGCAGTGTCGCTTTTCCATTGCTCAGTGCCATTATTGTCCCCTGCTCAGGTGGTGGTCGCTTAGGAGCATGCTACAGGCACTGACTGCTTATTTCTAGTCTTTCAGTTCCACCTTTGCAGTCTCATCTGATTGGCATAATTTCTGTAGCTCCAGACTTGAGTTTCTGACTTGGGACTGACTTTAGCAGCAGTCTGTGTTGTACAGTTTTCAAGGGTAGAGTTCTCTGCTTTCGAGTCCTCAGGCCACAGAGCATCAGTATAAACATCGGCACCAGGTAATTGCTCAGGACCAGGGCTCTGTGCTGTTGCTTTTACACTGTTTCCAGGGAAGCTGATGCACACTTCTCAGCATTAGTAGCTGGAGTTCTATGCTAAGATTTAAGTGAGTCATTGGATAAGTTAGACCCAGCTGCAAATTAACTCATTGGTGCCTGCTTTGCTGTCAAAGTTGATCAAACCATTTCTGATCTGTCTAAACCTTCTACCCTCTTCAGCAATGGAGAAAAGGTCTAGAAGTCTCTTCAAAACTGGAGTAACTGGGTCAAAACCTTCCTCTTTTTCCTGGATAGTTGACCCGAGAGGGTAATGGCTAGAGGTTGTGTAAGGGGAAACCAACTCCAAGAATTCCCCTAGGTAGACTGCCATTGAATCTAGTGCCCCTGATAACCAGAAGTTTAGAGAAATCCCACATTTTGCAGGACCAAGGGGCATTGGCCAGCTACTTCCTCTAGTTTTTTTGTAGTTTAGCAGGAGGCATTTGCTCTGTCCCTTCACTTTCCTTTGTTTATACATTAAAGTAGCCCACATTATGTGGGAAGAGAACCTATCAGTGGCACGCATACCAGAAAGCTCGAAAGTTTGTTGGGACCACTAAGGGCTGTGATTCTTGACTGCAAGATTTTACAGTGGACTTGTAGTTTGTGTTTTTTCCTTCAGAAATGCTGCAACCCTGCAGATCCCTGCTGCTCTCTCTTGAGAGTGTGTGCCGTGGACAACTGTAGGAAGTAGGCCTATATATCCTGTACCTTTACACTGAGGTTGCTTGGTTGCAAGGTACACGTGTTGAGATGTCAGTGTACTAACCTAGGCAGACCTAGAGCTTACAAAGCTCATTAAGGCACACTGTGCAAACTCACTATGCACCTTCCATATAATGCAGTGGATAGGGCAGTGGCACATGGCTTCACCTTGTTTTTGCAGAGAATTCCATCATTTTCTATAATGCCTTATTTAATGGTTCTAACTTATTTGCTCTTCTGGTTAAGTGGGAAGGGGGGGTTGGAGGAAAGTGGGAGAGGATAAGATCCTTAGTTGTTGGCAGCATATTTGATTCTTAATTGCCCCTTCTAAAGGATGTTGGACTCCTTAAGATTCACTTCAAATGCAGCCAAAAAAAAAAAAAATAGCCAGGAAAGACCAGACTGTTTTTGGAGCAGTTGCAAACTATGTGCAAGGATTTTCATCAAAGTTTGTATAGCAATAAGCTCACCTAATGCCTTCTCCAACTGTTTTTTCTCTGGAGACACTTGAGGGATAGTCTGTTTAATCCAGTTGTTAGCATGGGAGGCTATTGGACGTAATCATTTTAAGATATATAATCTGTCTCCACCACAGCAGTACTCAACCATTTCTGACATGCCCACCCCATCAGAAGAGGTTGAGACAAAATAAGATCTTGAGTCACCCCCTGAAAGAACTCATCCAACAAGTCAGGCCAGATGTTGTATGGTCCATATTTTATTCCAACTGTTAGTAACAAAAAAGGGCCATAACTCTGGACTCCAACTAGTCTTAAAGAGCTTCAATTTGTATCAAAGGAAAGGAAATTGTTCCAGATGGTCATGGTGCAGTCAGTTTCTTTGCCTGTCTGAAGCTGGATGTTCTCTTGGACCTCCAGCATACTTGGCATGTAAAGATGGTCATGGAGTTTCCTGCTCCTTAGGGGCCAGCCATTACTGGTACATGGCTTGTGTTTAGACCCTGCCCCCAGGGTATTAAATGCATTCTGGTCAGTAGCATTGGCCATACATAAAAGCAGTTGGTGTTTCTGTACTTTTACAGCATTGTGCTTGGAGAAAGTCATTTTTAGTCTTCTGCATCAGTTTTTTTGATTACAGTAGTCCTTGCAAAGTCTCAAATTTAGAAATGCAGCTAGATTACAGGTTTGTCACTGGACACTTTGTAGGGCTAGTCTTCCACCCAAAATCCCTTTAAATCTGACTGCATCCAAGGCTAATCATTCCAGAAAGTTCAGGGCACATGTTCCTCAAAGTATTGGGGCTCATGGTAGCCCTAGTTTTTGATAATTTCAGGTTATTACAAGTCTTCCAGTACACCATAGTGCTCTGTGGAGCCAATCAATAGATAATGTCTTGTATCGACGTCCAAGATACTACAGAAGGACCTGGCATGATGACACTTTGAGTCTAGCCTTGTGGCCACCTATTTTCATTTCAAACTGACTGCTAGCATTGATGGAACAGTCCTAGGGTGGGGAGAAATTTTCATGTTTGCAGAGTAAAGAAAGGTCTGACCAGTGTCATCCAAATTGTTTGCCATTCTTGATCCCTCTGTTATGAGGGGTGATTGCCATGCACTTCGGCAGCAGAGCAGTGGTGAGTTCTCAAGAAAGGTGGGGAACCTTACTTTTCCTTCCTGTGGCAGCAGGTGAATGATTGTGTGCCATATTAGGGTAGTTGGTTTGCCGCTCATATGAGCTTTTTGAGCGTTTCATATTGGTATAATGTAAGCCTGTGACATATTTATTAATTTCAATGCAATTAAGCAAGCACAAGTGTTAAATCAGTGGCAAGTCTAAATGCAATGGTAATTCTGACCTTGGAAGATCTGAAGTCTTGGGACAAAAAAAGCAGTTGTGCAAATGTGAAGGGTAGAAGGCAAAGATTGCTGTAATAGATGAAGGTAGTACACTAGTTATTGGGACCTCTCAGCAGATAACTGTTCTGTAGGCCTCTAAACCATACTTCTCCCTGGCTGCCTAACCTCTTCTCCCATCATGCACTGTACATGCTTTTTCTCGGCATATCCTTTGCTGTGCTTTAGGTTGAGTGAAGATAAACCGAGCAGGATGCTTTTTATTCAAGTCCGTGAAATCTTTTGAATAGAGTGCCTTTTGACACCCCCCCCCCCCAAACATCTTACATTTTCACATGTAACAAAGGCAATCTTGCATTTATGTAAATGAAAATATGCAAAATACCGCTTTAGTTGCAAACATTTTGCATCACTTATAAACCATCCAGTCATTGTCAGTTAAAAAGTATATGGCTCATTCAAATCCTGCCTGTTCAGCCTTGTTCCTGCCCTGCATATAGGTTCATAGGTTGGTACTGAGCTATCTGCCCAAAGGCATATATTAGCCCAGCCACATTGTGCAGTATTCACTGCCCCTTTAGTAGTTCCCTAGACCCTTGTACTAGCAGCTAGTACCCTTGGCCCCTATCTAGTAGTGCTGTTGGTGTGATCCCCGGTGTGAACTTTGTTACCCATCCACTCATAAAGGTTCCTCTTGAAGAGTGATAGTGAGGGGCTCTGTCTTATGTAGATCGGGACCCTGTTCCATAGTAAGGGAAGTCTCTGCGAAGGGAATCTATCCCTCCAGCATGTTCTATTCATTGTTGTGTTGAGGTTTATATCCCTAGAGCGTGTAGCTCGAGTAGATTTGGTTTTGCTAAGACGGAGCATGTTCAGCAATTCTGGGTTGGACATGGCTCTGTACGTTAGACAGAGATCGCCTCTGAGAAAGCGGTATGCAACAGAGAACAGTCTTAGCTTTTTCAATCGTGCTGCATAGGGCAACTGTTTGAGGCCAGTAATTCTTTTGGTTAGGTACCTCTGTGGTGTCTCCAGCTGCTGGAGATGTCTAGCCAGGTACATTCCAATTGGTGCATTGTACTCAATAATGGGTCTGATGAGGGAAGAATAGAGGGTCACCATTACAGCCTTAGATCTTGATGCAAACCCTTTCAAGATCAGATGGGTCACATAGGATTTTCTAACCACTTTGGCAACATGGTTATCAAAGGAAGGCTGGCTATCTACTTGGGTCCCTAGATTCCTTATTTCTTCAGATTTCAGGGGATTACCTCCTATGTTATAGTTTGTGGGTACTCTTGTTTTTTTCCAAAGGGGATTACTACGCATTTGTTTGCATTTAGCTTGCGACCATGGCTTTGACACCATGCATCAGTCTCATTTAGGCCCTTCTGGTCTCCCATGTCGGCCGGAGACTATTATAGCACCCAGTTTGCAGTCGTCCGCAAACTTGGTCAGCCACAGCCCTTCTGTGCTTGCCTGTACTTCTGAGAAGTATATGCCAAATAGCAGGGGCCCCAGGACAGAGCCCTGAGGCATACCACTCGTTACTGGTCTGGATTCGGACATAGATCCTGCTACTCTGTCAGAGCCAGTTTGCGATCCATCTTGTGATGTAAGGGTTTATGCCCAGGCTGGTGAGCTTATCAATAATACCTATATATATATATATATATATATATATATATATATATATATATATATATATATATTTTCCTGTGTAGTTTGCTGCTTCACTTTTCTAAAGATCCAGTTTTCTCTGTTACTATATTCACTACTTCTAGTAAAACTGGTCTAGAATTTGATTTCCATTTTCTAGTAATTGCTTTTTTGGCAGCCACCATAATTTAGACTCTGCAAGGCTTTACTATGTCTAGGCAATTCAGATTCTGTAGCAAAGCTCAAAACAAAATCTCCCCAATCTGCTCAACCAGCATGTCAGACAGTGGTCTGCAGGGAATTCCTAAAGTCCGCCAGCTCACCTCACTCCCAAAAATATTTTCCCAGCTGCCTCTTTCATGCCCATCTCACCTCCAACATTTGCTATCCACCTGAGGAAAAATTCTTTGGAGTCTACTTGGGGTACATAAATACCTATGTAAGCACTTCCAGGCAAAGATCCTAAATCTTGTAGACTTTGTTGCATATTTGGGAGATGTAGAGATCCCCCACTGTATCTTTGTGCCTTGCTTATCCAATCTCTTCCCAATCCTTTCTAAGCTCCTCTGATTGAATCTTATAATTCATATGCAATATTTGATATGCCTTACTAATTTCTCTTTTAACAGCAGCTTCTGTTCTAGATACTATTAAAAACTCTTACATTTAGGACCCCGCTATTTATTTTTCTTTGCCCATGCCTTCCCTATCTAGGATTGATAGTATTCTCTAACCTGCAGTCCAAATAAATTCTTGGCCTCTTCCTATTGTATTACCTTTTCCCTTTCTAGTTATTTGCTCCCAATACCTTGGTTCCTTTGCTGGTTTTCTCCAATAAATTCCAGCCCCCTCTTGCCTTTTATCTGTATCCATGACCACAGACTTCCCTATAGGCAAATCTCTTCTCCATTCTGGTGCTGGTTTGGTTCTTGGAATGCTCCCTGCTATTTTACGAATGTAATGATCTGTGTGATTTTGGTTCTTCTTAAGAGTCTGCATCCAAAATCGATCTCTCCTTATTTCTTGAGCTTCCTCTCTGTGTCAGCATCATTCCTTTCCACTTTGAATTAGTTTTCTGCTTGTGCTCTGTACAAGAGCCTTAACTGTGTTGCTCTAAAATACCCCCTCAAATTCGGTAATCCTAGTCTGCCTTGTTCTTTTGGTAGAATCAGCTTTATCCCACTTGACCACCTTGCTGTCTTCCCTTCCCAGGTAAAAATTTTCAACTTTTTAATTGCTATCCACAACTTCTCCGGTTGATAAAAGTATGCCTGACCTGTGTACTAGACTAAAGGGACTAAAAACGTTTTAATGGCTTGTATCTTAGTGTCCATGTAACAAAACTTCCAGGTTCTCACATATCCTTAGCTGCCACCACAGAGTCATTTCTAACCCATACTCCTAAATACTTTATCTTGTCTCCATAACTATGGATATTGTTGGTCCAATTCGTGTGCGGATACGTAATTTACTGCTATTGCCTTTGTTTTAGCTTCATTAATTTTGTATCCCGAGAAGATTTGAAACTGTCTTAAAATGTTCCACAACACTGTAATGTCCCTTTCTGGTTTTGTCCAGTATAAAATATCTGCAAATAGCCAGATGTTCTTCGTGTTTCACTGTTGCAGTCATTACATTTGGGTAATCTGCTGGCAGGTTGCCCTCAGTCGGCCTGATTAACAAAGTTTTGGGTCCTGCGTCGGTTGCTGTCCCTTCTTCCATGACGTCTGGTATAAAACATGCAGCTGACGCCATTACAACAGTCTCTTCTTGCCACACAGTGCCCGAAGCAGTTCGCAAGTGCCGGTCGGCCGACTCCTGAAGTTTTCGTTTGAGTTTCAGAACCGAAATTTTCAACTAAAAGTTAAATACCCCGTTGGGAAACTTTTTCTTGCTCCTTACCGATGTCAGTAAAGGTTAATAATTGCATTAATTGTGGGAAGCAAATACCTCATAAGGATTTTCATTTGTACTGTATTCCTTGCCTAGGCCCTGACCACAATGTGCCTTGCTGTCTGTTTTGTGCTAAATTTAATCCACGCCCTATTAAACGTCTGTATATTTTTGCTTCTAAATATTTTGGCTCACGATTTAATTGTCCAGAAATGTCGGTTAGCAATCAGACTACCGGAATAAAAAACGCAAATAAAAAGACAGTCTAGGTCCAAAATTGATGACGCTTCTCCTTAAGCCAGTCGCTAGTTCACCGGTACTCAGTGAGGCACTTTCGCAGCCCTTGATACCCACTACTTCTGATTCGCAGGCCTCTACTGAGACCCATTCGGAGTCCGGTATGCTGTGAGATGCTTCAATTATGGAACCCGTGGATGTCTCTAGCTTGGATGGGTCCGGCGCTGCTCTGCAGGCACCGGCTTCTGAGGGTGTTTTCAGGCCTACAGATTTGTATATTAGACCGACACCATCTTCCAAACTAAGGCCAAAATCTATATCTGTCTAAAAAAACTGATGCCTGGGCCACATGTGCAGCCCCTATGTCTAAAAAAACAAATTATCAAAATGGCTGAAGATTTAATTACTCTGATCAGGGGTAGCCAACCCCCTCCTAAGAGGCCTAGGCAAGACATTGATTATGAATCTTCTGAACAGGATTCTGTTTGTTCTGACTCTTCTAATGAACAGGAATTGTCTATACCTACTTATGAGGACTCTGATGCAGAAGATTCCATTCTTTCTGCTTCTCCCCTTGGGTATTTTTATTTTGGGAAAACTTTACATACCTTTAAGGGAACATTTCCACTGGGGAAAGTCAGGACTTCTCTGAATCTAAAAAGAGACTTAAGGATTTTCTTCTTCGTCCTCAGCATAGGCCTTTGGCTACCTCCTGTTCTAGACATTGTTGATGTTTTTTCAGAATCTAGTATGGCTCCTGATTCTCTGCCTCTGGCTCCTTGTAAGCCAGACGGATAGTACAGGGTTCCTGACTCCCACAAGTTCCTTTTCAAAAACCCTATTGCAGATCTTGAAACCATTTCTCAGGGTCCCAAGAGCATTAAGGCCTCTACTGCTAAAAATCCTACCCCTTCTGATAGAGATTCCAGGACGCTGGATAGATGGGGTAAGAAGGATTACACTTCTGCAATCTTGGCAATCAGGGCTTTAAACTGTCAATTTCATATGCTTAAATATCAACAGCATATCATGGGACTGCTTAAACAGAAAATGATGATTTCTGACTGTGTGGAAAATTAAAGATTTACAGGATTTATTGCATTCAGCTGAACAAGTTGGAAAACATAGTTTGCAATGTGGTTTTGATTCTTTGGAGGCCTCTTGCCAGGGCTGCTGTAACTGGGTCTGTGCTAAGAAGGCATGCTTGGCTCAGAGCAATCTACCTGATCTTGTTAAAAGCAAAATTGTTGGATGCTCCTTTACAACAGGACCGTCTCTTTGGTAATAAGGCTGAAGAAGTTTTAAAAAAGATGGAAGATGAAGCTAAATCTATGCAAACTGTGAAAGATTTCTTACAAGTGCAACCTCCAAGATTTTGTAGGCACTGGCCTGCTAAGAACTAGTCCTTTCCAGTTTCTTCAAGAGCCACTCTAGTCAAACCCAGACATTCCAAAGGCTCCAGGTTTCAGTCACAAGGGACTTTTAGAACAAAACAATGGGGTGCCTCCACCTCCAAATCTGGAAGCAACAAGGCACCTCCCTATGGTAAACAGTCTCAATGATTTCCCTTTACACTCACCAAGCACTTGCCTTTTAGCCGCCCCTTTGGGGGGAAACTGGCACTTAATGCACGAAACTGGCAACTTAGAACCCAGGACAAATGGGTTTTAAATATAGTATCCCAGGGATACAGGTTTGGTTTCCACACGTTGCCAATCCCTTCCATAAAAATCCATGCCTCTGCCATTTCAGCTCATTACAACACAGAATCTCCCCTCTTTTCTCATCCTCTGCTAAAGCAGCATCTCAGAGGGGTCAAAAACTTAAGACCACCCAGGAGAGCTCCAAACCCTGCCTGGGACCTCAATTTTGTATTGGAAAAACACTCTCCTTCCTTTCGAGCCAGCTGCTACTGCAGACTTGAAATTCCTCTCCTGGAAAACCGCTTTCCTTTTAGCAGTCACTTCAGCTAGAAGGATTTCTGAATTACAGGCTCTTATGGCAGTGGAGCCTTTCATTATTTTTCATGCGGACAGGGTGTCTCTCGGAACCAATCCATCCTTCATGCCCAAGGTGGTATCCAGTGTGGCTCTTAATCAGACAATTCATTTGCCAACTTTCTTTCCCAATCCACAGAACAAGGGGGAACGGATTCTGCATTCATTGGATGTACACAAACAACTTAGATTTTACTTAAACAGGACAAAATCTCTAAGAAAATGTGAACTACTGGTGGCATTTGCAGCAGGGGCAGAGGGAAAGGCTATTTCAAAGCAGACTTTCCAAATGGATAAGCCATTGTATTTTTCTGCTATATGCACCATGGTAAAACTATCCCCCAGGGGATCAGATCACATTCTACTAGAGCTGCATCTACTTCTACAGCCTTCCTCAGAAGTGTTCCTACCAGAGACATTCTAGAAGCTGCTACATGGAGCTCTGTTCATACGTTCACCAAACATTACCATTAACCTTTTCTTCTCTAAATCCAGAGCTGGCTTTGCCACTGCTGTCCTGCAGTGCCTTATAGCTGGTCCTAATGCTGTATAAATCCATCCTCCCAACCATAGCTTTGGGAATCTAACCAAATTTAATGACTGCAACAGTGAAACACTAAGAACATAGTACAGTTGTGTACAATTATCATAAATGTAGATGTTAGTGTATTCACTGTTGCAGTACTGGTTACCCTCCCTCCAGCCCCGTGCACCTGACATCTGGGGCAAAAAAAAAACTGCAATGGCATCGGTTGCATGTTTTATACCCCTGACATCATGGAAGGGACAGCAACCAACGCAGGACCCAAGACTTTGTTAATCAGGCCAACTGAGGGCAACCTGCCAACAGATTACCCAAATGTAATGACTGCAACAGTGAATACACTAACATTTACATTTATGGTAAGTGTAGACAACTGTACTTTTTTCCTGACTACCACACCAATTATATCCTTGAATGAGTCCCATATTTTCTGTGCCAATGGTTCTAAATTTAATGCAAACAAAGGGGAAAGCGGGCAGCCCTACCTGGTTCCTCTAGTCAAGCAGATGTTATCAGAGAGGACCCCATCCACTTTAATTTGCACCTCTGATCCCTCATAGTCTTCTAATCAATCTTGTAGCGGTCAGGGAAAGCAAATGCTTCCATTGCCGTGCTCATTAAGTCCCAGTCTATTGTCAAATGCTTTCTCTGCAACAAGACCCACCAATAAAAGTGGCACGTACTTGCATTCTGCTTCCTTCTGGATCATTTGTGTTCTGTTTATATTGTCAAATGTTTGCCTCCCTTCCACAAAACCACACTGATCCTTATCTATCAATTTTGCTATCATTGTTGCCATTATAGACATAAACACTTTTCAATACTAAACCATGATTATAAGCTGGATCCGATGGATCTTTACCCACTAAGTATTACCGTTACCACTGTCTTCTTCCAAGATGCTGATACTTCTCTTAAAATACTTTTAAACAAAACCTTCCAGATCTTTCAGTTTTTTCTCTCCTAACTTCCATAGGATTACTAACTGTTCCTGTGGACTTTCCTGTAGATTGGTTATACATGGCCATTTTTATCTCATCCTTTACAATCATAATTTAATAACTGAGCCTCATCTAACTCTAACTTTGGCATATATAATTCTTCTATAAACATTTTCATTTGTACCTTTTCTTGATTTCCATATTTCTCTGCTTTATACAAACTTTCATAAAATTTCCAAAATACCTTCTCTAAAAATTGCTTCACATTTTTAATAAACTCCCTACTTCCATCTCACTTGATATCTAAATACTTAGTCAGCATTGTTTAGGCGTCAAGCCATAATTTCTATGTCAAAAAATGTAGAACGTATATTTAATGTTCATTTTTATGACAATGTTTATTACTTGAAATGTTTGTTTTGTTATTGTAAATCCTGTATTTGGAGATTTTCTCCCTGGGCCTCCATTGAAAATGGGCTCGTCTCAGCCCAATGGACTTTCCCTGTTAACAAAACTGCAAATAAAATATTTCTAATAGTTCTACAGGGTCTCTTATTTTCCTTGGTATAGGCTCCCTAAGCTTGTTGACTGCCCTTTTCCACTTTATGTTGCCAGAGTTGTGCTAAGTTTTTGTGCTCTAGAATTGTCAAAAAAGCAGTTTAATTGCAAATGTTTACATAGACCATTTTTAATACCAGATAACTCTTCTAGAAATGGAAAATGTTAATGTAACCAGGCATCTACAGCTGACTGGAATCCTATTTTGATTGTATTAATATAAACCGTACTGGAATGGAGTCTATTTCTTACAGGCCGTATTCAACTAATCCTTTGTTTTATCTAAAGCTTTGATTCTGTTGAATGTAAACAAAGGTCCTCATTTGAATAGAACAAATTTGCAATATCTCTAGGAAATGGATAACTAGAAGATGGACTTCAAATACACCAACTGTGGAAGACTTTTATAATTTAATGAAAAGTTAATTTTTTGATGGAAGTCAAAACTAAAGAACTAGGGACATATCCAAGGCCATTGGTAAACAATCCATAGAAAAAAGTCTTATCAACTCTGATTGTATATTGTTTCATCTGTACAGTAATTTGGACGAATGGATATTGTCAGACTGTAAATATTGTAAATAGTTAAGTTCTATTTAATCTATGCAAGTTTCATAATTCTGAAAATAAGAGTAAATAACAGCAATTTATTCTAAACTTGCGCATATTGAAGTAATCCCTTATTTTCTGTTTAGCATTCTGCAGTTGCTCATTTTCTTATTGAGAGAGATTCCCGTTATTTTGCAATACTAACATTTGTCAGTCCCTCTAAGTAGTTGTCACAGTTTAACCATATATCCATTTTATTTCCAACCTAATTTTAAACTCCACTTTAATTTTATCCCACTCCTTAGCTGTTTTCAGAAGATAATTCTAGCTTCTCTAATAGCTGCTGAATTCCTCAACCCATTCCTTAAATTCCTCTCTCTTCAACCGATAGGTGGGGAAAGCGCCAGTTTCTCTTTCATTACCTTGCGCTTTTATTTTGGTTATTGGTGCATGATCTGAAATAGTTATTGGGTGCATTTCAAGACCTTCAATTAAATGCACATGTTCTGTGAGATATAAAATCTGTGTAGCCTAGCTCAGTTTCTGTATCTGTGAGTAATATGTAATTCACTCCAAATCCCTAGTACTGAATTCACATCTTCCATGCCAGACATTTTCATAGGTTTCTACAAAAACTACCCTCCTTTGTTATATTTTCCCTTCTAGGCCCCCAGACACACCCTCTTCAGTGTTGTAAACCAAATTCCAGTCTCCATCTACAAGTAATATTTCTTGCGGAAGGCTGATTTCTCCCAGAATTTTCTTAAGCTCCATTATAGCAGCTTTAGGAAGGATTTAAATCTATGCCAGTGTAATCCTCCTCGCTAGCCAGTAGCCCCTTAGTACTATGCATCTTCCTTTGTCTTTTTTTCCCTCCATCACTATTGGAGCTCCTCTTGCAATTAATTTAAGTACTCTTTTCTTTTGCCCCAGATATTCCGCTGAATAACCATACTGAAAACCTTCCTTTATCAAATTCACAGGTTCAGATGTTCCTTGTGTTTAACTGTTGCAGTCATCACATTTGGGTTATCTGCTTGCAGTAGCCCTCAGTCGGCCTGATTATCAAAGTCTTGGGTCCTGTGTCGGTTGCAGTCTCATCTTCCATTGTGTCAGGTAGTCAGGGGTATAAAGCATGCAGCCGATGCCATGACATTGGTCTTTCTTGCCGTGCCCGAAGCAGTTGGTAAGTGCCGGTCGGCAGACTCCTGAAATTTTCGTTTGAGTTTCAGAACCAAAGTCTTCAACTAAAGCTAAGTAACCCGTCGGGGAAACTTTTAATTGCTCTAAACCGATGTCCGTAAAAGTCAATAATTGTATTTCTTGTGGAAAGCATATACCTCAAAGATTTTGATTCCTACTGTATTCTTTGCCTAGGCCCTGCTCATGATTTACCTCGCTGTCGTTTTGTGCCTTATTTAAGCAACTAACTATTCGTCGTCTGTATATTTACGCTTCTAAATATTTTGGTACTTGGTTCAATTACCCAGATATGGCTTCAGTAAGCCACCCGACTACAGACATTCCGAAAAAAACGCAAAGATAAAGATGAGACAGGCTGCCTAGGTCCAAAGCTGCCGAAGCTTCTCCTAAGCTAGTCGCCAGTTCGCCGGTACTCAGTGAGGTGCTTTCGCAGCCCCTGATGCCCGCTACTTGAGATTTGCAGACCTCTACTGAGACCCATTTGGAGTCCGGTATGCCGTGAGATGCTTCAACTGTGGAACCTGCGGATGTCTCTACCTTGGATGGGTCTGGAGCCTCTCTGCAGGCACAGGCTTCTGAGGGTGTATTCAGGCCTTCTGATTTGCATATTAAACAGACTGCATCTTCCTCAAGGCCTAAAACTCAATCCATGCCTAGGAAACAGACACCCAGCCCACATGGTCAGGCCTCTATGCCTAAAAAAAAAAACAAATAAGAATGGCTGAAGACCTTATTACTTATCAGGGGAAGCCAACCCCCCCAAGACACCTAGGACTGAATTTGCTTATGATTCTTCTGATTAGGATTCTGAAATTTCTGTTTCCTCTGACCAGGATTTACCCTTATCTACCTATGAGGATTCTGATGCAGAGGACTCTATTCCCTATCTTTCCCCTCCAGAGGATTTCTCTTTTGGTGAAACCTTGCATAAGCTTGGGGAGCATTTTTGCTGGGAAAGCCAGGATTACTCTGTTTCTAAAAAGAGGCTTAGGGATTTCTTACTCCTGCCTCAACACAGGCCTTTAGCTATCCCCCCTGTACTGGACATTGTTGATGCCTTTTCGGAATTTAGCTTGGCCCCAGACTCCTTACCTCCTGCTCCCAGAAAACCTGAGAGAGTACAGGGTTCCTGACTCTCACAAATTCCTCTCTAAAAATCCTACTGCAGATCCTGAGACCATTTCACAGGGACCCAAGGCCATTAAGGCTACTACTGCCAAAAATCCTACCCCCTCTGATAGATATTCCAGGGTGCTGGATAGATGGGGTAAGAAGGTATACACTTCTGCAACCTTGGCCATTAGGACCTTAAACTGACAGTTTCATATGTTAAAGTATCAACAGCATATTATTGGATTGCTTAAATGGAAAATGATTCCTGAATCTGCTGAAAATAAGGATTTACAGGATTTAATGCATTCTGCTGAACAAGTTGGAAAACATACTTAGCAATGTGGTTTTGATTCACTAGAGGCATCTTGCATTGCTGCTGTCACTTGGTCAGTACTTAGAAGGCATGCTTGGCTTAAGGAGCAATCTTTGCCAGATCATGTTAAAGCTAAATTGCTGGATGCTCCCTTAAACCAAGACCGCCTGTTTGGCAACAAAGCAGAAGTAGTACTTAAAAGATGGAGGAAAAGCATAAATCTATGCAAACGGTTAGATTTTCTGCAAGTATAGCCTCAAAGATTTAGTAGGCGTTGGCCCTGAATTGGTCCTTTCCTGCCTCTTCCAGGCCTTCTCAGTCCAAACCCAGAACCAGCAGAACACCCAAGCTTCAGTCCCAAGGTACGCACAGGACTAAGCAGTGGGGGGCTCCAACTCTCAAAGCAGGGAGTAGTAAGACTCCCCCCTATGGTAAATGGTCTCAATGACTTGATTTTAAAACTTCCAAGCCCTTCTCAACTGACTGCTCCTTTACAGGGAAAGATTGCTCTGCAGGCAAAAATCTGGGAACTCATTACCCAAGGCAAATGGGTTTTAAATATAGTTTCCCAAGGATACAGATTCCACTTCCACATTTTACCAACCCCAAACAGTTGGCACCCCCAAATCAGTGGGCAGAGGCTCAAATACAAGTTCTCTTAAGTATAAGGGCTATTCAAACTGTCCCAGAAGAGGAAAGAGGTTAAGGTTTCTACTAAAGACTTTTCCTGGTGCCCAGAAAAGACCACTCCTGGCGTCCTATCCTGGATCTCTCTATCCTAAACACTTTTTTGGTGATCCCAAAATTCAAGATGCTGACTCTTCACCAGGTGCTTCCCATGCTAGGCAAGGATACCTGGTTAGCAACACTGGATTTAAAGGAAGCCTACCTGCACATCCCAATCAGGGAATCTTGCAGAAGATAGCTACACTTCAAAGCAGGCTACATACACTAGCAGTTTTCTGCACTGCTCTTTGGCTTATCTACTGTGCCCAGGGTATTCATTAAGTGCCTAGCTCCAATCATAGGTTCATAGGTAGGTACTAGGCTATCGGCCCTAGGGCCCATACAAGCCTAGCCAAAAAATGTACCCTGGCTTTCGCCACTCAAGAAAATTATTTTCCTGTGCTCCTGTCGAGCAGAGCCACAGAAGTGATCCCTGGGGTGAATTTCCCATTTCCCATCCAATCAAGATTTTTCTTGATTGCTAATGAGCTCTGTTTGACATAGGTAGTCTGTTCCAGAGTATGGGAAATCTCTGGGACAGGAATCTATCCCTCCAGCATGTTCTGTTTACTGTGGTGACAAGGTTTATATCCCTAGAGTGTGTAGCTCGAAGGGATTGGGATTTCTTTAAGTGGAGCATGTCCAACAGCTCTGGGTTTGACATAGCTTTGTATGTTAGGCAGAGATCACCCCTGAGTAGGCAATATGCGATGGAGTAAAGCTGTAGTTTAAGACTGTCTGCGTAGGGCATATGTTTGAGGCCAGTAATCCTCTTTGTGAGGTATTTCTGTGGTCTTTCCAGTTGTTGTAGATGTCTTGTGAGGTACATACCAAAAGGGGTGTTGTACTCTATAATGGGTCTAATGAGTGATGAGTAGAGCGGAACAATGACATCTTTTTTTTCTGGATGAGAATCCTTTTGTGATGAGATGAGCCACGTAGAAGGATTTCCTGACCAGTGTGGCAATGTGATTATCAAAGGAGAGACTACTGTCCACCTGTGTCCCAAGGTCTCGTCACATTTTCGGCATTAAGTAGACTACCAGCTTATGTGGTAGTTCATGGGTACAGAGTTTTTACCAAAGGGGATGACAATACACTTTTTGGAATTGAGCTTCAGGCCATGGCTTTGACACCAGGTATCTGTCTCAGTGAGGCCCTTTTGTAGTTTGTCCACATCGTTAGGAGTTTCGATTATGGCTCCTAGTTTGCAGTCATCTGCAAACTTTGTTAGCCAAAGACCTTCTGTGTTAGCCTGCACTTCAGAGAAGTAGATACCAAACAGGAGATGACCCAGGACTGAACCCTGTGGTACTCCACTTGTCACTGGTCTGATGTCTGATTTGGAATCCGCTACTTTCACAGTGTGGGTTCTGTCCGTGAGCCAGTTGGCAACCCATCTTGTAACATAGGGATTTATACCTAGTTTAGTGAGCTTATCTATAATTCCACAGTGGGGGATGGTGTCGAAAGCCTTGGCGAGATCTAGATAAGCTGTGTGAACCGTTTTACCCTCATCTATGGCTTTGGTGACTGCTTCAAAGAAGTCAATCAGGTTTAGGAGACATGATCTGCCTTTTACAAATCCAAACTGGGTAGGGTCCAGAGTTTGGAGATTACCAATGTCTTTGAGTTCCACGATGATGCGTTCCATGGCCTTGCAGACCAGGCTTTAGGCTAATGGGGCGGTAGTTCCCGGGGTCCGTCATGGATCCCCCTTTGTGGAGTGGGATAGCCGTCGCGGTGCGCCATTCAGTGGGTACAAAGCCTGAAGTGAGGCTATGATTGAACATAGTGCTTAGGTAGGGTGCCAGTTCATTCTGTAGTTCATGTAGAACGCAGCCTGGAATATTGTCAGGTCCCATGGATGCTGTGTTCTTGGCTTTGGAGAGTGTGTTTTTTTACCTGTGCAGTCGTGATTATAGGAACTCTGCATTCTTCCGGTATAGGGATTGGCCCTCTAGGGGGTGAGAGGGGAATAAATTTAGCACTGAACCTATCTGCTAGGATGTTGGCAATATCAGTTTGCAGTCAAAGAAATATTCAAATATACCCATACCTCGACAATTGTCTAATTCAGGCAGAAAGCTAGGACATACTTTTGAATCCTCTGGTGTTTGTACAAAAGGTGCTAACTTCTCTGGGGTACACCATAAACAAAAAAATTGAATCTTGTACCCTGCCAACAAATTGTATTCCTGGGAGCAAGCTTGAACACAACTTCCCGATGGCTTTCCTCACGCCAGAGAAACAAGTTCATTTGACAGCTTACTTCAAACTAATGGCCACAAAGACCCTGCTATCTGCAAGACAAATACTGCAAGCCTTGGGGTTCATGGCCTCCTGCAATCTCCTAATTCCATATGCACGACTGCATATGAGAATACTACAGTGGTATTTAAAAAGCCAATTGTGTCAACATTCACAGGATTTAGAAGCGGTGATTCCTATCATACCTTGCCTACAGTTAGTTCCTTTGGGCAGAGGCCTGCCACCAAAACAAGGGACTGCCATTCACTCTACCCCCACCACCCAAACCCTAACAGACGCATCAGACTATGCATGGGGGGGTTCACTTGGCAGTGAAGTGCATTCAGGGCAAATGGAACCCAAGTCAAATATACCTGCATATCAATCAAAAAGAAATGTTAGCTGTACAGAATGCTCTGACAGCCTTCAAGGACCACATTCTTCCAGTACAATTAATGGTAAAGATGGACAACACCACTGTTATGTGGTACATAAGCAGGGGGGAACCCATTCATATCCTCTCTGCAGACTAGCATGGCTCTGTGGAACACAGCCTTGAGCTACCAAGTGCACCTACAGGCTCAATTTCCGCCAGGGAAGCTAAATACATTGGCAGAGGAACTAAGCAGAAATCTCATGGCCCCACACGAGTGGAAACTGGAACCAAAGACATTCAACATGTTGATAAACAAATGGGGGGAGCCCAGATATAGATCTGTTTGCTTCCCCCAGAACTACCAATTGGACAAATTCTGCACAAGGACTCCCCACAAACAAGCTTGGAAAGTGGATGCTCTGTCCTTCACCTGGAAAAATCTATCGAGTAATGCCTTTCCTCCTCTGCAAGGTACTACTAAAGATCAAACGGGACAAACCAAGGACGATACTGATTGCACCAGATTGGCCACGCCAACACTGGTACCCCCTCTTGCGCACTGTCACTGCTGGCACCATGGCACCTGTCTCAGACCCCTACCCTGCTGTCCCAGCAGGATGACCAGATTCTGCACCCTGAACCTGGCAGCCTGGCTAATTACCTGATCTCTCCTTTACCATCCCTTAGTAAACGTGTTGGATGTCATTCTGGAGGCAAGAGGCCTAGTACTAGAAAATCTTATGCTGAAAAATGGAAAAGATTCTGTTCCTGGAACCAAACTCAGGGGGTGAGCACAGCAGCGCCCAATTTGCCTCATTCTTCAATACTTAACTGAGATGCTTCACAAGGGCCTTTCCTTTTCTATCAAACTTCATGCCTCAGCCATTTCAGCTAATTGCAACACAGAACCACCCCTCTTCTCTCATCCACTGCTCAAGCAGTTCCTCAGAGGGGACAAAAACTTAAGACCACCCAGGAGCCTGGGACCTTAATTTTGTATTGGAAAAACTCACTCTGCCTCCTTTTGAGCCAGCTGCAAGTGCAGAGTTGAAGTTCCTTTCTTGGAAAACAGCCTTCCTTTTAGCCATCACTTCAGCAAGAAGCGTGTCTGAATTACAGGCCCTTATGGCAGTGGAGCCTTTCATAATCTTTCATGTGGACAGGTTGGCCCTCAGGACCAATCCCGCCCATGCCCAAGGTAGTATCCAGTGTGGCTCTTAATCAGTCTGTTCATTTGCCAACCTTTTCTAATCCACAGAACAAAGGGGAATGTATACTGCACTCCTTAGATGTGCACAGACAACTTAGATTTTACTTGGACAAGACTAAACTTCTCAGGAAATCGGAACAGCTGCTGTTGGCATTTGCTGCAGGGGCAGAGGGGAAGGCCATTTCAAAGCAAACCATTTCTTAATGGGTAGGCCATTGCATCCATTTCTGCTATAAGCACCATGGAAAACCTATCCCACAGGGTATAAGACCACATTCAACCAGGGCTGCATCTATCTCTACAGCCTTTGTCAGAGGTGTCCCTACCAGGAACATCTAGAAGCTGCTACCTGGAGTTCTGTACATTCACCAAGCATTACCATTTGCCAATTTTTTCTAAATCCAGAGCTGGCTTTGCTATTGTAGTCTTGCAGGGCCTTATAGCTAGTCCTAATGCCATCTAATTTCCTCCTCCCATCCTTAGCATTGGGAATCTGCCCAAATGTGATGACTGCAACAGTGGAACATGAAGAACTTAGTACAGTTGTGTACACTTGCCATAAATGTAGATGTTAGAGTGTATTCACTGTTGCAGTCCTGGTTACCCTCCCTCCAGCCCCCTGACTTCTTTTGGCTATACCTCTTTTCCTTTACTAGGCTTAAAGCTCTTTGGTGTATTTGCTTTTTTGTTGGAGGTGTAACCTTGTGTATATATATTTAATTGCTTCCCATTAGGGGGGCACCTGACATCTGGGGCAAGAAAAACTGATGTAATGGCATCGGCTGCATGATTTATACCCCTAACGTCATGAAAGATGAGAGCAACCGACGCAGGACCCAAGACTTTGATAATCAGGCTGACCTGAGGGCTACTTCAAGCAGATAACCCAAATGTGATGACTGCAACAGTGAATACACTTGAACATGTACATTTATGGGAAGTGTACACAACTGTACTTTCCGTGCGTCTGCTGTAGCATAGATATTTGCAGTCTACATTTTTTAATATAGTTCACCAATCTTTTATATTTACCTGCCAGACCATTCAGATTGAAAGACATTACAGAAGGCATAATTCTTACATAGTTAGCACTTTTTATATAAAACTCCTTTTTTTTTTTTTTTTTTTGCTAAATGTCATGTTCCAACTTTTATGTTCGTCAGGTCCTTTTATACAGCTGCTTCATGTCATATCCATTTGTGCCTGTCGCATCTTAAATTGCTTTTTTTGAAAGCTTTCAAACAGAACAAACCCAAAAAACTCTCCTAAAACCTATGAACTTGACAGTAACACGCACAATTATGTACATCTTCAAATATTGAAGTTTTTGCTTCCTAATAAGAACACAAGTTCTAAGTTGATAGTTGCACACAGGCTAAATTTAACCAAAAAGAAAGGTTAGTCATGCTGAGACTCCTAGTACAGCCTGTGGTTTTAGTCAGTGCTGCTTGATTTTGTACATCTTCATGACTCTCCCAGTTGAGAACACTTGAATGCTTTCAGTAAACACTTTGTGCAAGCCATTTCTCTTTATCAAATTGTCTTCTAGTGACACATAAACCAGACACAACTGCTAAGGGTACCTTTTTTATCAGAAAAAAAGCCTTACAATATTCAAAATTCTTTTTAATTTGCATGCTTTGTAATAAATGTGTTACTGGATAACGCCTAGGGTTTTTACCCAGTGATTTCCCTATGCAAGCATGAAGAAAAAAGCACACAGATTTTTTTTCTTTTGTCCTACTGTCTCCCCCCCCCCCCCAATATCTCCTCCCCTCATTTTTTTCATTGCAGTGCCTATATTTCTCAAAACTGAACAGTGAAAAAGAGAAGGGTGAACAAGAAAAAAACAAAAGCATCTGTTTTAGTACCTACATTGCATTAAAAAGAACTGAAGAAAACTTCAGCTCTAACTGGTTTTGTATTATCTTTAAAGCTGTCACACCTGAGAAAAACCCATGACTGTTTTCTGGGAACATTATGTCCTAGTCAATTTCTGTTCTTTTTTTCTCTTCCCACAGCCATTCCCCTTCCACCAGACTCTCCCCAGTTACTCTCAGATTGTCTCCATGGAGACATGAAGACCAGCTGCAGAAATGCTACGTAATATACAGTGAATAGAAAGTATACACACCCCTATTAAAATTCCAGGTTTTTGTGATATATAAAAAATAGACCAGAATAAATAATTTCAAAACTTTTCCCATCTTTAGTGTGACCTAAAACCTGTACAATTAAATTAAAGAAAAACAAACCAATCTGTTGGGGGACAAAATAGAAAAAAAAATGTACAATAAGCTGGTTGCATAAGTGTGCACCCTTAAACTAATAGCACCTTTTGATTTAATTACAACATTCAGTCTTCTTGGGTACACACCTGCCATCAATTAGACTGTAACCCCAAATAAAGTTCAGCTGTCGTAGGATTTTCCTGATATTTACTCAGTTGCCTGCTACAGCAAAAGCCATGGTTCGCAGAGAGCTTACAAAGCATCAAAGGGATCTCATTGTTGAAAGGCATCAGTCAGAAGGGTACAAAAACATTTCCACAGCATTGGATTTACCATGGAATACAGTGAAGACAGTCATGAAAAAGTGGAGAAAATATGGGACAAGAGTGACGTTGCAAAGAACTGGACGTACCTCCAAAATTGATGGAAAAGACCAGTCGAAAACTGGTCAGGGAGGCTGCCGAGACCTACAGCAACACTGAAGGAGCTGCAGGAATTTCTGGCAAATACTGGTTGTTTACTACATGTGACAACAATCTCCTGTATTCTGCATATGTCTGGAGTATGGGGTAGGGTTGCAAGAGGGGGAAGCCTTTTCTTACACAGAAAAACATCCAGGTTTGGCTAAAATTTGCAAAACAATACATCAAGACTCCAAAATGCATGTTGAAAAATGTGTTGTGGGCTGAGACCAAGGTTGAACTTTTTGGCCACAATTCCAAAAGGTACGTTTGGTGCAAAAACACTTCACCAAAAGAACACCATCCCCATGTTTAAGCATTGTGGTGGCAATATCATGCTTTGGGGTTTTTCTTCAGCTGGAACTGGGGCTTTATTCAAGGTAAGGGGAATTATAAACAGTTTCAAATACCGGTCACTTTTGGCCTAAAAACCTTCAGGAGTCTGCTAGAAAGCTGAAGAGGAATTTCACCTTTCAACACTACATTGACCCCACGTATACATCCAAATCAAAAGAATGGCTTTACCAGAAGAAAATTAAAGTATTGGAAGGGCCCAGCCAGAGCCCAGACCTAAATTCAGTAGAAAATCTGTGGGGTGACCTGAAAAGGGCTGTGCTCAAGAAATGCCATTGCAATCTGAGATTTGGAGCACTTTTGCAAGGAAGAGTAGGCAAATATTGCCAAGTCAAGATGCGCCATCCTGATAGACTCCTACCCAAGAAGACTGAATGCTGTAATTAATTTAAAAGGTGCTTCAACAAAGTATTAGTTTAAGGGTGTGGACATGCAACCAGCTTATTGTACATTTTTATTTTGTTTTTCCCCCCCCAATAGATTTGTTTTTCAATTGAATTGTACAGGTTATAGGTCATATTAAAGGTGGAAAAGTTTTGAAATTATTTAGTGGTCACATTTTTTTTCACAAAAACCTGGCATTTTAACAAGGGTGTGTAAACTTTTTATATCCACTGTACATATTTGCAAGTACTAAGGAAAAAAGCCTTGTAATATTGTTTTTCATTTTACTTTGTCTCCTAACAAAGGTCCCTAATCGGTCATTTCCCCATGCAAGAATGAACAAAAACACATGAATTTGAATGGTCATGCCCCTTCAGCCAGGCTTTTTTTCCCCCCATTACATTGCTTGTTTCTCAAAACTGCACAAGAAGAGGGGAGAAAAATAAAAACACCCGTTTATAATCCCCATTACACCCAGAAATAGCATGCAAAGAAAACCATGCAACCCAGATACAGTACTATTAAAAATGTATTTCTTAGTGTTTTTTTTTCTCCCAAAGCATTTTTCCAAAGAATGAAGTAGGGCATATACTTGAGTCCTCCACTCGGCAAACAAATTTTTAAGTCCAATATTTTCAGATTTTATTCTGTCATATTTCACAAGTGTCCTATCTCTGCTTCATTTCCAATGCACTCTCGATTCTTCTAGTCAACTCTCGTGCTTCCTTCCTTCTCTCCGACACTTTCTGTTGAAATACTGGAAAAGGTTTCACAGATGCAGTCTCGCTGTGGTCATTGTTACCAGAGGAACAAGAACTGAATTTCCTGTTTCACAGGTGAGCTTTTGTTTTGCAAACATTTGTATTTCCTCCTTAGCATGCACTTCATAAAAATGATTTTGTCCCTGCAGGGAAGAATACCTTGAAGACAGCTGATACAACAGTTTGAGAAACTGGTGTGAGATTCATTCTCTGAATAGAGGGATGAATTTATTTCTATTTTGCCTGGTGTACAATGACTAATCCTTCTCCACAGCAATCTCCTGCTTTTAGTATTTTGTCCTGCCACAGTTGACAAAATCAACTTTCTGCTGGTAGGACTGCATCCTTATTAAAGGTCTAGGTTGCTTTCTTATAGCTAGATTTGGAGTATACACATGATGTGCCCATTCAACTAAGTCCTGGTGTGGAATAGCAGTCCAGTTGCTTATTTGTGCTTCCATAAATTTAATGCAGTCTGTTCCTTTCAGCTTCTCTGGTATAGCTGAAAATCTCAAGTTTTCACTACGTGCTCTGTTCTCTAATTCTATTTTCTGAAACATTTCTTCCTGAGCAGTCTTATTCAGCAAGCCTTTTCTTTATTTCAACCTTTGATTTTTGCGGCTTTATCATCTCATCTGAATATCTGTTTAAAGCTTGTTCCATTTGTTCCAGCCTTTTATTGTTTGTGTTGATGTACTCTTGTGTTTTGTTTATTTTAATTAAGTCTGTATGCAGTTGTCTTGGATCATCCTGTAGGCTATTGGAAGTAGTGTCTGAAGGTTTTATTACTTTTTGCTGAGCAGCTGCAGAACTGTCCCTAGTCAGTGTTTCTTCACTTTTTTTAGCTGATTTTTCCAGGTCTTCTGTATTTAGTCATTCCTGGCATTCAGGCAGTACACTTACTAGCCATTTACTGAAATTCACCCATAAACACAAGTCTACTGGCCTTCTCTGCTGTTTGTTTTCACACAGAGCTAGAAACAAGCTGTTACTCATTGTGCAGCCATCTTTGAGCGTCTTCTGAGTCTTTTTGATTTTAGCATTTTCACACATGTCTTGGGTTTTAGGTCCTTTTTTCTCTTATTACCAATAACCAAAACATCTGTCGCTTTCATTGGTGTGCCGGTGGACAGAATATTCTTGGTAAGAGACTCATCAGTGGTTGTATTGGTTGAGAGAAGCCCATGTCACTCTGTTGTGTTCCTTTGTGGGGGTCTTCCTACAAGTTACTATCCAACGAGAAAAATTATCAAGCTTCAAATATTCAACACTGACTACTGATTCATGTAAGCTGTCTTGGTCCCAACTCAGCCTTTATGAAATTCTCAGAACTGTGAGCTGCTTAGTCCTTCTGTACTAATCTGAAGAATTTTTTTGTATGCCTTGGTTTTCTAATCTTCAGTCTGAAGTGCTGCAGCTCATTTATCAAAATCATGGTTAAATGTATTGATAGTTGCCTCACCATAGTTAGTCAGTTACTGTTTCCTGTTTGTGCACTTCCCCTGCTATCTGAGACTACTAGAAACTACTAGCTAGGTCATTTATGCCCCCTTTTCTGCTGTTCCTGCTATTGTGAAGTCTTAGCCCTGCCCTCTAGTTCCGGGAATAATGGACACCTGCCTGCTCATTCAGCTTATCTTGTTCCCTTGATCCTGTTGCCAGGGCCACAGCTGTTTGTCGTAGGCTTTTGGTGTCCTCCCCAATGTCACAGATGTTGAACCTGAACTTTGTGACAGCAATGTCAGGATATATGGCAATCGGCAGCTATTAATGGTAGTCTCAGCAGCTATATTGTCAATGACACCTGTTCTGATATTATGCAATGCTGTGTGCTTAGTTCTTTGAGTTCCGTAGTTTTGCAGATGTCTAGTTTTTGATTCTGTGATTTGGGCCAAGTTAATACACAAGGTATTCCTTGGCACCTTCTGCTGTAGCCAAAGTACTGTCACAAATTATTGTAGATGGGGCGTTCTTGGTTTTAAAGATCATTGCCTTACAGAAGGACAGAGGGCAGAAGAGACTGCAGAGCTTCAAGTATCTGTTCAGCCAAGCTCTGTTCGAAAAAGATGGCTGCCTCATCTGCTCACCTTCCCCTTTTTGTTTAACAAGAACTTTCTTTATTAAATTCACATATGGCAATCATGCATTTGCATAAACGAAATATATAAATAAATAAATAATATATATATATATATATATATATATATATATATATATATAAAGAATCAAGGTTGCAAGCATTTTACATCACAAACCATATTGACATTCTAGCCGCAAACATTATGCGTCACTTATCTACTCATTCATTCGGTCAAAACATTACATAACTCTATCAAATCCTGCCTTCTTTTAAACCTAATTCCTTCCTTGTATGTATTGTTCCCACAGCTCCCACTTTTACCTATGTAATTTGTTCTTGCTTTTCTAAAGATCTCAATTGGTTATTTTATCTGTTGCTATATTCACTATTTTTAGCACATTTAGTTTAGACTTTGATTTCCATTTCCTAGTTGCTTTTTTGGCAGTCAGCATAATTACTCAACAGGGCCTTACTGTGAGGCAATTTCGATTCTGTAAAAATCATTTCCCTAGTTGCATCAGTTTTTGATTATTCAGTATCTGAATAGTCTGCAGCAGTGGATCTTTAAAGTCTGCCAACTTGTTACACTCCCAGAACACATGTTCCCAGTTACCCCTCTCTTCCCCTTCACACCTCCAACATTTGCTGTCTGTCTGAGAACATTCTCTAGGATTTATGTGGTGTATAAAATATCTGTATAAACATTTCCAAGCTAAAATCCTAAATCTTTGTAGATTCTGTTGCATATTTAGGAGACGTACATATAGCCCCCATTATTTCTTTGTGAATTGCTTAGCCAATCTCTCTCCTAATCCTTTCAAACCACCTCTGATTTTAGTTACCTTGCAGTATTTTATATGCTCTAATTGCTTTAACAGCAGCTTCTCTTCTAGCTTCTACTAAACTTCATGTGCTGGTCTTTAAGGTAGGACCCTCCCCATTTCTTTCTCTCTATCAATCCTTGATAGAGAAGACAGAATATAGACAATCTGTAACCTGCAGTCCAAATAACTTCTTGGTGTCTTCCCATTTTATCTTTTTCTCTAGTTATTTGCTCCCATTACCTTGGTTCCTTTGTCAGTTTTCCCCAATAAATTCCAGCCGCCTCTTATTTGTATCCCCAGTTGCAGTCCTCATCTGAATCTTCTTTCTCCATTCCTGTTATTTCTTAGAATACTTTCTGCTACAATATGGATATATTTTAAATTCTCCTTAGAGGTCTGCATCTAAAATCAGTCTCCTTGTTTCTTGAGAATCCTCCTGTTCCATGATCCTTTTTCACTTTGAGTTATAGATTTTTTTTCCTTGTGCTGTGTATAGGAGCCTTAATTGTGTAGCTCTGAAATACCCCTTCAAATCAGATAATCCCAATCTGCTTTGTTCTAGTTGAGGAATTAGTTTATCCCACTTGATTCTTTCCGTGATTACCCTACCAGATAAAATCATTCAGCTCTTAATTGCTATCCACAACTTCTCTGGTTGGTAAAATATGCTGGACCTGTGTGCAAGACTAAAGGGACTAAAAACATTTTAACTACTTACATCTTTGCTGTCCATATAAGAGCTTCCAATTTCTCAGTTTTTGTACTGTCTTTTGTTTAGTCTCTTCCTGCATATCCTTAGCTGCCACACTGAAATCCTTTTTAATCCATACTCCTAAACACTTTTATCATGTCCCCTTAAGTATGGATATTGCTGAGCCAATTCATGTTGGGGGTACATAATTTTACATCTATTGCCTTTATTTTAACTTCATTAATTTTATGTCCTGAAAAGATTAGAAACTGTCTCAAAATGTTCTACAACACTGTAATGTCCTCTTCTGGTTTTATCAGGTATAAAATATTTGCAAATAGAGCCAACTTTTCGTGACTACCATACCAATTATGTTCTTGAATTTGTCTATTTTTTGTTAATGGTTCCAAATATAATGCAAATATCAGAGGAAATGGGACACCCCTGTCTGATTCCTGTGCTGAAGTAGAAATTGAGGAACCCACCTACTTTAATTTTCACCTACAATCCATCATATCCTCCCAATCAGGTTTATAATTTCATCAGGGAATGCAGATGCTTCTGTTGCCCTGCTCACCCAGCATACTCTGCCAAATCCTTTACCTGCATCAAGACACCCCAGCAGTGGCATTTTCTTGCATCCTGCTTTCCCAATGGATCATCAATGTTTTGTTAATGTGAAATGTTTGCCTCTAATCCACAAAACCACATTGATCCTATCTGTCAATTTTGGCATCACTTTCACCATTCTTTTAGCCATTATAGACATAAACATTTTATAGTCATGGTTTAGTATTGACATAGGCTTGTATGAAGCTGGATCTGATGGATCTTTACCCTCTAGGTATTACACCTACCAGGATGTTGGTAGTTCTCCCCTTAAAATATTAAACAAAATCTACCAGATCTTTCAGTTTTTTCCCTCCTAGCCGAATGCCATCTATTCCTGGGGACTTGGTTCTACATCACCATTTTGCCACATCTCCTCCTGTCCTGTTAGTCATGTTCCTCCTAACCTTGGCATATTTGTTCTTAACATGTCCATTTGTACCTTTTCTTGATTTTTCCATATTTCTCGGCTTTTATATAGACTTTTCATAGAATTTTCAAAATATTTCTGTTACATCTACAGGATCCTTTGTCTTCCTTATTTTCTGTTTAGAATTCTGCAGTTGCTCCTCCTCTTCTGCAAGACTCCCCCTATTCTGTAGTACTTTAACACTTAGTCCCTCTAAATAATTCTAGTTACTTAACCATACCTCCCTTTTATTTCAACTGCATTTTTAAACTCTACTTTAATTTTATCCCACTGCCTAGCTATATTTTCAGAAGAAAATTTTATCTTCTCTAATAGCTCCTGAATAATTTCCACTGCCCATTACTTAAGTTCTCTCCAACAGATAGGTGGGAAAGCGCCAGTCTCATTTTTTTTTCATTACCCTGTTTTTATTTTAGCTATGAAAGGCACATGAGCTGAAGTAGTTATTGAATGCACATCAAGACCTTCAATTAAATGCACATGTTCCTATAAAATGTATTTTTTTGTCACGTTCCTATAAAGTGTATTTTTTGTATCTTGGAGGATGTGTAAATTCACTCTGAACTCCTAGTACTGAACTCGTATCTTCCATGCCAAATATGTTCATAAATTTATTTTTAAGTCTACCCTTCTTTGTTGTACTTTCCCTTCTGGGCACATCAGACACATCCTCACTGCTGCAAATCGATTTTCTCCCAGAATTTTCTTAAGCTCCATTATAGCAGTTTTATGTGGGGAATAAATGCATGCTAGTGTAATCCTCCTCCATTGCCAGTAGCTTGTTAGTACTACCAATCTACCTTTCTCTTTTTATCGTCTTCTATCACTATTGGAGCTCCTCTTACAATCAAGTACTCATATTTTCTTTTGTTACAGGTGTTCTGCTGACTAACCATCCTGAAAACCTTTATCAAATTCACATGTTCAGTTCTTTCCAAGTGTCTCCTGTAGCACAGATATTTGCACTCTACATTTTTAATATAGATCACTACTCTGTATTTGTGAGGTCATTCACATTACAGGAAGCATCATTGTATTAAAGTTGTTCCTAACTTTTCAAACAGCTTTTTTGTTAATACCTAGTTCCAGCTTTTGTGTTGGATGCATACAGCTTTTTTGTTAATACCTAGTTCCAGCTTTTGTGTTGGATGCATACACTGGGCAGGTTGAACTTTTATGCAGTAATTTCTTGTCGTAACCATTTGAGCCTGTCACATTTTACAAAACTATTTCATTAAAAGCCCTCAAAGAAAAAAAACCAATGCACCCCAAAACCTAATAACTCAATACTAACACAAAAAACTGTGTACATCTTCAAATAAGTTTTATCCTCCTAATAGGAACAGACGTCCCAAATTGACAGCCACACTCACTTTTTTTAACCTAAAAGAAAGGCTATCCATGCTAAGATGCGTGGTGCAGCCTGTGCTTCCAAGTGCTGCCTGGTTTTGTCATCTTTATAGCTCTCCCAGTTGAGAACACCTGAATCCTTTCAGAGTATTCTCTCCTAGCCAGTTTCTCTTTATCAGATTATCTACATGGAGACAGAAGGACCAGATACAGAATTGCTACTAAGCATACATTTTGCTAGAAAAAAAACTTATAATAATTGCTGTTTTCCATTTACTTGGTTTCTCTTAAAAACCTGTTAGATCATGCTGATGTCCCTAATCCAGTCATTCATCCCTGCAAGAATGAGATAAAAACGCATTATTTTTTCTTTTGTCATGCCCTTTTTAACCAGACTTTTCTGTTACATTGCAGTGCCCACACCTTTCAAAACTGAGCAAGGAGAAAGAAAAGGGGGGGGGGACCAACAGACGTACCGGTCTAAAATACTATCCATGTTATTGTCCAAAACAACTGACCACTTTTCTTTTTATAGCATGCAAAGAAAGTCATGCACTACAAAAATAGTACTATTAAGGAAAAAAGATGCTTCAGTTAACGCTCTACCTCCTTTTTCCCTACCTAAGTATTTTTCAGAACATTAATGACATGAAGTAAGCTATATGCTTGAGTCCCCACAAGTGCAACAAAGTCCAGTATTTTCAGATTTTCTTTTGTCATTTCACAAAAATAATTGCTTTGTGATCCCACATTTGTCAGTTTCAAAGTTACTGGTTTTATTCCTGTTCATATCAACCTCCCAAATCCTGTCTGCTTAATTTCCAATGTACTGTCTATTCTTGAGTCAACTGTCATGCTCGCTCTTTTCTGTCCAGTATTTTCTATTGAAGCATTGGGAAATGCTTCACTGGTGCAGTCTCTGTGGTCTTTATTACCAGAAGAGCAAGTAGAATTATGAAGAATCAACTTTTAAGAGTAGTGAAACAGAGTACAGATGATATGGGCAGGCAATTGGACAATATTTTAAGATTTTGTGAAGAGAGGTTTTGATGAGGAAAAGTGAGTAATACCCGTGATGTTATGAAATGTAGGGTAACCACTGCCAAACTGACTTTTTTTTCTAGGGAAACCGGACTGGCAGCAGTTATCAAGAATAAACGCAACACAATTAGATGTATGTTGAACACTAAAGTATAAAGCAAATAATAAATACTGGCATATCTTGTATGACATACCTGAACTGAGTGCTATAATAACTGAAAAACCAATGTAAAACAAATGTGCTACAAAGAACAAACAAGTGAATGAAAATTTATACACCTAAAAAGAAGAGGTACATCTAAATTTGGAAGGTGTAGTTTTTGCAGTTTTATAGAGGAGTAGGGTCTTCACACATCCAGTGACAGGAAAGGAAGTATGGCAACTGCTGAAACAAGTAATTTAGTCTTTAGCTGTATGTAAGGTATGTCAAGCATACTATGTAGGAAACAAATAAAAAGCACATTTCCAACCATCTATCTGAAGCAAGAGAAGCGTTAACTAACGCTTTATAAACATATGAAAGAGTAAAATCATACCTTTAAATTTTGTATTCTTAAAGTAGTAAATTCATCGTGGAGGAAATGTTAAAGATAGAACAGAGGTAGAGGAGTTGAATTGGATTTTGCGCCTTAGGGCTTACAGGTTGAAGTGGCAGTGTTTCTTTAAAACCTATGCTGAAAGAGCTGCATAAACAAGTCTAATTGAATATGCTGTCATGTGACTATTTAAATGGGGTGCTAGTGCTGTTAGTTTTACTTTGCCTGAGGAAGCCTTATGAGGCGAAAGTGTTTACTAGTAGTTTTACGCTTGAATAAAGCTTTTTTATTTAGCAATTTGTGGTTCCAGTGACTTTGTATTTTTATATTTAAAAACGTGCCCCTGACTGCCCCTAAATATTGCTCTTAAAAGCCTAGGAAAGTTGCTAATATAACATTTTGTGCTGACATGCATTTTGGAAAGGTATGTAGTCTGAAACTGTCAGTCTCTTCAATCGTCAAGGTTTACCAGAAACACTTTCTGAAGAACAGACCAAAAATGAGGTAAAAATCTTATTGGTTAAGAGAGGTGATTTTGTGGGTAAAGCTTTGATCAAAGCAGGAATACAAGTATATTTAGACAATGGGTGATCACAAGAGATCATTTGGGGTTGAGTCCATAAGATGTTTTATGCTGAAAAAGCTCATCCTTGCACCATTTAATGTAGCTGGCTCTGGAGATAAGAAACTTGTAGTGGCCATTGTTCCTTCATTATGATTTGAGTTGCAGACCTTTTTCAAACCTCTGTAGATAATTTTTCATAAAAAGGGTAGAACTCAAAACCATTCTTCACTGTGAATGTTAATATGGGAAGTTTGAATCTCTTAACCATGAAACTATATTTTAACCACAGTGGAAGTCCACAGATGGCTGAGATTGTTATAATGGTCATAAGAATGAATGGTGGCATCCTTACTATTAAATTTAGCATGGCAGTTACTACACAAATTTTCCAGATGGTTAACTTTGTAGGGAATTGTACTACAGTAAATGTGGAGGGCCTTTACATTCAGCTCCTATGGTTCATTTGTGTGCTGTGGACAGTTTTGCTGTCTTGTGTAGCTCTGTTTGCATTGCTGAAACCTGATCTTGCTTGTACACCTTTTGGAATAGTGTAACCTGGGTAAGTCTTCTAGGATTTCAAGACTAGTATTTGTGGTATGTTGCCATGACGTTGGTTACTTAAAGATTAGCTAGGGTTTCTGTTCCAGTCTACTAGTGATGGATACAAATGACATTTGCGTGAAGACCATCTTTGGTACAATTGTCCTTTTATTACCTGTCTTGTTCTGTCTGGAATCTCTTCTGCTGCTTCCACTTGGCAATGTCACAAGGACTAGAGAGAGAGAAAGTGATGCTTACTGGCAAAGGATCCTAGCAGCCTGAGTGTTACCTGCTGAACAGGCCTGAAACTTGTAAGCTTGTGCAATCAGTCCTACAGATCTTCAAAAAGGTCTGTCTTTAGTAATCTGTTTTCATGGTAAGTATGTTTTTCTTGCATAGCACTTTATCAGATTCAATCTGCTTTTTAAAACTTAGGCTGCACCCACAAATGAGTTTAAAGTCGGTCTGTCCTTTATCTGAATTAGATTGAATGAAGTTTACTCTGTTGCAGCCAATGGTATTTATGGTTGTGGTACTGTGGTTGAACTAAGGAGTTTACAAGTAAGCTAACCATTCTGTACTTAAGCTAGATTGCCCTTCTACAGGTGCAAAGTGAGTAAATGGAAGAAGTGTTTATTTTGAACCAAAAGTTGTAGACTGTACAAAAAGTGGGAGATTAGCTTTCTAAGGATTAGGCAAAACAGATGGAGTTGAAATGCCATTCCTGACATCCAAGGCCAATTGTAGTAGTAATCTTGTTTGTTTAGTCTACAAACTAACACATGTGGGGCCCCTCCCCCCTTTTTTCCAGGTCACAAATTTTCTGATGAATCCACGAAAAGATGCGTTGCTTACATAGAGGATATTGAAAATGTGAATCCTCTTCACACATCAAAAGGAACTCCTTTGACAGTGCTATCCCAATTTCGAGCACAAGAGCAGGAGATTAAGCCAGATACTCCAGTCATTTCATCTGTGAAAACTCGTATTAAGAAGCTAAATGAGCAGAAAAGAGAGTGGGGCTTAGAAGGTGAGAACTTCTGATATTTTCTTTATGTAACCATTTGAACTTTACAAAGTATATTTATGACAACAAATATGAAATTAAAAGGGGCAGGAATTGAATTTAATTTATGTAATGTTGCTTAGGTTATATAATGTATAGCAATATATGTGAAGTATAATACTTAATGTGTTAATACAGTTTGATTACTTTTGTACAAATGTAAATTTGCAGAGTGAGTAGTAATGTCCCAAGTGATAATTCAGTAAAGGTGTGTGGGGAAAAAAATGAAATTGGCAACTCTAGTTTATAGCTACCCCATGGTATAAAGTACTTTTTTTTCACACGTTGCATTTGTGTGTAGTAGCATTAGTGCCTGAAGTTGAAGCTGTAGCACATATTGGTAAGTCTGCTGCAGCCATAACTGGTCTAAAACAAGTGTGTAAAGAATAAAAGCGCACTGTAAATGGGAGAGATCAGTGAAAACTGCAAGTATACCTGTATCAGTGTTCTGGAAACTTGTCCCAAACTGTTTTTCTAGGAATGTAACACAGATAAGTCGGTTCTAGTGAGTAAAAATTTTTTTTGCATTACATAGCCAAGTGAGTGCCGTGATTTGACTTTTCAGCCATGACCCATGGCAAAGGCCACAGGGTTGAAGCTTAATATGAATAACTTATTTAGATGTATAGATATATAAAATAACTAAAGTGGTAACATAAATATGGTATGGTACTTGTTAGAAATAGCCAATGAATACCGTGAGATACAAATTGGGAATACAATGAGCCAGTAAAGTGCGTGCATACGTCCAAGATCAGAGGACCCAAGTTTGCAAGTCTGAGCATGAAGCAGTAGTTGGAGTCAACATAGATCAGGTTTTAATGAATAGGGGAAATTCCAGGGGAACTAAGCCTGTTTATGTAGAACTGTTAAGTTTTAGAATCGAGCATTTTCATGATTCAAGATGGTAGTATTTTACAAGGAGTAAGGGGCAGAGTGACTAATGCCATGGATAAACTTTGCAATTTGCACATTTGATGCCTGCAGTTAATCTTGACTGACTGCCAGTTCTTTGAACAAATGCAAGTAGTAAGGAGACTTTAAATTTTCATTCACAGAGGTAGTTGAGAGGTTTGTATACAAGTTGGAATACAGTTCTCCTTGAGTATGGAGAGCTGGATTAGGATAACAACTTCATCTGGAGTGTCTGAGATTTGACTATAGTTGGAATAAGGAGGAATAATTGAGGGAGTTGCCATGAGGGTAAGTGGAAGGAGAAAAATGGAAAGGATGAGATGAGCACAGCTTGGTAGGGATGGGGAGTACAGTGGGGGGGGGGGGGTTGATGAGAACATATGTACATTGAGAAGAGTAATAACTGTGTGTGTGTGTGTGTGTGTGTGTGTGTGTGTGTGTGTGTATAAAATGGGTCTACTTCATATGATCGAAATTTCATTTGATTGAGACCATATATCTTAAAGTTCATAATACTAAAAACTCGACTGAAATTCCTAACACCTTACAATGCCAAATTTCAAAATAGTAGTAGCAGTGTGTAAAAGGTATATACCCTTTCCCCCACTGTAGTGCAATCCTGCAGTTGGTATATATAGTTGGGGTGGGGGGGGGTCTATGCCCCCCCACATAGGTTGGGTATATAGTGTTCTGAAAAGAGTAATTTATTGGACTTGTAAGTATCCATGTCTGTGGTTAAAAATATTTAAAAAGGGTGGGGGAGGGCTACACCCCCAATTTGAGGGGACTGCCCTTTCACCCCTTAACTATATATACTAACTCCAGGATCGCACTACAGTGGGGAAAAAGGGTATATACCTTTTACTTACCTTATGCACACTGCCACTACTATGTTGAAATGCAGCATTGTGAGGTGTCTGTTATGAGTTTAAGTGAGTTTTCAGTATTATGAACTTTTAGGTTGTATGGTCTCAGTGAAATGAACTTCAGTCAAATGAAATTTCGATCATATGAAGTAGACCCATATGTGTGGGTGTGTAATAAAGTTGTACTGCAGAAAGTCTTGTGATCTAGTAGAAAACATGTTAAACAGTAGGAAATTCTCTTAAAGGAAGAGGTACATGAAGTTTGAGACTAGAGGAGAGAACAGTGTATTGGTTGTAGTCAAGAGAAGAGCAGGTGTTAAATAGCTTGTAACGGGTAGTAAAACAGTTGAATTTGTGGGCATGGTTAGTGTATTAAGTTTAATAAGATGTGGTGTTGATGTGGGGGTGGTTAGGCTGATCAAAGAACCCATGTTTAAGTAGTTCTTGGAAGGTATAAACATGTTTATGGGCACTATTAGGCTAGCATATATTGAGCATTTGGTTTTATCAATCAATCTAGTGTGAAACTTGAAACAAGTGTTTGCATTTTTTTTTTAAGTTGACCAAGTACCTTGGAGTTTCTGGTTGTATTGTGGGTTTGGAAAGCCAGATGTTGGATATAGGATGACAGATATTTGGTCATTTAGATTTGATCTTTAAAGGACACCCCCTTTGTCTCCTATTCCTCTGTTTCTAGAGTTGAATTTTGCATTGTTAACTTTGATGGCATATTTATGGAATCTTGTGAGACTGGTGTGAATTGTTGGGTAGATTTTGTGTAATGGTGGTGTCTGGACCACAGCTGAAGAGAAGGTTGTCAGTGTACTAGGTGAATTTGAGTGAAGGGAATCAAGAGTTCTTTGGAACAAAGGTTAGAAGAGATAATCCACAGCTTCTGTATAGTGTTCCTAAATAGTATGTCAGTATATTAAAACAGGCAGTCACTCTGTTTACGTCTGAGAAGAGGCACTAAGTTAGAGTAGGACCAATTGGTTTACTTGGAGCACATGTAAGAAGGCCAGCGTGTGTTTTGTTTTTAATCTGTGGCCATGCATAGGACTGTTTAGGAGTTGCACCTGTGAATCCATCCAGTGAATTGCTTAAAACAATCATTCACATGTTAGTATGTGATATTTTTAAGGATGGAGGGACATTGCTGGCACAATCCATTTGTTAGCATCTTAGCTTTAGTTTCTGAATCCTTGCCATAATTTCTTTCCTCATTAGACAATGCTTAAATTTCTTGTATATCTAGTTTTAAGTGGTACTGACCAGTAGGTTTGCGGTAACTTGTCTATGCATTTTCCTTTCTTTGTTGGTGATATTCCCATCTGACTTGTGCTGACAGTGATGGTTTGTTTCTGTCCCATGATGTTTGGCAGTAAACTTGTAACTGATCACCTTGTGTCCCAAAATTACTGTAACAGAAATTACATTTTCTGCGTAGCAGGCATTTGAGGGGGGCCATTAAAAAAATTGAGTTCTGTATGGGAGAGTGCATGTGGGATTATCTTTATCACCTTGCAAGGACTTTGGAAGTCTTGAGTATTTACCTGCACTCATAGATGTGAAGCATAAATAACAGAAGCCAAGATCCATAATCCAGTGAAGCAAGACACTGATGGGTTATGATGCGAGTCTGATCATAACTGGTTTGTGTTCAAGACTTGGAGATTCATAGAGCAAAGCTTGACGTGAATCATGATGTCCTTTATTTGAAACTCATCCCAAACAACATTAAGATCATAGAGAGCTGATCATAATTCTTAGTGCATGGGACTTGATCTGCTTTCATGGTACAACAGTTAAGGCCAGGAGTGCCAAGTGTTCTAAGCTTCAGATGGTAGCATACTGCTGCCATGCAGCATGGCCACCACAGATCAGGGGCAGGAAAATAAAGCTTTAAAATTAGTATGAACACTTCATTTAGGCCCCACAAATAAATGAATGTGAATAACGTGTTTTTTTGACTCGTTACTGTTCTTTTGTGGTCACTTAAAATTTATTCTGAGTCTCGCATGAGACTGCAGCTTAAAGCAGTGAGTGTATCATAAAAGCTTGTTAAGCACTTGATATTAGAAAGGTGATTTATTTATTTTGTTTCTTCACTACATTGTTGTAAGATCAAGCTATTTTTGAGGTTATGGAGCAGATCCACCAAGGGGCTAGAAGAGGCCCGTGGCACTTTCTGCAAAGAAGAGACTTATTTTGGCAGCTGGTGTTTTCAAGCTGCTGTTCTGCCAGGCATTAAGGAATGCATTTTAATTTCCAGTCCCTTAAAATTTAAGGATTTAAGAAGATAATTTTGGAGATTGCATCTTGTGAACAGATCAGGGTTTGTAAGCTGTTTAGCTTTTGTGGCTTATACTTTAGTTTGTATTTTTATGGTTTCTCATTTTATATAACTTTATGGTATTTGGAAAATGAGTACCTAAGTAAATCTGAACTTTGTCTATTTTACTGCAATAATCCTAGAATATAATGAAAGAAATTTGGTTCCTGTTCAGTGCAGTATTGGGGATGGACACTGGCCAGAAAGTTTGTAGGGTTTCATTGTGGAGTGTGCTTTACTTAAGTTAATGGTTTCCAGGTTGATTTTATAAAATTTCCTTAACTTCTGGACATGTGCATATAAACTTATTGTATATAGGTTATGACAAACCATGCAGTCCACTACTCAGATGTGACTTAATCATATTTATTAACAAATAAGGTCCAGAAAAGTAATGTTTGTTTGTAGGTTGATACTAGGCTATCTGCCCTAGGGCATTTATAAGCCTAGCCAGAGTGTTTGGCCTTCGCCACCCTTTTAGATTAGTTGACTGTGCCTTTGTTTAGTAGGTCACAGAAGGTAGCCCTTTTAAGGTTTGTTTACTGTACCTCTGTCAATCAGCGACACAGAAGAGATCCCAGAGGTAAACTTACGATCTCCCATCCATTCGTCAAGATTTTTCTTGAGGGTCAGTGAGGGGCTCTGCCTGACATAGATTGGGATTTTGTTCCAGAGTGAGGGGAGCCTCTGGGATATGAATCTGTTCCTCCAGCATGTCCTATTTATTTCTGTGCTGAGGTTCAGGTCCTTGGAGCGTGTAGCTCTAAGGGATTTAGATTTCCCGAGGTG
>NC_056741.1:1925645825-1925942441 GCF_019279795.1 Protopterus annectens
GCCTGTCATGTCGTTCATCTCCCTACTGGTGGGATCCCCCTTAGACCAATAAATAAGTTAACAAGAGGAAAACTGAACCCTCATATCCATCCTTTTACAGTCTGAGGCTGGTAACTGCTGGGGCTATTGTGCAGCTCCTGGACAAGTCGGTCTGTTTCTCTGGGCTCCCCCTAGTGCATAGAGTTCTTAACGCAACATACAAACTCCATCTCACAAATAGATATTTACTTAAACTGTGCTTTGATTACTGTAGGGTGTTAACACTATAGAAGCTTATTACTCCCTTGTCTCTCTCACTTTTTGTACTTATGTTTTAGTACTTCCAACTAATGTGTCCATGAGAATCCCTGGTTTGTTCATTGTATTGGATTTGTTTACATGTATAGTTGTGCCATATGTACTAATTTGAAAGTGATCCAATGTTCTCTAGAAATGCTTTGATTCAAGTATGGGTCACAGTCAGTAAATTACAAACAGGTGAGTAAGTTCTGCTTCCTCTGCTAATTACAACTATAGAAAGTGTATTTTTGAAGTACTGAAACATATTTTTAAATGGAAGTACGTTATGGTACCACTGATGGCTACATTAGACAACTCCAGTCTAATTGTTGAGTGACATTTTAGTATTTATAGGTGTTCTATTTGAGGAAATGCTTTTGCAGTGACACTAGCCTTGCATACCACCACAGATGTATTATCCTTATCCTTAATTTAAGTACAGCATCTTTGAGCCACCATCCCCTTTGGATGAAGAAAGGATTTCTTTTGATAGCAAAGCATCCATATGTAAAGCTGAGTTGCGCTTTTCTTTCCACAGTGCCTTGGGACTGCAGGGACTAGATGGGTATACAGAATGCAGACTTGCACACCTGCAGTGTAGCAGAGGGTCCCCCTTGCAAAACCATTTACCTTTTTTTTTTATCTTACAAATCCACAAGCACAGATGGGATGTTGCTATTTTCACATTTGGTGGTGGTCTGCAACATCCATTACAGCTTATCTAAAGTTTTGGTCTTCACCTTCTGTTGCTCAAGTGATAAGAGATGAATGTTTTTCATTTAAAAACTGATCTGGTTTTGTGATTGGATGTTTCGCATGGTTAAGAAATGTACGTTTTCCGGATGATCTGGATAAATTTGCGCATTGTCCTGTCGGTGAAACCCTTTCATCCTCTAAAGATTTTTCAGCAATACTTTCTGGCAGATAGCGAATGGGAATAAAGTAGTGAGCTGTTGCAACTACTTCCTGTAGTCATGGGTATAGGGTCATTTTTTTTTTCCATCTCTTTACCTACCAGTACAACTCTTAACCAGGCAGTGCTCCCAAGTCACCCTTTAAAGACTACTTATGTCAAGTGGGACTGTGCTCTGTTCAGTGATCGTTACTACTTTACTGACCTTTAAGCCACAAATACTATTAATTTATTCCATGCTCATTTTGCATTTCTCTTGTGTATTTTTTCATCATCTTAAATACATTTATCTTGTATATTTTCTTTAAGTTTGTTTATTCTTTTGCATATAATTCAGGCATGAGCAGTGCCCTAGCTTGCCAATATACCGAAACTGTTATTCCCCTAGTAAGTGTCCAAGTTTTTAGAAATATTTAAACTAGTTCATTAATGTAATTCAGCAGTGTATTATATGCGTCAGTTACTATAGATGTCTCCATACCTCTCAACTGTGCAGATTTTTGCTTTGTATTTTTGGTCCGTTTTTCAGAATTGTGGGTTTTTGGCAAATTGGTGGCAAGTCATTGTTAGAAAATGAGACATTTGAGTTTCAGACTTCATACCCTTCAGAAAATTGATGCTAATGCAAAATCTGCTATTCTGTCAATTTCCTGTTTGTAAGAGCAATATTTAAAAATTGTCCCTGTTTTTGGGTCTTTGTTCAGATTTCTTGGTCTTGAGTTTGTTGCTGTGTGCTGTATTGTATTCACCTATCAATTTGTTTTCCAAATCTCTTATGCTTATTTATGTATTTATTAGCATGTTCTTACCTTTGTAATTTGTATTCTGTACAGCTTTTCTCCCCAGGTCTCCGCTGAAAATGGGTTCTTGCCCGGTCACTAAAATGTCAAATTAAGTTACAGAAATGTTTTTCTTATTGAATAGACAGCACTGAATCCATTGCCTCTCCAGAGGCTTGTTCACAAAAGTCTTGCGTGATAACTTGACTGAGCAAATCCAACCTTCTGTAACCCCCTTTACCCCTTTTTGCACTTGTGGTCTGGGAATTGTATCAGCAGTGATCATCTAGAACCAGTCACTGGCTCGCATTGCTGGGTGGCTAGCTTCTGTGTTTTGAGCAAATGTGACTAATTTTTCTACTTGAGTGGCAAGCCCTGTGTGTGTATCCCTTCCCCTTATTCTCTGAGAATTGCATAATTTGGAAGAGTAACCTGTGGCAGGCAGTGTAACACCTGTCTTTCTCCAAGGTGCACTGACCTTAGACCATTTTGCATAGTTTTTCAGTAGGATAGTCTGTCTCCGTTTTGAAACAAAAAAAAAAAAAAAACTTCTATCTCAAACTGTTGTGCTAGACCAACTCTGCTCAGGTGACCAGGTGAATGACACCAAGCTTGCAATGTCAGTTATGGAATGGTCATTTATACTTTGATTTACCAGCTAAATTCAGTTTAGGCTTGCAAGGGAGGCAGTCTACCTTGGGACCCAAGGGCTACAAGTTAGAAAAGCTAATCATGTGTAAGATGCTAGCCTAGCATAAGATGGGCATGGTGTGCAAGCACTTGTTCCACAGTTGTGAGATTTAGAGGATTGCCACTTCCTACATCTGAAGAGCCAGGTGTGAGGGAAAAGCCAAGTGTAAACTTCTCCAGAAGCAAGAAAGGCGTGCTGTATTCAAATACACCACAGCCAGTAGTACGAAAGAAGTTGGAGGGCAAGAGAATTGAGTAAAAAATCAGTAGTAGGATCCTTTTTAAGTAGACTTTTTTCTTCTCCACTCCCCAGTAAGGATTATTGCCATCAAGACATTGCCTTTTGTCCTTTGACATGCGACCTTGTCAAATTCAATTGACTGTTCAGTGTGTAACAGATCAAGCTGATACTGGACAGTTTTGTGACACAACAGTAGCAATTATCTCCAGTTCTATATTCAAGTGGTCTAATTTTCTAGTTTAGCTCTTCATATGTTCAGACAATACAACCAGATTTTTGTCCATATTGCTAGTTAGAGAAGCAGAGGCAATTGAGACCCATCGTGGATTTATGCAGTTCTCATTGAAATCCAGTTCTGTATAGTCCGTCTGTATGACCAGCGTACCTGTTAAGTTACCTACAGATGTAACTAATGCATTAACTTTCCCAAATACTGCCTGAAAGTGGAGATGTTTTCTAGGTAGACAAGTTGGGAATGAAGGCAACTAAAGGCTTCCCACCTGAGAAAGCTCTAATCACTTTTTCTTTCTCTAGTGCAAGCTGAAAGATTACAGACTGGGGCAGTGTTGAGAGTTTTAGGCCACATAGCATACCAGTGGCTTTGTTATATACGAAGATCTATTAGAGGGAAGAGCTTGGGGTAAATGCTACACCTCAAATTCCTCTTTACAGTTATATGGAAGTAATTTTGGACAGCATACTTAGATGCTAACCAGTACTGTCCCATGACATCCCCTACCCAAGCCTGGTACCAATCACAGAAGCTTTGGATCTGCAGGGGAATCCTGTTTGGAGCACCTCCAGTTGATGGCTGCTGGAGTAGAAGTATGTGGGAAGAGTAAAGCTGAAAGGTTGTCCATGGCCTAAGCTTTTGGGACATAGGTTAGGTCAGATCAGGCAGTAGGTGGACCACCAATGCGACCATCATGATAATTACCCAAGAGAAGAGTGCACGCTTATTAGCTTTGCAGGCTGTCAGCTGTATGTGATTGTCAACGTCTACAAGCCACATCTGCATTGCTTTGGGGCAGAGGGTGCTTGTGGTTAGGTTGTCAGAAGGAATGGAAACCTGGCTCCTTTAATTTTCGGTACTTAAACGTAGAGAGTTTACATGTTCTCCTTGAATGACAACCACTGGTTCTTTATCTTATACTCTGTATTCCTCCATCCCAAAGACTGGGACACACTCCTTCACTGTGTGAGTTGGGGGCTTATGTCTAATGAATGCATTCCCTTATCCTATGAGAGTTACAGAAAGACAAAGATTGAAGGTAATCACGGTGGCTCCTTTTAGGGTAAAAATTTTCCATTGTGGTTCATATGCAGCAGTATCTCCTGGTAACCACGGCTCACTAACTCGACAGGGAAATGCTTTGGTCAGCACAAAGCTAAAATCCCCAAAACTAAGTATTTGGCTGTTTTTAAACCCAATTCCTTTAAAGGACTGATTTTCAGACCGTGCTTAAAGCAATGCTGAAAGTTTAGAATGAAATGATCACACTTGGCAAAATGGAGGGAATTGTAAATATTCCCTGATGGCACTAAGACTGCTTCTCTCAGGAACTACTGGAGAGCTGAAATTCTATACCACCAGGTAGAGCTTATGGCCACTAGAGGAGAAACTCTTAGCGACCGTACCTGATGAAAACAGTGGAGAAGTCAGAAATCTGCCTTCTGGCATATCACCTGGGATAATGGAACATTGTTGCAGAAAGGGTCTCATACTTTACATCTGCTACAGTAAGTTGAACCCTCAATTGTACTTTTTTGCCTAGATAGCTATATTGCATTTATGAGGACATTCCTGTCAGAAATAAGATGGGTGGAATAAGAGAAAATTTCAGTAGTAGTAGTCCTTAAAATGATTGCATGATTTTGAATATTTGTTTCCACTTAAAGGCTTCTAATCTCCTTTTTTTTTTGACTTTATAACTATATTTTTAAATTGCTTTTTTGCCGTGCCCTCAGCCCAGAAAAGATTTAGTGACCATCTCATTGGTGTATGTAGTGGGCTTCAAAAAAAAGATTAAAACTGTGCACTTGCATAATTTTCAGTTATTGTCTTCACAATTATGGCATAACAAACACTTGCAAACTGTGATAACTGTGCGTTTTGAATATATGGATGATCCCGTTATTCATCAAATGCTTGGCCCCGGCCAAAGCTTTTTGCAGACAGAAAAATATACAAATTTACCCATATCTGGGTGGCTGCTTTATTCAGGCAGATTGCAAAGGAAAGCTCCTAAAGGACCTCCTTTTTGTTAAAACCCTCCTAACCTCCTTAGGGTACACCATCAACTAGAAGAAATCAAGGCAAACACCCTCCAGGAAGATCATTTTCTTGGGAGCACTGCTGGACACAGCATCCCAAATGACCTTCCTATTCCCAGAAAAGCAGAGCTTCCTGCCTCTCTACTTTACACGCTGGCTTCCAGAAGTTACCTCACTGCGAGGAAGTTCATGTAAGCCTTGGGGTATATGGCATCTTGCATCCTTCGAATTCCTTTGGCCAGACTTTACATGAAAAAACTTCAGTGGTACCTAAAGAACCTTTGGTGTCTGCACTCTCAACCTCTACCTCTGATCCCCTGTATAAGGGCCGAGTTTCTCTGGTGGGCAGGGGCCTTTGCCCAGAACAAAGGTCTTTTCTTCACCTTCCACCCAACCAGGCAGACCATTACCACAGACTCCTCAGACATAGCTTGGGGCACTCACCTAGAAGGCAGGTGCACCCAAGGTCTTTGGGATGCCCAGCACCTTCACTTACACATCAACCAGAAGGAAATGATGACAGTACAAAAGGCTCTGACATCCTTCAAACCCCATATCAAGCCAGAAGTCGTCCTTATCAAAACAGACACCACATTAATGTGGTACATCAACAAACAGGGAGGGACCCAGTCTTACCCTCTGTGCAAGCTAGACGTGAACCTCTGGCTGATGGCCTCTTATGGGACTACACCTGATAGCCCAATACCTGCCAGGGATCAACACCGTGGCAGACCACTTAAGCAGAAACTTACTGGACCCCCATAAGTTGCAGCTCCACAAAAAAATCTTTTTGCAAATCACTCTGGCGTGGGGGACCCCAGAGGGTGCAGCTCTTTGCTTTGCATCTCAACCATCAGCTGAAACAATTCTTTACCAGGGAGTACCACCACCTAGTGTGGAAGCTGGATGCCTTGACCTTCCCCTGGAACACCCTCTTTGTATATGCATTCCCTCCTCTTCCTCTTATTCACAAGGTACTGATCAATATAAGGGAGGAGAGACCAAAGGCCACCCTCATTGCTCCAGATCGGCCCATAAATCATTGGTACCCTTTACTGCACAGCCTGACTTTACAGCCTCCCAGGCAGCTTCCCCTGATCTCAAACCTCTTAACTCGGGTGTGTGTGGGGGGGGGGGTGCTGCACCCAGACTTATACTCTGTCAGCATGGTTAATACTCCCAAGGCAAATGAGGGGCTCCTGTTGAGCAAACCGGTCCTAGACATAATAGGAGGCCCAGCACCAGAAAATCTTGCACAGGAAAATGGAAAAAGATTCTGCTCATGGAGCCAGTCCAGAGGGGGCAATACTTCACAACCTTCCATCCCTCTTATTCTGGACTAATTAGCAGAGCTATTAATAGTGGCCTCTCCTCTATTAAAATCCATGCCACAGCTATTTCAGCTAATTTTGATCCAGAGCAGCCCCTGTTCTCCCATCCTTTGATTAAGCAATTCCTCAGAGGGGCTTCTAATATCAGACCTCCCAGAAAGCCACCCACTCCAGCCTGGGGCCTGAATTATGTTTTGGAAAAACTTACTTTACCACCCTTCGAACCTGCTGCTTCAGCAGAGCTAAGATACCTCTCCTGGAAGACTGCTTTTCTCCTAGCTTTCACCTCAGCCAGAAGGGTTTCAGAATTTCAGGCACTGATGGCCATAGAGTCCATAATCTTCCATGTAGACAGGGTTTCCTGAGGACTAATCCCTCCTTTATGTCCACGGTGCTATCTAATGTAACCCTCAACCAGGCCATACATCTACACACCACCTTTCCTAAACCTTAAAACAGGGGGGGGGGGGGATTCTGCACTCACTAAATGTGCACAGACAGCTCAGATACTCTCTGGATCGTACTACACCCTTTAGGAAAACAGGCCAACTACTTGTCAGCTTTGCCCCAGAGGTAGAGGTGAAGCCAATTTCCAAACAATCCATTTACAAATGGGTATCACACTGTATGCATTTCTGGTACAGATTGCATGGGAACCCCCCCCCCCCCCCAAGTCTTTTCAAACCCATTCCACTAGGGCAATCTCCACTTCCACAGCATTCTTCAGAGGAGTTCCCACCAGGAACACCTCAAAAGCTTCCACCTGGACTCCTGTCCATATCTTTATCAAGCATTACCACCTACCTCTATTTTCTAAGGCTAGGGCGGGGTTTGCCTCTGCAGTTCTGCAGGGCATGTTGACCCATTCCTAGGTCTCTTACTAATCCTGCCACCCCTCAACTTTGGGAGATCCTCCCACAGGTGATGACTGCAACAGTGAAACACAAAGAACTTAGTACAGTTGTGTACACTTAACATAAATGTAGATGTACGAGTGTATTCACTGTTGCAATCCTGGTTTCCCACCCTCCTTCCCCCTTGTATCTTTCTTTAGGGAGACGTAAGTTGCTAATGGTTGCTTTTAATCACCAGGATCACTTTACCATATTTACTGGGGCCTCTGGTTAGAGCAAGAAAAACTGATGTAATGGCGTCTGCTGCCTTCCTTTATAGCACTGTGACTACCTGATGTCAGACAGCAAGCGACAGCAGCCGGCGCAGAAAAACATTGACTCTGGTATTTGAGTCGACAGAGGGCTACCACAGCAGGGATAACCCACAGGTGATGACTGCAACAGTGAATACACTCTAACATCTACATTTATGGTAAGTGTACACAACTGTACTTTTTCCATATACATTGTATGTAGGTTATAGGGCTGGTATGTCCTAAAATGTAGATGCCATATGCAGTTCATGCGTTCCTGCACTAAGAGAAGGGGCATACTCGTGTACATATTTGCAAAGTTTAAGTATGCAGTAGGTAGGCAAATGATGTGCTCTGCTGATGGCTTGCTACTGAAATGTGGAGCACAACTTGGAAGAAAGTCAGTTCATCTGTTTGCTTTTACCACAAAAGCAATTTAACTTCATGATGTGCATGAAGAAAGAGTAGCACGAGTATTTCCCATCATGCATATAGTAGGTTGTCCTCATCAGCCCCCTTTGTCCCATTTTCTACATGGGGTCAGGCTGTCTTGAGCCATCTCAATCTCTCGCGATTCATTGCCACTCCTACCTTCCTCTACAGTCATGCCTTACTGTCTCAGGTCTTCTCACACAGTCCTTCCATCTTTGCTGGACTCCCTTGTTTCCTCTTGCCTTCTTCCTGTTTGTCTCAGATCTTCACCAGCTATTGTCTTCTACTTTAATGTACTTGTCCAAACCACTGTAGTCTTATTTGACCTTCTCCGCATTTGGAGGTACTTGGGCCTCTCCTCTGTTCTTATTTTTTCACCTGTCCCATTTTATGCAATATGGATTCTGCATCATATCTGCACAAGCTGCAGTGACATGGCACTCCCATCACTAGGAGTAGTTTCTGAAGTAGGTCACCTAATTAAAATATTTTCAAATTGGTACATGCAAAGTGCAAGAAATGATTTTGATTTGCACTTGTTAATGAATGTGGAACACTTGTTCATCTACTGCTGCTGCAGCAGAGTTGTAAGATTTAGCTGTCTGTGTTATCAGACAACATAGCAATATGCTATCTTGAAAAAGCTGTGTGCTCAAATACTGTAGCTATCACTGTGCAACATAGCGTACAAGTTTGTCTATCTTAACGGAGCACATGTGGGATTTGAGCACTGTGCCGTAATAAGCAAACTTCACCTTTGGCAGTGGTCTACTGATGCTTTAGCTTTCACACTAAATTTACACCATGAGAAAGCTCATTATGGTGTCTCAAGAGAAATCTAGCATACTTGACCTACTGTAGATAATAGAAAATGTAAGCTGTCTTTGGTTTAGATGTTTCGTGACACTAATTTTGTAGTTCATTTAATCTCTACTTTTCAGTGGAGTTGCAGCAAAACAAAGAACTGTAGCTGCATTACTTGCCAAGAAAGCATTCAAGTAATCGATGGTGATTGCACCGTGTTCCTTCTCAGTCTGGCATGTGATTTGATGGGATTGTTTTCTTTGAACATTGTCTGATAAAATGGCCATCTGGCTTAAGGATAGAATGCACTTTATCAGGGTGGGTGACTCTTCAGAGAGAAGGTGACTAGTGGCATCTCCCAGGGATCTGAACTCTTCTTTATGGCATGTTTTTTTTTTTTTTCTCTCTCCAGACATCCTTTAGATGTCCTATTCCTATGTTGCAGTATTCTTGGTGTGGGATTTCCTGCTTTCAGGTAACTCGTACGTCGGCTCATATACAAAAGCTTCAGCTTTGCTCTTGCAGCTGCATGGGACGTTTCACGTAGGGCCATAAACCAGGGACCTGACGTCTGCACGCACAATCCTCAGAACTTTTCAGCTGCAGATGACTTTGCATCGTACGATCGCTCTCCAGACAGATCGATTCTAGATAAGTAACCCGTTGGGTTTTTTGCATTTCTAATTTTTTACCAATCTTTCGCATTGCTTAGGCTTGGTTGTTGTAGCTTTCAGTTGATGTCAGGTAAAAAGCGCAAGTGCCAGTGCGTGCGCCAAATTCCTCATAAAGGACGCCCGTGACAAATGTGTTTTCTGCTTAGGCTGGGAACACTATCATAACACCTGCCCTATTTGTAAATCTTTTGTGCCCAAGACCTTACGTAGCCATCTGGCAGCTTTAAACCTTCACTTAGAAAACCAGCGCCTCAAACAGTTGGCTCTCTGGATGGATCCCGCTTCGGAGGCCACCCAAGAACCTCTGCGAAAGAAGGCCAAGATGCCTAGGCCTTCATTGCCTGCCGCTTTGCACCCCGATGCCCCACCAACTACTGATGTACGAGTTGAGTGGCTTGGCGGATCTGTCTCAATTGACTTCCCTCACGGAGGCTGCTGCACAGCCAACGTCCTGCACGTCCACAAAGCTTTCTCAGACACAGATGCCTGTCTATGCCGAGGGGGGACCAGATTTGGTGGCTCCTTTGACCAGGATCCAGACCTTGGATACAATCTGTGCCAAAGCCAGCTCTAGACTTGACTCCAAAAAGAAGCAGAAAACAAAGCACATTACTCTTGCTTCTCAATCCCCTCCAAACTGGGAGACCTTCACCTCTTTTATGCAGGCATTTACGGCCCTTAGGCCTTCTGCCTCACCCACAAATACATTGCTTCTGTTAAGCCCTAGGCCTACCTTTATTCCCATGGCTCCCCTCCTTGAGGAAGAACATGAATCTACTTACTCTTCCTCGGATGAATCCTTCTCTTATGCATCCCATATTGCTTGTCCCAAGGAATATTACCAAAATGAAAGACCATTTCAAATGGGATACTTCCCAAATGACAGAAACCCAAAAAAGATGCTTTGAACTGCTGCAAGTTGAGTCCCCTTCCCCTTTAGCTATACACCCTGTTCTTCCTGCATACTTGGATGCCTTTACTGCAGCCTCTAGAACTCCTGACTCACAGCCTGCTGCACCTAAGCGCTCCTACAAGGTGCCAGATGAACAATAATTCCGCAAAGCCACCCTTAGCAGACGCGGCAGTGATTGCCACTGCCCCTGGTGATCAGTCTAGGTTAACTTCTGCCTCCCTATTGTCTATGGATAAAGATAGCAAATCCATGGATTGGATAGGCAAGAAGGTGTACACTTCCTCCACTTTGGCTTTCAGAGCCATTAACAAACACACATGACCAAGTATGCCCTGGACTTAGTATCCCAAGCCAGCTCTGTGCTGGCTTCAATTCCTGACGTTCCCATTAAAACTGATATCTCCTCCAAATTGTCCTTAGCCCTATAAATGGGTAGACACTCCATAAGCTGCAGCTATGAAGCCGCAGAAGCTTCTGCTCGCTCTGCAGCATCAGCATCTGTATTCCTGGCTTAGACTACAGAATCTGCCAGAGGACTTGAGTCCAAAATCTTGGACGCCCCTCTGGATCACAACTTCCTGTTGGAATCTGCAAGAAAAAAGCAGAGAGTTACAGGATATTAAACACTTCTTGGTATCCCCTATACCCACATTTTACAGGAACTACCTGGCTAAGCCTACCTTAGACGTAATCCGCTTTCTGCTGTCTCCTCCTCTAGACCCAGAAGAACTACTAGAAGACTCTTCATCCAGGCCCACTGGCCCACCTCCTCAGCCTAGACAACCCTCTCAGGACAGGAGGTCCTAATGCGTGAATGCCTTGCTCATCTGCCCCTCTCAAGTCTCCCTTTCTGGCAGAAAATTACCGCAGCCAAATGGGTATTAACCATTATTCAAAAAGGATACTTTCTTTCCTGGAAACAAATTCCGCCCTGGAAGGGCATTCCATTTCCACCATAAAACAAATGGCATCTCCTACCACAAATTCTGTCAGACCTGTAACAGGGCACAGTAGAGCCTCTTCCCACAGGACAAGAAGGAAAAGGGATTCTTTTCCCGTGCGTTCCTGGTCCCTCGAGACCCATTTTGGATCTCTCCTTCCTAAACCTTTACCTGCAGTTACCATCCTTCAAAATGCTTTTAGTTACTCTTACCCCTCATACCCTCAAATGCTTTCATGGTCACCTTGGACCTAAAAGATGCTTACCTGCACATTCCCATCAGGGCCTCACACAAGTTTCCTGCATTTCTCTGGTCCATCCCTGGACTTCCAATTTACAGCCTTGCCCATTGGCTTGTCCACTCCCCCAAGAGTGTTTACAAAGTGCCTAGCTCCAGCCATTGCCTTTTGCAGAACCCAAGAAATCCAGATTTACCCATTTCTGGACGACATCCTTATTTTAGCACAGTAAGAAGATTCCCTCTTAAGACATCTTCACTATGTCCCTACTACAAAGTCTAGGGTTTTCCCCAAACCTCAAGAAGTCCTCCCTGAACCCAAACAGGGACAAGATATTCCTAGGTTGTAGAATCAATACAAAACGAATTAAAGCCTTTCTCCCACAGGACAAGGTTCTAGCTCTAACTTCCCAATTTCAGGAAGTCTTGCCCTCCCAGACGGTCACTGCAAGGCAATTCCTTTGACTCCTGGGATTAATGGCAGCAACCATTCCCATGCTAGCATTGGCCAGAATGCATATGCGAAAACTGCAATGGTACCTCAAAAATATCTGGTCACCACACCAGAGTCACTTGGAACAAGACAAGTTATTCCCCTTCTTCCCTGTTTAAAGAAGGAAATCTTTTGGTGGATCCAACAAGTACAACTAAACCGGGGGCTTCCACTGCAGCCCCCTCAACCCACACAAATATTCCATACAAATGCCTCAGACTCTGGTTGGGGAGCCACCTTGCACTCTTAGTCCAAACTCAGTGGAGCCTCCCATGAAAACCAAATACATCAATGTAAGGGAGATGACTGCAGATGTTCATCGTGCATACAGCTGCAGTCATAACAGATGGGGTTATCCTGCCGTCAGGCGGGTCCTCGGTCAGCTGAATTCCAAAGTCTAGGTCTGGCGTCTGTTGTCGTCGCTTCTTCCCTGACGTCAGTGCGGCAGGGGTATAAAAGAGGCAGCCGACGCCATTTTCTCCAGTCTGTCTTGCTGCGTGGTGCCCGAAGCAGAAGCAGTTCGCAAGTGCCGGTCGGCCAGCTCCTGAGATTTACGAAAGTATTTCAGCCAAAGTCTTCTTGAAAGCTAAGTACCCCGTTGGGGAAACTTTTCTTGCCTCAGACCGATGTCAGACAGTTAATAATTGCATTTCTTGTGGGAAGCAAATACCGCATAAGGATTTCCACTCTTTCTGTATACCTTGCTTAGGCCCAGACCACGACGTCTCTGCCTGCCGTTTTTGTGCTAGATTCAACAAACGCACTATTAAGCGCCGGGCGGAGTTCGCCCTTCACTTTTTTGGCAAAAAGTTTAATTATATTATGTCCTCTGATACTCCGACTCCAGTTTTGAGCAAAAGACGCAGAGATAAGGACCAACATATGAGGTCCGCACCACCTACTGAAACCACGCTAAGGCCGACTACCGGTTCTCGGTGAGGCGCCTACGCAGCCCCTGAGTACCGATGACAATGCATTACCGGTGTAGTCAGTACCTGAGGTCGCAGGCTCCTCGGCCCCCATACCTACTACAGATACCGACGCCACTCCAGGCTGGGAAACTCAGAATTTAGACAGGCCTGCCATTTCACAAGGAGTCTTCAGGCCTTCATCCTTCTCTATTGAAGCCTTCACTAAATCTAAAACAGCCATGAAAACCAAAAAACAGGTTCCTCAGACGCCCTCTCAAGGCACCATGCCTAAAAACAGATGCTTAAAATGGCTGAGGACTTGATTACTCATCAGGGGTTCTCAACCCCCCTCCTGACAAAAGCCCCAGATTAGAGTAAGATTTCGCTTCCTCAGATCAAGCTTCTATTACCTCAGAACTAGCTGAGGACCAGGATTATGCCAATTCTCCATTCGAAGACTCTGATGCAGAGGAGTCTATTACCTCTGTCCCCCCCCCCTCCCCCGAGGGTTTCTCCCTTGGGGAAACCCTGCATACATTGAGGGAACACTTTCACTGGGAAGGCCAAGATTACTCAGATTCCAAGAAAAGGCTCAGGGAATTTCTTCTGCTCCCCCAGCATAGGCCTCTGGCTATCCCTCCTGTTTTAGATATATTGGATAATGTGTACACAGAAGCCAGCCTTCATCCTGATTCTTTGCCTCCAGCTCCTGTTAAACCAGGCAGGTATTACCGGGTTCCTGATTCCCACCAGTTCCTATATAAAAGCCATACTGCTGACCCAGAAACTATTTCACAGGGTCCCAAGGGAATTGAGGCCTCTACTGCTAAAAACCCATTACCTTCAGAGAGAGATTCCAGAGCTTTAGAAAGGTGGGGGGAAAAGGTGTACACCTCGGCCACTTTAACCATGAGGGCATTAAATTGTCAGTTCCATATAGTTTTTGATATCTCAGCTGAAAAGCAAGATGACACAACCAGAACAACCAGATTTAAGAGTTGCAGGATTTGCTGCATGGTGCAGAGCAAGTGGGTAAGCGTACCTTGCAGTGTTGTTTTGATGCTTTAGAGGCCTCATGTAGAGCTGCTGTTACGGGGTCTGTTATACGTAGGCATGCTTGGCTCAGAGCAAACCTTACCAGATCATGTCAAAGCTAAATTATTAGATGTACCTCTTCAAAAAGTTGTATTGTTTGGTGTTAAAGCTGAGGAAGTGCTAAAGAAAATGGAGGAAAAAGAGAAATCAATGCAAACAGTGAAAGATTTCCTGCAGGTACAGCCTCCATGTTTCAGCAGAAACTGGCCTTCAAAAAATTGGTCCTTTCCAGCCACGGACAGACCTCTAAGGGGCAGATACAGGCATCCAAGGGGTAGAGGGCAACCTCAAGGATCTTTCAGAGCCAGACAGTGGCAAGCACCAACCCCAAGAGGTGGAGAAGATAGATCAGTCTTTTTCAGAAAACAGACACAATGACTTCCTCCTACACCTGCCAAGCAAAGCTTTAATGGCAGCACCTTTGGGCGGAAAACTGACATTCTCAAAAAATTGGCATATTGTTACAAAAGACAAATGGATTCTGGACATTATAGACCGAGGCTATAAGTTCCACTTTCACACCCTTCCAAAAAAGAGGCATGCCAAACCTGCCACAATCAAAGGGCAGAGGCACAAAAACAAATTTCAGCTCTCATGGACATGAAAACAATTCAAGAGGTACCTGCAAAAGAACAAGGTCAAGGCATTTATTCCAGACTATTCCTGGTACCAAGGAAGGACAAAGATTGGAGACCTATCTTAGACCTATCCATCCTAAGCACTTTTCTACAGGTGCCAAAATTCAAGATGCTCACATTACAGCAGCTTCTTCCCATGCTGGGCAAGGAGTCTTGGCTGGTAACATTGGACCTCAAGGAGGCATACCTGCATGTTCTTGTCAGACAAGATTGCAGAAGATACCTCAGATTTCTGTCAGGTTCAACCCATTTACCAATTCTCTGCATTGCCCTTTGGCTTGTCTACTGTGCCCAGAGTGTTTACGAAATGCCTGGCATCAGTAATCGCCTTCTGCAGACTACAAGGGATACAAATCTACCCATATCTGGATGACTGCCTGATCCAAGCGGACAGCAAGGACATTCTACTGCAGCACCTGGCGTTTGTGTATCCCAGGAAGTTCAACAGTTTTATTAGTCAACAAAAGGAAATCAAAACTAATACCCTCTCAACAAATAATTTTCCTGGGTGCCAGCTTGGATACAACCACCCAGATGGCCTACCTCATGCCAGACAAGCAAGGGCAACTTTTTCAATACTTCAGAAAAATGGCAACTTACACCAGGCTAACTGCAAGGAAAGTCCTGCAGGCTCTGGGATACATGGCATCTTGCATCCTACTAATCCCATGTGCAAAGCTGCATATGACGAAACTTCAATGGTACCTAAAAAACTTATAGTCTCAACACAGCCACAGCTTGGAAGCAATTACACCACTCATTCCATGCCTTCAAAATGAATTTGTGGTGGGCTCAAGCTTGCCAAAGAAACACAGGTCTTCCTTTCTGTGTACCTCAAGCAACTCAAATCATCACAACAGACGCCTCAAATCATCACAACAGACGCCTCAGACTACGCCTGGGGAGCACACATGACAGGTCATTGCATTCAGGGAAAATGGACACTAAAAGAGAAGCACCTTCACATCAACCAAAAGGAAATGCTAGCCGTGCAAAAGGCTATTATGACCTTCAAAGACCTACTGCATCCAGGCCAGCTATTGATAGACGAACACCACAGTGATGTGGTACATAAACAGGGTGGAACTCCTTCATACCCCCTGTGCAGGCAAGCCATGACCCTATGGAACACAGCACGAACTGCAAATTCAACTACAGGCACAATTCCTGCCAGGGAAGGAAAACGCACTGGCAGACAACCTTAAGCAGAAATATGACAGATCCACAAGAATGGAAGTTGCATCCTCAACTTTTCACAAAGATAACTCTGGCATGGGGACAGCCAGACATAGATCTCTTTGCTACCCACAGAAATTGCCAGTTAAAATTTTGTTCAAGGACCTATCATCCACAGGCCTGGAAAGTGGACGCGCTTTATTTCAATTGGGCAACATTGACAGTCTATGCCTTCCCGCCTCTTCCTCTGCTGCCCAAAGTTCTATTAAAAGCCAGAGCAGAGAGGCCGAAAATGATTCTCATTGCTCCAGACTAGCCAAGACAACACTGGTATCTGCTCCTGAAGAGCCTGACACATTACCAACCATGGATCCTACCTCTAGTCCCTCTTCTGTTGTCCCAGCACAACTACAAAACTCTTCACAGCCATCTCAAAACTCTAAATCTAGCTGCATGGAGAATTCCTTTATTTCCCAACAGTTTCTCTCCTCCAAGGAGGTGCAGGATGTCATCCTGGAGGCCGGAAGACCTTCTACTAGAAAGGCCGACTCCGCAAAATGGAAACGATTTTGTGCCTGGAATCAAAAGAAGGGACAGAATCCTTGGATAATAAATATACCTCAAATTTTACAGTACCTAGCGGAGATGTTAAACAATGGACTTTCCTTCTCCAAGATCCATGCTTCAGCCATTTCTGCACAATACAACACAGATCCTCCTTTATTCTCTCATCCTCTCAAGGCAGTTCCTCAGAGGGGCAAAGAATATAAAACCCCCAAAGAAACCACCAGTCCCTGCTTGGGACCTCAACTTCGTATTGGAAAAGCTGACCCTTCCTCCCTTCGAGCCAGCTTCATCAGAGTTACAGTACTTGTCATGGAAAACGGCCTTTCTTCTGGCTATCACCTCAGCTCACAGGGTTTCAGAGCTACAGGCCCTCATGGCTGTGCAACCATTCATCATTTTCCATCAGGACAGAGTTTCCTTACGAACCAACCCTACTTTTATGCCAAAGGTAGTATCCAGTGTAGCTTTGAATCAGACTATCCACTTACCTACCTTTTACCCTAATCCACAAAACAAAGGGCAAAGACTACTACATTCCTTGGACATTCACAGACCACTTTTGTTATTTGGACAGGACAAAGCCATTCAGAAAATCTGAGCAACTCTGTGTCCTATGCTGCAGGTGCTCAATGAAAGGCTATTTCCAAACAGACAATTTCAAAATGGATAGCCCACTGCATACGCTTTTGTTACTCATTTCATTGAAAATCTGTGCCTGCTTGCATCAGATCCCACTCCACCAGAGCCACAGCTACCTCTGCAGCCTTCCTCAGCGGGGTCCCTACCAAGGACATTTTGGAAGCAGCCACCTGGAGTTCAGTGCACACTTTTTCTCCATGCACCATCACCTCCCACTATACTCTAAATCTAGAGCGGGCTTTGCCCCAGCAGTCCTGCAGGGCATCCAAACCCCTCCTAGTTCCACTTAGTGCCTACCACCCTTACTTAGCTTTGGGATTCTTCCCATCTGTTATGACTGCAGCTGTATGCACGATGAACATAGTACAGTTTTGTACCTACCATAAATGTAGATGTTCGAGTGCTCATACAGCTGCAGTCCAGGTTTCCCTCCCTCCATCCCCTCTTTGGACAGGCCTTATGACAAACACCTTTCATATAACCTTTTTGGGGTATTCTTTTATGGTGAATTTGCTTGCAACTACTGTTTTTGATTTATCAACATTGCATTTTTGCATAACATTGTTTGCCTTCCTTCTGGGGGCACCTGACATCTGGGGCAAGAAAGACTGAAGAAAATGGCGTCGGCTGCCTCTCTTTTTTATACCCCTGCCGCACTGACGTCGGGGAAGAAGCGACGACAACCAATGCCGGACCTAGACTTTGGAATTCGGCCGACCGAGGACCCGCCTGACAGCAGGATAACCCAATCTGTTATGACTGCAGCTGTATGAGCACTCTTAACATCTACATTTATGGTAGGTACAAAACTGTACTTTCTTTTAACTCTACAGTCCTTCATACCCCTACTGCTGCCAGGTCCTCTTTGAGAGTGACGGACAATACCACTGTAATGTGGTACATCAAACGGGGGTACCAAGACATACCAATTGTGCAAGCTAGCCCTACTAATTTGGGACCTAGCATCCCAGCACAACCTATCCCTGCAAGCCAGCTACATCCCTTCGCAGGACAACAAGCAAGCAGACCTCCTGAGCAGAATGTCCTCTCCACAACACAAATGGATACTGGACAGGACCATCTTCCTAGACATAGTCCACCGGTGGAGCACTCCACAAATAGACCAGTTTGCCTCCCCCCAGAACAGGCAGCTGCAGACCTGCACAAAGACTTCCCCTCCCAGGTGAAACTGAAGGCATCTACTCTCCAGGCTTGGGGGGTAAGTTCCTTTATGCCCCCCTTCCCTCTGATTCAGAAAGTCCTTCTGAAAATCAGAAAGGACAAACCAAAAATCTTGGTAGTGACTCCCTACTGGCCAAGGAAGCACTGGTTCTCCCCTTTTACACAATTTAGCCAAGGACAATCCACTGCAAGTTACCCCCACAAGGTGGACTTCTGGCACAAGACAAAGGAACTCTCTTCCACCCACACTTGCAAATGCTATCCCTGACTCTGTGGGTGATAAATTACTAACCCTGTTCAGACACCACTAGTCTGTGGGCGTGCTATCAGTCCTGAGAGAGGCCAGGAAACCCACTACTAGAAAATCATACCTTGCTAAATGGGAAAGATTTACTCTGACTTCTGGGACAGGAAAGGGACCCTTACGAGGCTGACACCCCCTAGTCCTCTCATGTATGTGTAAACTTATAAAGGGTGGACTTTCCTATTCAAAGTGCACCTTTCTGCATTATCAGCCTGCTTACCTATTGAGCCTCCCTTGTTAGCCAGGCCACATGTGAAACTTTTCCTTAAAGGGGTCTTGCGCATCAGACCACCTAAGAAGCGTATCCCTCCTCCTTGGGACCTGAACTTCATCTTGGAAAAACTCACCCAGCTCCCTTTCGAACCAGCTAATACAGCCTCTCTACAGTTTTGTACTTGAGGAAAACAGTACTGTTAATGGCTTTTACCTCTGCCAGATGGGTTTCTAAGCTCCAAGCCTTAATGGCATGCTCACCTTGCACCATTTTGCATAGAGACAGGGTCACAAAACTCCTCCTTCATACCCAAGGTAGTCTGTCTCTAAATCGATCCATTCACCTACCCAATATTTTTCCCCTCTCCCAATAACTAAGGAGAGAGGATACTTCACTCCCTAGATGTCCACAGGCAACTGAGATTTTACCTGGACAAGACTAAACATTATGAAATCCAAACAACTTTGTACCTTTCCACCCCAGGGCATTGGGCAAGGCAGTCACCAAACAGACCATTGCATCTTGGATTAGAAAGGCAGTCTGTCTCTGCTACTCTCACCACAGAAAAAAACCTCCATTTGGGGGTTAAGGCACATTCCACAAGAGCAGTGGTCACTTCAGGGCCTTCCAAAAAGGCATGGACACAGCTTCCATTATGGAAGCAGCTACATGGTCCTTATCCACACTTTCACCAAACATTACAAATTGGATCAAATCTCCAAAGCACGCGCAAGATTTGCCAGGGCATTACTACGAGGCTTTGTGGAATCATCTTCTGCATCAGCCACCCTTTCATCAAACTAAGCTGTGGTACTCTCCCACACCAAGAATACTGCAACATAGGAATAGAAGGACATAGAATAGTTGTGTAAAATCTTACCATAACCATAGATGTCCTTCTCTTCCATGTTGCAGTATTCCTTCTCACCCACCATCCCCCCTCACAGACTGTACCAGTCTAACTGTTCCCTGATGCTGCTCTCCATTAAGGAAGAGACCCAGTGCCTTTTACATGTCACCCGTTGGCAGCCTATACTGTTAGGCCACCTACTTTGCCTGCTTAGCTTCAAGTTCTGAGGATTGTGCATGCAGACGTCACATTGAAGGTCCCTGGTTTATGGCCCTAAGTGTGACATCCCACGCAGCTGCAACAGCCAAGCTGAAGCTTTTGTATAGTAGCAGACGTACAAGTCACTTGAAGGTAGAAATGTCACACCAAGAATACTGCAACATGGAAGAAAAGGACATTTATGGTTATGGTAAGATTTTAAACAACTATTCTTTCTCTTTGGAGTATCTATCCAAAGTCAATTCTTTGTGCTTAAAGTTTAGGATTAAATGCCAAGACATGTAGGATCATCCCCTTCGGAGGGAAGAACAGATTGCATCCTACTGCACTGGAAGCATCCCATTACCATATGAATCCATGATTTAGAGATTTGGGTACTTGGGTTGATGGCGCCTTCTCCCCTGATTCTCAGATGGTGACAGCAATTAGGAAATCCTTTTACATGGTGCAGCCAGTTGCCAAAGGCGTCCCTTTTAAAACCAACGAAGTAGCTATTCCCTTGTATGCTGCCCTCATTAGACCCATTTATATAGAATGCAGTGCACCCTTCGACATGTTTCTGGCCAGGAACAGTAAAAAGAATGGAAAAGCACAGCTTCCTAACAGGATCTCTGGTCCGAAACACCTTCTCCACCAGGGGAGAGACTGGAGTCCTCATTGTATTCAGGGTCATACAGGGTCCTGAGGAGAAGACCTGTGACTAGCTTACTGTGCCCTTGGGGGTCATGTTTTTCTCGCCTTTCCTTGACAAATTGGTGTACAGCCAATGTTAGTACCAGCAATTACTCCATTGAGGAATAAATAAAACTTGGTAGAGAAGGTTAATCACTTAGTGATTTGCTCTGGAAAAGGACCCCACACCCACACACGCACACACGTTGAGAAATGGGATTCCATGTTCTTCAAACTCTAGACAGCTGGATGGGTGTCCTTAAATTTGCCCTTGGACTTGCAAAAGATGGTAGAGGCTGACAGTAGGTATTGGTAAGGCTTACACGACCCTTAGTCAAACTTGCCTTCTGTATCCTATAGTATTATGTCACAGCTGTCAAATGAAGTAGCACGCAAGCTATAGGCAAACTGCAGATATAGACAAAAGAGAATGTATTCTCAATTTGAATCATGATCCAGCTAAGCAGAATATAAAGTGCAGGCCAGAATAACATTTGAAATGGTGTTGGTTTTGTGTATATCCAGTAATGATGAAATTCACGTTGATCAACAAATTGAACAATTGTAACAATTTGGTAAGAGTGTAATACTTTAAACTTAGTTGTCATCTAATATACCTTCATCTGATTTATTGTTAAATAGGGTGTGGCTGGCGCGCAGTGCTTTATTTTAGGATAGTTATCCTCAACTGTATGTTGTATAAAGGTATTGTATGGAAGGCATTCAAACTACTACACACATCAGCAAATGCAATAAAAGGCAAGAATTCTCATTAGTGTATTTTTTAAATGAAGCTTCTTTTCCCCATAATTGGCTTTTTAAAGATAAAACCAATACACTAGAGTGTATTTGTCCATCATAAAAAATGCAGTAGCTGGCTATTGGTTTCTGTCTGTACAATATGTAAAATCTGAAATGCAGTTTTTTTGTGGAATAAATAAAATACACTGTTTGCTTGAGCATCTCATAGTAAAACTATAGAACATACTTTTGTGCAAGTAATATAAAGGTGTTCTAAACTAAAGACACTCATGGTGGGAAAGATCAAAGGCAAAAGTAGGCAGCAGAGCCAAAAATGTATAGGATGTATAACTTAAATATGTAGTTCTTGCAAAATCTAGTAACTGTTCTTGGCACATACCTAGTGTGCTGAAGTCCTTGGTCACAAAGAATCAGACGAGTAAATAAGGGAACAGAGATGGTACTTGGTTTTCAAAAATTACTTTGGCCATAAAATGTAGTCTAGATTAAAAGTACGGAAGGTGTTTACTTCCTCATTAAATCTTCCATATCTTACTACAAACTAAGCTTAGTCTTTGAAAGCAGTAGCAAGGTAACTTATGAGTTTAAAAAAAAAAAAAAAAAAAAAGGCAAAATTGCAAATGTAGTATATTAGTAATTAGTGAAGTAGGAGTAATTTTAGGATATTGCAAGTGACTGCAGGCAAACTTCACAATAACTAACAATATTTGTCACGTACTATAGGTCCTGTGGACTGGGCAGAACTGCTGCCACAGGTAAATTTAAAAACTCAAATTGCTTAGTGCAAGGTAAGTTACCTGTTGTGCTTCTGTGCAGAATTAAGGAAGTACTTAAAGATCATGTCGATATTGGCTATCCTAGAACATAAATTTTGTTAAAGCATTCTGCTATATCTTGGCTGAGTTTCATTAATTTTCAACCTTTTAATAGAATATAACTTAAAGTGCAATATGTGTACCCCTACGGGAGTCGTACTGTTCCCAGTTATCTAGATTAACATCAGCACACATTAAGCTTTGCTGCTAATCTGGGTTCGGGAACAAAAAATATTTTTCCAGCCTGCAGTCTGATCAAATTGTGCAGTAATGAGAGGGGGGGTGGGTAAATGAAATCTTTTAGTGTAGTATACTAAGAATTGTGATCGACACTCCTAATTGACTTTCTTACGTGCAGAGCTGTAGTAACTACGAGGGATTAAATTGATCAGTCACAGCATGAAGTTATGGGAAAGTGTAGTGGAAGCTAGGTTAAGAAGAGAGGTGATTAGTGATCAGCACTATGGTTTCATGCCAGCAAAGAGTACTACCAATGCGATGTTTGCTTTGAGAGTGCTGATGAAGTACAGAGAATGTCAGAAGGAGTTGCATTGTGTCTTTGTGGATTTAGAGAAAGCATGTGACAGGGTGCCTAGAGAGGAGTTGTGGTATTGTATGAGGAAGTCGGAATCATCGGAGAAGTATGTAAGAGTGGTACAGGATATGTATGAGGGTAGTGTGACAGTGGTGAGGTCTGCAGTGGGAGTGACGGATGCATTTAAGGTGGAGGTGGGATTACATCAAGATTCAGCTCTGAGCCCTTTCTTTGTATTTGTGATAGACAGGTTGACAGACGAGATCAGATAGGGGTCCCTGTGGACTATGATGTTTGTAGATGACATTGTGATCTGTAGTGAGAATAGGGAACAGGAGACTACCCTGGAGAGGTGGAGATATGCTCTAGAGAGAAGAATGAACGTCAGCAGGACTAATACAGAATATATGTATGTGAATGAGAGGGAGGATAGAGGAATAGTGAGGATGCTGGGAGTAGAGGTGGAGAAGGTGGATGAGTTTAAATATTTGGGATCAACAGTTCAGAGTAATGGTGAGTGTGGAAGAGAGGTGAAGGAGAGTACAGGCTGGATGGAGTGGGTGGAGGAGTGTCAGGAGTGATTTGTGACAGATGAGTGCCAGTAAGAGTGAAAGGGAAGGTCTACAAGAGGGTAGTGAGACCAGCTATGTTTTATGGGTTGGAGACTGGCATTGACAAAAAGGCAGGAGTCTGAGCTTGACATGGCAGAGTTGATAAGATTTGCACTGGGTGTGACGAGGATGGACAGGATTAGGAATAAGTATATTGGAGGGTCAGCCCAGGTTGGAAGGTTTGGAGACTAAGCCAGAGAGGCAAGATTACATTGGTATGGACATGTGCTGAGGAGGGATGCAGAGTATATTGGGGGAAAAAGATGCTAAGGATTAAGCTGCCAGGTAACAGGAAAAGAGGAAGGCCTAAGACCAGGTTTATGGATGTGGTGAAAGAGGATATGCAGGTGGTTGGTGTGACAGAGCAAGATGCAGAGGACAGGAAGAAATGGAAACAGTTGGTCTGCTCTGGCGACCCCTGACAGGAGCAGCCGAAAGAAAAGACTTGTCCCTGCTGTCATTCCTTCAGACAGTAGCCTGAAACGTTTAGGATGCCATTAGAGAAGTTATAAACCGAACTATTGCTTTGCCTGATATATGATTAAACAGTTAAATAGCTAAAGGTGTTGACTTAGACTGATTGTTTATGTAGCATTTTATAATGCTGATCATGGGTGGTCAATCTGCTATAGATGCCAGCTTACATGCACTTTCCACTTCAGGACAAACCTACACACACCCAGAATGATAGTGCATTGCCTGTTGCATTCTTTGCTGAAACAGATGACTGACAGCAAGAATGTCACACGTAGTTAGTGAATTTTAAACTTTAACATTTAGAGTTAAATAGGTTACCACTTGGCACACTCGCAACATTGTTTTGTTACTCTGTACTTTCTTCAAGGGGGGTGAAAATGGAATCTAGGACAAATTCCTTGCCACATTGAATTTATTCAGTAATTTTAAGATAGACCACGTATAAAGCAGACAGAACTTTTAGTAAAAATAATAAAAAAGCGGTACAGGTAGGTAAGCACTTTCGTAGACAAATCCACTTCGTCCGACAATATTTCCCTTCTTTCACAAAACAATCATTTATATTAACCTCCTATTTCAACCACCAATACAAATTGAAAATCATGTCACATGATCACACATCCTCTAATACACAAGTTCTTCTGGTTTAGTCGGTCTTGGAGACCTCATCATTCAATCTACCTTCTTTATCTGCCTGAGAATTTAAAATTCAGAACTGCTCGCTGTCCTGTTTTATTAATATCAACAATCATTTTACCATCTAATATTTTTTCATCTACTTAAAATCATGCTCATCTGATGTTTCCATTACATGTTTGGCTAGAAAATTAATTGTATTGCACTCCTTTATATCCCTAGCATTTTCCCTCATCCTTTCCATTTATATAAGGTTTGTTTTTCCTATATAAAATTTTGCACAATCAGAGCACTGTGCTATGTATGCCAAGTTCCTAGATCTACAGGTTGCTTCTACCGTGAATTTATATTAATTTCCTGTTTTAGGATGTTTGAAAATATTAGCAATATTAATTCACAAAAATTACAGCTTCTACAAGGGAAGGTGCCTATCCTGACATCTAAATGTGCATCTTTTTTGTTATAACACAACATCCTCTTCAGTGAACTTTTATTCCTAAAACTAAAGGATGGACATGTACCTATAATACCATTAATGTGTGATGGTCTGAGGTTAAAATGTGCCAATGTCTTTTAATGACCTCTCAAACTTCTGCTATATTCAAATATGATAAAAAATAGGTGCCTTCCTTGTATGCATGTCTTCATCTGTCTTGTGTTCAAGTACAGATGAATAATATGGAGCCGTTAAACCTTCCCTTAAGCATACAACATCTCGTGTGCTTTTCTATCTCTTATTTGTAACACCTTTAACTTTTCTCATAACCCCAATTTCTCTCTGAAACATGCTCTCTCTCTCGTTTAACCTAGAGATCCTCATCGCCTGCCCTTTAGTTATAATGTTCATCTTGTTTCACTGTTGCAGTCATTACACTAGGGTTATCCGCCGGCAGGCTACCCGCAGTCGGCCTGAGTTCCAAAGTCTTGGTCCAGCGTCGGTTGCTGTCACCTCTTTTCTGACGTCAGTGTGCCAGGGGTATAAAAGATGCAACAGACGCCATTTTCTTCAGTCTTTCTTGCCTCGTGGTGTCTGAAGCAAAAGCAGTTTGCAAGTGCCGGTTGGCCGACTCCTGCGATTTTCGAAATTGAGTTTCAGAACAGAAGTCTTCAATAAAGCTAAGTACCCCATTGGGGAAAATTTTTTTCTTGCTCCAGACCGATGTCAGTAAAAGTTAATTGTATCTCTTGTGGGAAGCAAATTCCTCATAAGGACTTTCACTCTTACTGTATTCCCTTGCCTAGGCTCTGATCACGACATTACCAGTTGTCTGTTTTGTGCTAGATTCAATAAACGCACTATTAAACGTCGGTTTGATTTTGTTTTACATTATTTTGGTCGAAGGCTTAATTACATAATGCCGTCGGAACAACCGACCGGAATTTATTAAAAAAAACGCAAAAACAAAAGGACAAGCATCTGAGGTCCAAAACAGACTAAGCCTCTTCTAGGCCAGTCACTGGTTCTGTCAGGTGCTTTTGCAGCCCCTGACGCCCGCTACCTCAGAGCCACAGGCCGTATCCGACAGCCGCGTGGAGACTCCGAGGCCTGTGGAAACTCAAGGTATTGGACCTACGGAAACTATCCCCTCAGATGGGTCCAGAGCCGCTGAGCAGGCATCCGCTTCTCTGGGTGTTTTCAGACCTTCACAGCTTACAATTAAGCCCACTACAGCAGCCAAGGCAAAGTTAAAAACACCATTAAAGACGAGGAAACAAGTACAGCATTCTACTGAACAATCACCCATGCCAAAGAAATAGATGCTTAAAATGGCCGAAGACTTAATTACTTTAATTAGGGGGTTCCCATCCCCCTCCTGACAAAAGGCCTAGGAAAGACGCCGACTAAGATTCGTCTGACCAGGTTTCTATTTCCTCTGATTCCTCTTCTGATCAGGGATATTCTCTCCCTCCATCTGAGGATTCTGATGCAAGAGAGTCTTCACCTCAAAAAATCTAGATCCATCAGAGCCACAAGGGCGGGAGACTTAAACCTTGACACGGCTATTAATAGGACGTGCTGGAGGGATAGATTCATCACCCAAAGACTCCCTATGCTGTGGAACAAAATCCCGGTACATGTGAGGCAGAGCACCTCGCTGGCCTTGTTCAAGAGAAATCTTGACCAATGGATGGGAGATCGCAGATATACCCCAGGGATTACCTCAGTGTCACTGCTCGACAGAGGCACAGCAAAATAATGGGTATAGTTCCCCATACTAAAGGGGTGGCGTAAGCCACAAAACGATGGGCTAGGCTTGTAAATGCCCTCGGGCAGATAGCCTAGTATGAACCTATGAACCTATACCTTCTGCCTCTCCGCCTGAGGATTATTCTTTTGGGGAAACCCTGCACACCATGAGGGAGCATTTCCATTGGGAGAGCCAGGATTATTCAGAATCCAAGAAAAGGCTCAGACTTTATTTTATTACCCCAGCACAGGCCCCTGGCTATTCCCCTGTGCTTGGTATTGTTGATGTTTTCTCTGAATCCAGTTTGACTCCTGATTCCTTACCCCCTGCACCAGTCAAGCCAGACAGGTGCTACAGGGTCCCTGACTCTCATACATTTCTTTACAAAAACCCTGCTGCAGATCCAGAAACAATTTCTTAGGGTCCTAAAGGGGTTAAGGTTTCCACTGCTAAAAATCCTGTTCCCTCGGATAGGGATTCCAGAGCTCTGAACAGATGGGGGAAAAAAGTTTGCACTTCTGCTACTTTAGCTGTAAGGGCTTTAAATTGCCAGTTTCACATGCTTAAATATCAACAGTACCTCATGTCATTGTTAAAGCAGAAAATGGTTTCAATCAGTCCTGACAGTAAGGAAATGCAGGATTTATTGCATGCAGCTGAACAAGTTGGAAAGCATACTTTACAATGTGGTTTTGATTAATTAGAGGCTTCTTGTAGAGCCGCAGTTACAGGCTCTGTTGTTCAAAGGTATACTTGGTTGAAAGAATAAAGTTTACCTGACCATGTTAAAGTAAAATTATTGGATGCTCCACTACAGCATGATACTTTGGTGTTAAGGCAGAAGAGGTGTTAAAGAAAATGGAGGATAAAGCAAAATCAATGCAGACAGTAAAGGTTTTCTTACAGGTTCAACCACCTAGGTTTAGCAGAAACTGGCCTTCAAAAGATTGGTCCTTTCCGGTTTCAGACAGACCACAGAGGCAGATCTCAGCCCCAAGGCTCCTACAGACCTAAACAATGGGGTGCTTCAGCCCCCAAAGGAGGGGAAGACAAATCACAACCTTATAGGAAACAGTCCCAATAACTTCCCTCTACAGATGCCAAGCACTTATCTTTTGGCAGCACCCCCCAGGGGGAAAGCTAGCACTTTTCTCAAATTGGCACATTATTACCCAGGACAAATGGGTACTGAATATTGTTTCTCAGGGTTACAGGTTCCACTTTCACATGCTTCCAAAATCAAGAGGTATGCCGGACCTGCCACAAAACCAATGGACAGAGGCGCAAAAACAAATTGCTGCTCATGGACATGGGGGCTATTCAGAGTACCACAGCAAGAATTTTACTCAAGACTTTTCTTAGTGCCCAGAAAGGACAAAGCCTGGAGACCAATACTGGACCTGTCGATCCTAAACACTTTCCTGGATGTCAACCTGTTAACACTACAGCAGCTTCTACCCATGCTGGGCAAGAAGGCTTGGCTAGTTACTTTGGACCTCAAGGAGGCATACCTGCATGTCGCAATAAGACAAACTTGCAGAAGATACCTCAGATTCATAGCAGGCTCAATACATTACCAATTCTCTGCACTGCCCTTTGGCTTATCTACTGTGCCCAGGGTCTTCACAAAATGCCTGGCACCAGTAATTGCATTTTGCAGACAAAAAGGAATTCAAATATATCCCTACTTGGATGACTGCCTTATTCAAGCAGAAAGCGAGGACATTCTTCTAAAGCATCTGGCATTTGTAAAAAGATTACTAATTTGCCTAGGGTACACAGTAAACTAAAATAAATCAAAACTAGTGCCCTCTCAAGAGATAATATTCCTGGGTGCAAGCTTAAATACAACTGCCCAGATGGCTTATCTCACACCAGACAAAGGCAACTGACTCAATACTTTCAACTGATGGTAACATAGACCCAGCTCCCTGCAAGAAAAATTCTGCAGGCCCTGGGCTTCATGGCATACTGCATTCTACTAATTCCATATGCAAGACTGCATATGAGGAAACAATGGTATCTAAAAAGTGTTTGGACTCGACATTGTTACAGCCTGGAGACAGTTATAACTTTAATTCCCTGCCTACAACAGGAGTTTCGATGGTGGTCCCTGGCCTGTCACCACAGCAAGGGACAGCCTTTCACCTTACCCACAGCCAGGCAAACAATAACAACGGATGCATCTGATTATGCCCGGGGGGCACATATGGCAGGAAAATGTATCCAGGGCACGTGGCCCAAGGAACAAATGCATCTTCACATCAATCAATGTACAGAATGCCCTGACAGCTTTCAAGGACTTACTACATCCAGGACAACTACTAAAGACTGACAATAACACAGTTATGTGGTACATAAACAAGCAAGGGGGCACACATTTCTACACCCTATGCAGGCAAGCCATTACCTTGTGGAACACAGTACTAACCTACCAGGTACATCTGCAGGCAGAATTCCTGCCAGGAACAAAAAATACACTGGCAGACGAATTAAGCAGGAATCTCATGGACCCTCAGGAATGGAAACTAAAATCCACAGGTGTTCAGCATGCTAAGGAAATGGGGACACCCAGACATAGATCTTTTTGCCTCCCCTCACAATTACCAACTACAGAAATTCTGCATAAGAACTTATCACTCTCAAGTATGGAAAGTGGATGCTCTATCATTCAGCTGGAAAGCCCTGACAAGTTTATGCCTTCCCTCCAATGCCTCTTCTTTACAAGGTGCTCCTAAAAGTCAGACAAGAAAGGCCAAAAATGATCCTGATTGCCCCAGACTGGCCACGCCAGCACTGGTACCCAATCTTAAAGCTTGTCTCGGGGCCCAGCTTGGCCTTTACCTCAAATTCCTCACCTTCTGACTCAACAAAACAATCAGTCTGCACAGTCAAGTCGGAACCTTAAATTTAGCAGCATGGCAGATAATGTAGCCACTCAGACTGCACCTCTCTCTAAAGCTGTTATGGATGTCATTTTAGAGGCCAGGAAGCCCAGCACTAGGAAATCTTGTGCAGGAAAATGGAAGAGATTCTGTGCTTGGAACCAGGCACAAGGGCTTGAACCACTTGTTCCAAATATACCTCCGATTTTACAATACCTAACTGATGCTGGACAAAGGCCTATCTTTCTCATCAATTAAAATTCATGCCTCTGCCATTTCAGCTCATTACAATACGGAACCTCCTATTTTTTTACATCCTCTACTAAGACAGTACCTCAGAGGGGCAAAAAACATAAGACCCCCAAGGAGAGCACCAGTACCAACTTGGGATCTCAATTTTGTTTTAGAAAAACTCACACTGCCTCCTTTAGAACCAGCCAGCACAGCTGATATAAAATTCTTATGGAAAACTGCTCTGCTCCTCGCAATAACTTCAGCAAGAAGAGTTTCAGAGTTACAGGCATTGATGGCTGTGGAACCATTCATCATTTTTCACCAGGACAGGGTTTCTCTCAGGACAAACTCAACATTCATGCCAAAAGTAGTTTCCAATGTGGCCCTGAACCAAACCATTCATTTACCAACTTTCTACCCAAATCCCCAAAATAAAGGGGAGAGACTTCTGCACGCTTTGGATATACACAGCTACGATTGTATTTGGACAAAACAAAAGCTTTCAGAAAAACTGAGCAACTGTTTGTAGCCTATGCTGCGGGATCACAAGCCTATCGCAAAGAATCCAATTTCAAAATGGATAGGACACTGAATCCGCTTCTGTTATGCACAACATGGCAAATCAGTGTCTAAGGTCATTAGGCCACATTCTACCAGAGCAACAGCCACTTCAGCAGCCTTTCTGAGGAGTACCAACCAAAGACATTTTAGAAGCTGCAACCTGGAGCTCTGTGCACACTTTCACCAAGCACTACCACTTGCCTCTCTACTCTAAATCCAGAGCAGGCTTTGCCACTGCAGTCCTGTAGGGCCTGGTAGCCTCTCCAAATCCAATTTAGACCCAGCCACCCTACCTCAGCTTTGGGATTCTACCCAAGTGTAATGACCGCAACAGTGAAACACTATGAACATAGTACAGTTGTGTACCTACCATAATTGTAGATGTTAGGGTGTATTCACTGTTGCAGTCCAGGTTACCCACCATCCCCCTTTTCATTGCTGGGACTTTGTACTTCTCAACTCTGTACAACCTATGTGGTGTATTTGCTTGTAGATGAAAGAAATGTTTATTTTAGTACATGCATGTTTTTTGGCATAATTTTTTCAGCCTACCTATTTGGGGGCACCTGACATCTGGGGCAAGAAAAACTGAAGAAAATGGCATCAGTTGCATCTTTCATACCCCTGGCGCACTGACGTCAGGGAAGAGGCGGCAGCAACTGACGCCGGACCAAGACTTTGGAACTCAGGCCGACTGCAGGTAGCCTGCCTGCGGATAACCCTAGTGGAATGACTGCAACAGTGAATACACTCTAACATCTACATTTATGGTAGGTACACAACTGTACTTTCTGGTATACATATGGTGGGTGTAGGCTATTACCATGTAAGATAAGATTCTTATGACATTCTTTCCTATATCTAGTTATAAGGCCATGTATATTTTTTCAATTTTGTATCCGGATGATCAATAAGTGTCTGAACTTTACAGAGAACTTTGAGAGGTAGTTACATGCAGGTACCCTATAAACTTGTGCAAATTGTCCACTTCACCTGACAAAAGAATAAATACGTAATCAAATCTCTGATAAAATTTTATATTCTGAAGAAATTCATTATTGCCTAATACACGTTAGGGACTCCCACTGTGCTAAAACAGCATTGACATAGCTGTTTGCTATGTGGGCAATCTGAAGGACAGCAAAAAGTGCCTGATTCTAAGCCACTGTGGCATTGGCAAAGTCTTTGTGGAATCTGCTGCCTGAGAGAGAAGAAACTGTTTGCTGAGATGTTAGGAGACTGAGGATTTCTGTGCGACTCTGGGTTTTTCTTGGTGTGATGTGCAGTGATGCAGTTTTGCAGCCTCCATCTTCTCTATTTTACCAGAGGCCACTGGCATGACCATTTGGCAGGCTGCTATGCAGTTGACTTTTCTTATGTCCTCCTGGACACTGGATTTTATCATACCTTTCAGTATTGAGGTGCTAGGCTAAAGTTGATTACCAAAGGAATGATGTTTCTGAAGTTGATGAACTGAGCTATGTACATCGGCTATCCTGTGCTGCACCATGTGAAGCTGAAAGAGGATTGCTCCTTCAGGGGACCCCCCTTCATAAGATCGGACATCAGTGGGAGTAACTGGGAGTATTAGAGGCCCAGCTTAGATGTTTCATGGGCCTGCCTGAGCATAGGGCATGAAAGCTTTTTGGGATGTTTCCCAAAATATTTTTATAGAGCCCCCACCGTGCTTGTGTGAAACCAGACTTTTTTGCAAAGTTAGATTCCCATAGTTTCTAAACAAGAGTCTTCTAAATACTGTTGGTGTGGCGTGTCTGGATTCCAGTAGATCGACTCCGGCTCCATCCAAAAACACTGTTGTCTGGTTTGTTAGAGTAGGATCTCAAGTTTGGTAGTGGAAGGGGAAGGTTTTATACTTCTAAAATGTTTTTCAGAGGATTAGCTTTGAGCCAAATGCTTGCTTATCAGACATCCTGATGAAGAGCGAAGGTGGAAAAAATGTCATGATGTGTGCTCAGGTGGCCATTCACTGCATCGTATCTGCATTTCTGTATCATGTAAAGCAGCACTCTCTGGTTGGTGATGAAGAGAAGTGCGTTTGGGAATTCATTCCCAGTAGTCCATGTAAAGACTGTCACTTAATGTACCCCTCTCCCGATGGATAACTTCTTTGGACACCTCTGCTAGAGGTATTTCTCACAAGACTGGGAGAGAAAGGCAAAACCATACAATTTGTCAAGCAGCTTTTATCAAGAACAGACACCGACATTTAGCAGGAATTTCACTGCTGATGCTGTTTATTGTATCAAACAATACAGGCATAAGTTTGGAAAAAGGGAATATTTAGTAAAGAATGACTAGCAAAACCTAAGCAGAAGATGGGGCGGGGCACCAGGGCTGTGATGTCAAAGGGCTCAGCCAAGACTGTCAGACTATCCCTGTGATACACCCATGCTACCGCTTCCCTTCCATTCCCATCAGGGATAGCTGAAGGGCATTTATCCTTACTGTTTCAAAAACTGTAACCAAAAAAAAAAAAAAAAATTCTCAGGACCATTGTGTGCTAAAAATAATCGGGATTGTAGGTTGGAGTTTCACGATACTTCAAAGTGAAGGAGAATTTCCCCCCATTTGAAAAGATCAGCTTAACCTTTGGTACAGAGATGTTGGAGGGCTATCCTGTGGAGAAGAGGGCACAGGTGTTTTTCATATTGTTCCTAGTACCAACAAATGATGCTTGGAAAACCGTACTAGACTTGTATAAACCTAAAGGTCCCAAAGTTCAAAATGTTAACCCTCCAAAAACAAAAAACAATTGCTATACATTCAGACCCCCATGCTCACACTAGACCTGAAAAAAAAATACTTTTTCCAATGTTTATTTCAACCGAGTTTTAGGAAGGTGAAAGAGTCTTAATAAAAGTATTTTAAAAAATATGGAGATTTTTAGCTTCTGTCTCCTTTTCAGCTGAGGCCTTTCTAAGCATTTTCCTTGTTGAGAAAAGTTATTTTTTTCCTGCTCGTTTAAATATTTATAGCTCTTGGATTACTTGTTCCAGTACTTTAGAGGTCTGTTATACTTGATATATTTGTTGCATTGCTCATTTACTTGCAAGGGGCATACCCAAATCTGCCTTTTGATAGCCTAAAGTAGTCAATATGGAAAAAGCTTCAGGTTTTAAGAAATGTATCAAGTGTGTACACTTTCTATGAAGATCCTGTTAATTTTATGACTGGGGCCTGAACATTCAGATCGATGTGACATTTCAGTCCTTTGGTCGCAAATCTGTCATACAAGAGGAACACGTTGATATTGAAAGGCCTTCTTGCCACTGTGAGCAAATCGGCTGGTAACGTCTCTCAACCATCAAAGCTGTGAGAAAACCGCTACAAAAAGTTTGGCTATAAGGGCAAGAGTAAGGAGAAAATAGGTCCTTAAATTGACTGTAGCAAGTAGCTGATCTTCTGAGGGGGGGGACCTGTAGAGGTTCATATGAGCCAGCACTTTCTACTGTATCCACAGTCATGCTCCTGGTGAACCTGGTAAACTTAATTTTTTTTTTTGATTGGGACCAATTGAAGAGGGCCTTTGTGAAGTCCTTAGGCATGGGAATTATCTTGTCCTCCTCCACATCCAGGCTGAATGAGACAGTCCTTCCCATACATTTGATCCTTCCCTAGCACCTACGTTGGTGACTTCAGAACAGTGTTTTGGAGATGAACAATCAGGACTGATGTCCTGAAGCCTCCCTAGGCACTGACCACCTTGGGGTCAGCTAGTGGCTTTGGGGGTGCTTGCTGCTTTGTCAGATGGTGTTTCGGACCTGACAAACCCTTAAGCGATTTCAGAGCTAAAGTCAACCCCAGTCACCTGCCTATCGCAGACATCATTGCTTCTAGCAGACTCTACAACCTTTCGGTGCCTGGGATTTGTCCCTTTGGCTTTGTCATCTTTAGACTTGGATGCTGTTCTGCTTGGAGCAGTCAGTGCCTGCTTCAGTGCTTAAGGCATTTGAGTGTCATTGCATGCCATCCTATGCAGGAAGGGGGTGTTCCTACAGTTTTGGCTCCATCCTCCCATCCTATTGTGTTTGTAGCTTTCATCCCTGTAGATGACCCAGCTTTGAGGGCCTCTAACTTATCCTTCAAGCAAGGACAGAGGGGCACTTCTAGCTCCTTGGAGACTTCCCCCCAGCAAGGTACTCAAATACCAATGTAAGAAAACATGCATAGATTTCCCCAGTGGAATCTTTCACACAAGCATAGACCTTGAAGATTTTTCCTGTAGTCCCCCTGAAAACTCAACTTCTATTGGGAGTCTCATTACCAATTCACAATATTTCCCTTTTTTTTTTCTTGCCACAGGCCTCAGGGTGTTCACCAGATTTATGTTGGATTTGCTGCATCCCTAAATGCAAGAGTTTTGTGTTACTGTATGCAAATGACTGGCTTCTAACTGTAAACACACAGGAATCATACTGGCATAATATTTACTCTATGCTATAGTAGTCCTTGGGTGCCTCTCTATACCTATTCAAGTAGAGTATTCTTTGACCTTTATAGGCCAGTGAACCTCCCAGACACAAGGTTGCAACTATGAGTCTTCAAATGACACTACTCAAGCTTCTGTAATTTTATGCACTCTATGCACCCTGACAGTCTCCATAGTGTTGGCTCCTCATTCTAGGTACTCTGTCTGCCTACCCACCCCTTCACCCTGTAAAGCTATTTTCACTTTGTCATGACAGTCTAAAATTATGGATTCAGTCCCCCCTGTTCAGGAGGGATGACCCTTTATTCCCTTACCATCAGCTACAATTACCATGGATACCACCTCCTTGGGGAGGGAGAACAGTTCAAGGAATGTGCTCAAAACAAGAGGTTTACTTTTCACATCCGTGTTCTGGTGATGAGGACAGTGCTAGTGTTGCAGATACTTCAGGGCATCCTTCCTGGCATTGTGATTTCCATCCCAAAGACAAAATACATTGGTGGTGGGGATTTTTTCAAGATGACTGCCCACTGGGTAACAGGTTAATTTCAGCTCTATGAAAACTGAAGAGTCAAGGCGTCTGTCTTTTTTAGGTAAATTTCAGTAACTGATTAGCAAGTGCACTGCCTGTATGCCAGCAAAAAACAAACTGACTCTGAAAGAAAGTATGAAAGAACAAAGCACTCTTCACAACGTGAACCATTTATTCCAGTTAATAAAGCTTTCAGGCATCAGGTCCTTCAGTGTTTAAAAAAAAAACTTTAAAATCAGTAGCCATTGAATACTAAAAGTACTTAATCATATAACACAGCCTAACCTATCACACCAATACACTAATTAAAAATTAATTACATAGGGATTAAGTAAAAATTGCAACAGTTATACATTAACAGAAGTTCCAAGTAAAATAAAATAGAATTTCATTAGTTGACCATATTTTGTTTAAACTTTAGGTTTTAAGGTCACTTGCTTGTTTAAGCCTGGGTACATACCGGCTTTCAAGCGAACTATCCATTCATACTCTTGTCAAGTTTATTAATGTCACCATGTCAGCTATGCAGATGCAAAAATTCAATGACCCTAAAAATAAACTGATGGGGGAGGCACCTTGTTCTTGCATATGTTTTGCTAGGGAGACCCCTACTGTTCTGTCACGCAGTCTTCTTGCTGACTTTCCTACATAAAATCCTAAGCATGATGTACATGTAGCCAAATATATAACAAAAGATGCATTACAGGTAGCCATACAATTAAACAGCAACTTTTTCTTGGTAACAGGATGTATAAATTTGTTGGAGCTACATATACTTATACAACATGAACAATTATAACATGGTACAGTACCTTTAGTATTATAATTTACATATTCCTTTGTTTAGGGAAAAATATTTACAACATAGACGTTGTTTCAAATTCTCACAGTTCGTATATGTGAATAGGGGTTTTTTGGGGAGCCCTTGTTCCTGGCCAGGTATGGCTTTTAATATATCCCAATTATCCCTAATTCTTTCCACAGACTCATTTGCCCTACTATGTCATTAAATGTCTAAGAGGTTGTATAGCATTCCTTTCTTGTTGTATTGCTACCAGTATTATGTGAAAAGAATGGCTTAGCTTGTCCATCTCTCAAAACCATATGATTTCTGACCATATTAAGTTCTTAAGTATCATAGCCCCTTCCCAAAAATTCAGAAGTCATTTGGTGACTTTTTCTGATTTAAAATAAAACATTGAAGGGAGAGAGGAACGTGTATGTGTGAACAAATTTTACACACACACACCAATTCAACCCAAGGCTGCAAAAAATGGAAGAAGCTTTAAACATGCATTTAAGATGAGCTGCTAAAACTGTGAAAATCAGAGGCTGAAATGAAGAAAAGTCTGACTAAAGACGAGACCGCTCAAGAAGAGAGGTTTCAAAAAAAATAGAATTGGAGGGCAGAGCTGTTGGGAAAACCTTAGAATCTGGTGTCAGTCTTCATGCAATCCTTGACTGTGGGTTCTGTTCTGAATCTTGGAACAGAGATGGCTGATTACTTCAACTCGCGCTCTCCAAACTCCAGTCTCTACCAATAATGCTTCTCAGATTACCTCAGATCTCGTTTGCCACTTTGCAGACCAGATGCGTTTGTTCCTTCTCTCAAGCCTAGGTGTATTTTTTTGTGTATATTGTCCAATTTTTACACATCCTTCGATAATTCTCTAACTTTTGTATTTCTACCTGCTCCGCCTTTTCTTATTGCAGCTACTTTTCCCCCCTTTTGTCTCCTACCGTTGGTAAACTGTCCATTACCATTGTTGGTACTTTTACTGTTAAGGTATTAGTATATACCATCTGTGATATTTTGTACCTATCTTCTACCTATTTTGTACCTATCTTCTACCTATTTAAAAAAAAAAGTCTATTGTATTTTTCTCACTCTGTTCTGTAGTGTGCTTGCTGACCATCTCTCCCTGTTATGGGTGAACAGGAAAAACTTTCTCCTAAACCCTCTAAAGGTGGGTTTAAGAGGTGTAAAAAAAAAGAGGGGGGGGCAAAATGCCCAAGACTGGCATACCCTGTGTACTGCCTTGGAAAAATACACTTGCAGGAAAACTGTAATTTGTCACAGGGTTTCAATCCGAACCTTAGAAAGAATAGACTAATTTTGAAAGGGCTCCTTTAAATCCAGATTTAACGAGGCCATTTCTGAGTCAAGGACCAAAGCTAGCACTTATCTTCATCACCTGCTTCAAAGAAAAGGCCTTCCTCTGTTCCAAGGTCCTTGGAACTGACCAGGAAAATACCTAAAACTTCCTCTGTATCAAAATGTTCATCGGCCCAGAGTATCTGACTGGAACTACTACTAAATTGGCTTCTGAGCAGACAGCTTCTTCGGCACCTACTGATGCATCAGTACCGAAGCGGTTAGGGCTGCCTCTGCACCCAAGAACGTCATATTTCCATCTGTGGACTCATTTCCACAAAAGGAGTATCCTTAAAAGAGAGCCCCCACTAAATCTCCTTCCACTGCATCTGTTCAGTCTACTAAGGGCAGACATGAGACTAGTGGATCAGCTGCTGGTGGCAAGGGGACTGTCTCCTGTTCATCCTATGACATCCCCCTACCTACCTCCTCCAACTCTTGCTGAGGCTTTGGAGCACTTGATCCTGACTCTCCAGGCTCCGACCGTCTCTACTGCTGTAGCATCTTCATCTCCAGTTCAGAGAACCGCCTTGAGCACCTCCGAGCTTTCGGCACTGGAGACATCCCAAGGTCGAGACTCTGGTCAGCTCCAATATGTATGGTACCTTTTCAGTTCCTTCGGAACCGTCCATGTCTCTTGATGCCTTGGCCCTAGTAGTGTCAACCCAGGCTTCTGTTCAGGGGCTGCCTCCACTGTGCAGGGTATGACCCCAGTTCCAAAGGAGTCTACTTCGATTCCGGGTTCCCATCCCTCTACAGGGGGGCCAGCCTTCCGGAATATGGAGCAGCCATTGTCTAGCGAAGACTCTGTCCTCGCCATCCCTGTCTAGGCAAATTTCAGTATCTCCTTGACCTGAGCTACCATCAGTCTCATCCCCAGGACAGAGGGCACACAAGTCTCGGGTACTGGTGGCCTCCCCTTCGGATACTTCCCCGATTACCCCCCCCCCGCCCCCCAAGGAAGTTCCTACAAAAAAAGTGCAAGAGGAAGCACTTAGCATCTTCATTGAAAGACTCTTCTGGGGAGTCTGATTTTGATGAAGGGGAAGTTTCTCCCAGGTCACACCTGATAATTCCTTCGGGGACATCCTAGAACTGAAACAGAGGGGTGGCTGGTCTTCCTCTTAACTTTCCTCAGAGGAATTCGTATACCTGGAGGCTTTTCATGCTCAGCCCTCTACTGCTCGGATCTCTACGCCTGCTGACTTTTTCAAATCTCTACGCCTGCTGACTATCCTATTAAACTGATCACTCAGCGGGCATGAAAGATGCCAGATGCCGTAGAGCTAGTCCCTAAGAGACCTGACAGAGTATTATCAGCCCCTAAGGAGGATCCGCATTGGGCCAAATGATTCCTGTTGACGCCATGGTGGTAGCCACCAGAAAGGAACTTGCAGGGGAGAATCCTACTATCCATCCTAACAAGGAGTCTAGGACTTTGGATAGATTTGGGAAGTGCGTTTATGCTTAATCGACCTTCGCTGTAAGGTCCTTGAATTATATGGCACACTTTACAAGACTACAGAGGGATCTGATACCCTTGAAGGAGCAGTGGCTGAAGGGGTACAAGATAGTTACTTCTCAGGTTGCAACCCTAGAAGTAATTTATAACTCTTCCATAAGGTTCGTTGACCATGCAGCTGAAGGGACGACTTGGGTAGCGGGTTCAGGCGCAGTCATTAGAAAGCATTCCTGGATGCACTTGTGCGACTTGTGGAGCTATTTAAAGTGCCATTCGTTAATGCTCAGTTTGACTGATCTTCCCTTTTTGCTCCTAAGGAGAAGGATACCCTAGCCAGATGTGCAAATAATGGGAAGACCCTTTCTACCCTTGGCATATGTTTCTCCACTCCTTTGAGACTGTACTTTAGGAACCAGAGGAGTGGGAGACTATGGTTTTAAAATAATCCAAAGGGCCTTTGCAGGATTCACGAGGCAAAGACTTCTGGGGCAAAGGGGGAAGCAATGGAAAACGCTGCCCTAGAGGCAGAAATGAACTGCAAAATCAGGGATCCAGAGCGACCTTGTCTGGAGATTTCTACCAGCATCCCTGAATTGGGTGCCAGATTGCCTGCCTCTGGAGGCAGTCGGGTGGCTTTCTCTGCACAAATCTGCCTGGCGAATATGAACGGATAAATGGTTGCAGGGAATTGTATCCAGAGGTTACCAAATTCCTCTCACAACCTGAAAAACTCCAGAAAAAACTGCCAGACAATACCACCCAGTCTCAGGGAAGCAGCAGATTTAGAAATTCAAAAGCTGCTAAGCAAGAGTCATCCAAAAGTCCCACCAGACCAGAAAGGATCAGGATTTTACGCCATTCTTTTTAGTGCCCAAGAAAACAAGGGACTGAAGACCCATCTTAGATCTCAGCCAATTCAACATGGCAGTTCAACAAACCAAATTCCGATAGTTACTGTTCAGTCAATACTTCCTTTCTTGGAAAAAGGATGAGTGGATGTGCTCTATCACCCTCCAAGAAGTTTATTACTACATAAGAATGGAAAAGAGCTCCAGGTGGGTTTGCGCTTCTGCCTAGGAGCCAGTCATTTCCAATTCAGAGCAATGCCCTTTGGACTCACCACAGCCCCCAGGGTGTTTCCCAAATGCATGGCAGTGGTAGAAGCTCATCTAAGACTGCATGGTTTTCAAATATTTCCGTATCTTGATGACTGGCTCCTCACTGCTGCCACTAGGTGTCAGAAAGGGCAAGAGATTACACCCTATATATCTCTGTACATCTCTAGGAATAGCTATAAACTTTGAAAAGTCCACACTTCAACCCACTCAACTGGATTTCATTGGAGCTCACTTACACTATCTCGGGAATTGCATCTCTCCCTCCTGAAAGGTTACAATGTACAAGATCCCAGGTCTGTCGATTATTATGCAGCAACAAGGTCCCAGCAAAATTAGTTCAAACATTAGGCTCCATGGCAGCAGCAATGACTCTAGTTCCCTTGGCAAGGTATCCATGCAGATATTTGAATGGCTACTAGTGTCCTAGTGGTCTCGTACACTAACCAGTGTCTTCGCCAATTCTGATTACCAATCACTGCAAACCTGACCTGTTGTGGTGGCTACACTCCAGCCAAATTCTCTTGGGTCGTCCCTTCGTTTTCCCCAGCCACAGGACCAGAGATGGTTCCCACACAGGATGGAGGGGCAGTTATCTGGGAAGGACGGTCCAAGTCGCGTGGTCCCAGTTGGTGGCCAACTTGCGCATCAGTTTATTAGAGATTAGGGCAGTGCTGTTAGTGTTGCAAGCATTCCAGGATTTCCTCACTCTAGGTACAGTAGCGATTCAACTAGACAACATGCCAGTAGTCTGGTACATAAACAAGGGGGAACCAAATTTTACCAGTTGTGTTGAGAAGCACCGAGTTTGGCAATGGGAGATTTTCTTCCAACTGCTTTTTCACAGCAACACTCATTCCGGGGAGCTCTAATGTGATAGTGGACAAATTGAGCAGAACTATTCTCTTGCCTCATGAGCGGTCTTTCAATCCAACAGTAGTGAACATTTTTCACCACTGGGGCCAACTTTGCTGCGATCTTTGCCTCTCCTTTGTACAAGTGCAGAAGTTACTTTGCACTAACCCCCCCCCCCCCCTTAGGGGGTGTCACCCAGAGATGCTGTTCTCCACGATTGGCCTCCTGGTCTGCTTTATGCCTTTTCCCCCAATTCCTCTCACTTCACAGTTCCTGAAGAAAGCCAGAAGGATGGAAAATTCTATAGTCCTCATTGCCCCCTTCTGGCTTCAAGTTTGGTTTCCCTTCCTGTGGCCTCATTTAATCCAGAAAACATAGATTCTGGTCCCAGTTCTAGATCTACTGTCTCGCCTGGAGGGCATGGTGCATCCAACTCTCCAAAACCTCAAGCACACTGTGTGGCTTCTCCAATTCCTGTGATTGCCAGGCATTGTTCTTTCCTCACCTGTCTGACAAATTATTACTCATCACAAATAGTCTACAAGAAGATTATAGATGGGCTCTGGATAATGGGATGGATCCTTATTCCACTCCTATCCACAAAGTATTAGATTTTCTGTCTTCCCTTTATTAATCTGGTTCCTCCGCTTCAGTTAAAGTGCACCTAGCTGCAATGTCAAACTTTCTTATAGGACTGGAGGGTGCCCCTCTGTCACACAAACTGTGTAAAGCATTCCTAAAAGGTGGTCTTGTGCTGAGCCCTCCATTTAAAGAACCTCTTTCCCCTTTGGATTTAACTCTGGTCCTTCAGGCCCGGACTAGGAACCCCTATGAACCATCAGCAACTTGTGACTTAAAACATCTTGGAACATCTTGGAAAACATTTTTTGGTGGCTATCACTTCTGCCAGAAGAGTCTTCAGGCCTTATCTTGTGAACCTCCATACTTAAGTTTTCATAAGGATAGAGTTGCGCTTCAAACTAATCCTTCCTTTCTGCCCAAGGTTGTATCCGAGATTAATAATAATCAGACTCTACAGTTAAGTCTTTTCCTCAAAATTTTCAAACTAGGGGGAATTTGCTCTCCCTTTACTTGACGTGCACAGACAACTATGTTTTTATCTTCACAGGATTAAGTATTTAGAAAATTAAACCAACTTTTTGTGGCATTTTCTTCTATCAATCTAGGTAATCCAGTTTCTAAGGTTACCTTGGGCAAGTGGCTTGGAGACTGCATCACATTCATTTATCATTCTAAAGGACTCCAGCTCTCAAACAGTTCAAGCACATTCTACAAGAGTATAGTAACTACTTCTGCAGTCTTTCATGCCAGAGCTTCTTTAGACATTTGTTCAGCAGCCACTTGGTCTTCTCATCGCACCTTTATCACTCATTACAGATTGGATCAGGTCTCAAGGGGACAGGCATCCTTTGGCTGTATGGCTCTTGAATATTCTTCAGTGAGACCTCCTGAGGCTAAACTAGCTGGGGACTCTCCTGTCAAGGATTGTGTAAAAATTGATAACATCAGATAAAGAAGTTATGTCTTACCATAACGTTTCATCTGTGTTGTTGTTGTTCACCAATTCTTTACATCCCCACCCTCCGTCCCCCATCCTGAGACTTGGACTGATTTTAGCCCTTGGCTAGCTTACTTTTAAGCACTCATATTTGACCTCAATCTAACGGTCATGTATTCTGACCTTTCACGTCCGACTGCTATTCCTTGGCAAACTGAAGTAATCTGAGGAGCATTATGGGTAGAGCCTGGCTCGAGAGTTTGGAGAGCATGCGCTGAAGTAAACTGCCATCTCTTTTCCAGGTTCAGAACCAAAACCCACTGTCGAGGATTGGTGAAGATTGACAACACAGATGGAACATTATGGTAAGACTTTGTTTTTCTGCTGTACCAAAGAAACTGGAAGGAACAGACATGGCAGGAGTTAATTAAAAGGCCACATTGTATATGCTAAACCCTCTATGAAAAGGCAGCAAACACCTTTAATAGTAAAGATGCAATCGTATCAGCAAAAAGTTGATTCTGACAAAACTCTGGAAAAAGTACTTAAAGTGGTAATGTCTGTGGAAAATGATTACTAGCTGTACACCATGCAGGAGTAAATTTTATTCCTGGAATGTTGAAGCAAGTGTGAGATTCAAGCTGCTGCATCCAGCCATCTTTAGAATATTTTTTCCTGGTGGGTTAGACTTTTTGAGATGTAGAAAATACAAAGGAAGACCTGCTAAAGTTTGTCCAAAAAGTGAGCTAGCAGAAGGGGTTTCTGCTTATTCTGGTAAAGCCGATAGTTTATGCCAGTGAATCATTTCTAATATTTCAAAGGAAAATGCTTTAGAGGTGGAAAAGAATTGACAAGAAGAACCAGGAGTATGTTAGAAATGAACCAAACAGGAAGCAAACAAGCAACTTGGAAATTAATGAATAAATGTGGGATTGCAAAACATCAATTACATTTGTGAAATGTACTGGAATAAGAAAACCTGGAAATATTAAACTTTTTGACTTTGTTAAACTTGTATGCAACTCCAAAGCATATGCCTTACCATGATATATACTGCATGCTACAAAGTAAAGCTTTTTCAATTATTTGTGTAATCAATTTACTAAATTAAATGGGTGTCCCCTGTGGTTTCCTTCTTACCTTTCTTCAGTTTTGAAATGTAGGCAGTACAAAGTAAAAGAGGAGAAAGCCTGGATAAAAGAACATAAACTTAGTTTTTTCCTGCCTTTTGCATAAGGCATATTACTAGATTGAAGCCTTTTAGCTTGACCTCATGTTTTAAGGGAAATCAAGTAAATAAAAACTGATTTAGAATAAAGTTTTCCTCTAGTAAATGTTCACAGTGTAACATGAGAACTTGTAGTTGGGCAGGCAACTATGCATCTTGTTGTTTCTATGGAGACAAGCTCATAAGGGCAGTAAAAAACGGTTATACTGACGTTCTTTCAATGGCTAGAAGGTAATGTTCTGAAACCTTTCAAGTTTTTTACATGTGGGAGAGAAATAAAAGATAAGGCAAAAACAGGACTTGGTAAGAAGCACAGGCTATACAATATCTCTTAATATCGATAACCTTCATTGTAGGTTAATTGAATCTGGGAAAATTGCAAGTGTTAAGGTTAAACCCAATATAACCACGAAAATATAGAACAGGTTGTGGGGGGTGCTTAATGAAAACCCTCAGTCTTGCAAGATATGACATAGGTTCAACAATTATAGGAATAACTGTATGAAAGATCAATCTGCCTTAATATCAGTGTATGCATGTAACACAAAAGCTGAAACTAGACATTTAAAAATAAGCTGTTCATTACAGATGGGAATTTCTTATGACAACACTTTCCATATCTTTAAATGTGAAATAGTGTCATAGATGTATACAGAGTGCTAAACTATATTAAAAATGCACAGTGGAAATAGCTATGCTGCCGGAAGCACATTTGGAAAGATCTGTGCATGTGAATTTGATAAAGATTTCAGAGTGGTTCAGCAGAATATCTGGGACAAAGGAAAAGGGGAGAAGAGCTCCAATAGTGGCGGGAGGAAGATAATGGTAGATTTGTAGTACTAAGAGGCTTCTGGCAAGGGATGAGGATTATGATGGCATGTATATATATTTCACCTCTGAATCTGATTTGCAAGAGTGAGGATGTATCTGGGGGGCTAGAAGGGAGAATATAACAAAAGAGGGATCTTTTTTTAAGAAATCTTATGAAAATATTTGGCATGTAAAATGTAACCGTAGTAGGAGTTCAGAGAATTTTCTTATTCCCGAGGTACAAAAAAAACTGAGTAGATTAGACAAATATTTCACAGGAGCATGTGCATTTAATTTAGTTCTGACACATTCAATAACTGTTTCAGTTAATGTGCCAATTAAAATAAAAATGCAGAGTAATGAATTTAAGGAATGGGTAGTGGAAATTCTGGAGTTATTAGGGAAGATGGAAAATTCTTCTGAAAATATTGCTAAGTGGAGTTTAAAATTAGGGTGGAAATATGATATGGTTGAGGTAACACATTTAGATGGACTGACAAAGGTTAAAATATTGCAGAATAGGAAGACTCTGTCAGAACAAGAAGAGCAATTGCAGAGTGCTAAAGAGAAAATAAGACACTACCAAGAATATGTATGGTAGTGTCTTATTTTCTCTTTAGCACTCTGCAATTGCTCTTCTTGTTCTGTGAGAGTAGTCTTATTCTGCAATATTTCTACCAAGAATATGTATGAGAAGCCGTGGTGGTACAGCGGTAGCGTTGTTGCCTCACAGCAAGAGGTTCTCCTTGTTCGATTCTCGGCTGGGAGTGCCTTCTGTGTGGAGTCTGCATGCCCTCCCTGTGGTTGAGTGGCCTCCAAAAGACATGCATGAATGGGCATGCCTTCGCTGAAGGTTGGGCATCGGGCTGGCAACTTGGCACCTTCCATCTTTCGTTTGTTGTGGCTCCGACTCCGCCCTCGGTGTTCCGTGAGCCATTGAAAATTTTTGCTCCTTCACTGGAAGTGGAAGATTGAGGTCGTATTGCTCGTTGAAGCTGAAAAAACGACCAATATCATTGCTGCTGCCAGAGGTAGATTTCTCTACCACTCCTGACCTGTGCACTTGTGCATTCGTGGTTATTTTCCTGCAAGCTCCCAGCTTTTGCCAAAGCAACTTCACCTACTAAAGGGGAAACACTTTGCATCTCCAAGTGTTGATTTGTGCCATCACCTGGAACAGATGATCCTGCGGTGGTGGTACTGCAGTTGCGCTGTCGCCTCACAGTAAGACGTTGTCCTGTTCGATTCTCATCTAGAGCATCTTCTGTGTGGAGACACGTGTGAATAGGCGTACCTTCGTTGAAGGTTGTGCGTCAGAGCTGGCAACTCTGCACGTAAAAATCTACTGCCAATCATCAGCGGACCGGAGTACTGCTGTGGCAACCCCTAACCGGGAAAAGCCGACAACCACCAAGAATATGTATGAATTTAGGATTGCTGTTAACCAACTGTTTTTGATAATGGCTTCAGAGCACACAACCTTCTAGCACAATGGCTCAAAGTAGAAAGGGTTTTTGCCATGCTTAGGGAGCCTATAACAAGGAAAATAACCAGGGATCCTGTAGAGGTATTAGTAATTTATAGATTTACATAAAATTTCTTTAAAACTGTGAAATGTGAAATTCAAAGTACAAATGGAAATGTATGGAAGAGTTAAATAGGCCAAGGTTAGAGGTAGATGAGGCTCTATTACTAACAATTAGGATGGGAGGAGATGAGATGAAATGGTGATGTATAACCAATCTACAGGACATTTTCCAGGAATGGATAGTATTCCTTTGGAAGTTGGGAGGGAAGAAAGAAAAATATCTCTAAGGTTTTGTTTAACAGTATTTTAAAAGGTGGAGATGCACCAACATCCTGGAAAAAAGTGGAGATGTGTCTAATAAAAATGGTAAGAACCCATCGCGTCCGGCTTAATGTAGACCGATTTTTGTTTGTAAACCATCATTGTAAAGTTTATTTTAACAGCTTAATGGCAAAGGTGAAGCCAACATAGAAATGTATCCATGTGGTTTTGTGAAGGGGAGGCAAGCATTTGACGGCATTAACGGAACAATGATCCAGAAGGAAGTAGAATGCAAGAAAATTCCACTGTTTGTTGGTCTTCATACAGAAAATGCATTTGACAGAGTAAGCTGAGATTTTTGAGTAGGGCATGTGAAGTATTTGCATTCCCAGATTAAAATTACATGGTTGATTAGGATATACAAGAGATCGGAGGTGAAAATTAAAGTGAGGGGAGGTTCCTGTTAAGCTTAAGTTGAGCAGAGAAACTGGGCATTGGCATCCTCTCTTTTTTGTTAGCGTTTTATATTTAGAACCATTGGCAAACAAAATAAGGGGCTCAAACTCTAGGATAAATTGGTATGGAAATCAAAAAAAAGGTGGCATTTGCAGATTTTATACCTGATAAAACCAGAAAAGGACATTTCAGTGTTGTGGAACATTCTGAGGCTGTTTAACGTCTTTTCAGGATATAAAAGTAATGAAGCCAAAACGAAGGTAATAGCTGTAAACTATGTACCCACACATGAATTGGTTCAGCAATACTCATTTTCACAGGGACATGATAAAATGAAGTACTTCAAGTGTATGGGTTAAAAAGGATTGTTACTGAAGTAAAGGACATGTGGGAAGACTAAAGATAATACAGAGACTTAGGAATAGGTTAGGTCTGTTTTATGGCTGTCAAGATAAGCAGTGAAAATATTTGCTCCCTTTAGTTTTATACACAGGTCAGGCATAGTCAACCAGAGGAGTTGTGGATTGCAATTAACAGAGATGCAGGATTTTGTCTGGGAGGGGAAGAGGCCAATAGTAAAGTGGGATAAGCCGATCCTTTCAATAGCACAAGGTGGTTTGGGACTGCCTCATTTGAGGGTGTATTTCAGAGCTACATTGTTAAGGTTGCTATACATATAACGAGCAGAAAGATGTAATTCAAAATGGAAAAAGATGAAACTGCAGAGAAGTTCATGAAACAGAGACGGGAATTTTTAATGCAGATCCTTAAGGAGAATAACAAACATACAGAATATTATGTTCATAAAGTAGCAGAAAGTATTCCAAGAGCTAAGCCAACACAAGAACGGGCAAGAGATTCTGTTGATGTGGATTACTGCAGTTAGGGGCACCGAGAATAGGCAAGAGACTGAAATTTACTGGAGGAAACTGGCAAAAGAACCAAGGGATTGGGATTAAATCCTTAGAGAGGAAAAGGTAGCAGAATGGGAAGATGCTAAGAATTCATTTGGACTGCAGGCTAGAGGTGGTCTTGTCTATCGAGGATCAATGAATTTATAGGCAAAAAGAGGGGAATCCTAAGTGAAAGCGAAGCATTAGTAGAGTCTTTAGTAGAATTTAGAAGAGAAGATGATGATGTAGAAGGGATAATTGGTAGGGCATATAAGTTACTGCATGATAACTATTGGAATCCATGAGAGAAGGTTAGAAAAGATTCGTTAAGGAGATTGGGTAAGCAATTCACAAAGAAACAATGGGAGGATATATGTATGGCTCCCAAAAATGAAGCAAAGTGTAAAAGATTTAGAATCTTTGCATGGAAGTGTTTGCATAGGTATTTTATACCTCAAGTAGACATGAAAGAAATTTTCCTCGGGTAGATTACAAACGGATGTGGGATGGAGAAAAAAGAGGTAATTGGCAATATATTTTTTGGGAGTATAATGAGCTGACAAACACAAACTAAAAATTTTCTGTAGACTACTCTATCATAAATATTGCATGAGCAAGCTGGTTTAACTAATGAATATTTTTAGCTGTGATGCATCTGAATTTCCTAGGCCTTGCTTAGTTGAATTCTCGTAGCTGCCAAAAAAGCAGTTACTAGAAAATCAGACTAAGCCGACTGTATTAGAAGTAATGAATATAGTAATAGATAAAACAACTGGAAGTGGGATCCTTAGAAAACAGTAGGAACAAATTACATAGAAAAAAATGGGATCTTTGCCAACAATACGTGTAGAATATTGTGGAGGAGGAATGAGGTTTAAGGAAAGGCAGGAATTAAATGAGCTATATTTGACTGACAATAATTGTAAATTATAAGTGATGCATGTTTCCAACTGAATCAGTGAGGTTTTTCATTTTTATAAATGTTTGTTTGCTTATGTCATAAGTGATGCTTGTTTTAAACCTCAGTGGTATGGTACATCAAATGAAGGTGAGCCCATTCTTGTTCCTTGTGCCGGGAGGCCGAGTCTGGCTGTGGTCAGTGTCTTCACAAGTACTTTGACATCAACACACATTTCAGGTTGAACCAGTGTTCTAGATGACAGTCTCATTTATCCTTGTGCATCATGAGTAATCAATAAATCTCGGTAGCAGCCAAGATATTCAGACACTGGGGGCAGCTTTGCTGCAATCTCTGAATCTCCGCACACTAACAAAAGCAACAGCTACTGACACTACCCCCTCCCCAAAAAAGACGGACATTGATTGGACTTGTGTGCTTCTCCATCCATTAATGACGATGTTATTGCAGAAAATATCCACGTGCTGGACAACAGTCTTCCTCATAACCCCCTTTTGGGCCAGACAGTTATGGTTCCCGGGACTGTGGCCTCATCTGATAAGATGTGCATGGTCTCTGTGTCTGGGCCTTTCACCCATCCAGCAAGCTTTATTTGGACAAAAACTCCCTCTAACCTTATTTCTGTTCCAGTGATGGCCAATAACCTTGCACTGCCTAGTTCAATGTTTAACGGTTTCTCAAAAGTAATTTGCTAGAAGGCTATAGAAGAGCAAGTGGAAAAGATTTTCCTTATGAGCAGTCTACTAAGAATTGGACCCTTTCTCAGCGCCAGCTCCTTCTATTTTACAATTTTTAGGCTTTTTTGCACAGGCACTATTTACTCCATTGTAAATGTCTAGCTATTTGCCATTTCTATCTTTAATTCAGGCTTAAAATCTAGTTCCATTGTCTGTTTGAAAATAAGCAAATCCACCTTAAAAGGATGCCTTTTCACATGAGTACGCACTAAAGATCCCACCCCACCATGAGATCTTAAACTAGTACAACTTCTTGCGAAGCCTCCATTTGAATCTGCCTCTTTCTAATTGGTTATCGCTCCAAGATGTATGTGAATTGTATACCATATGTAAGTAACAATGTTTTATTTTTTTCATAAAAATAAGTCTTAGACCATGCAATTAACTTTTTTGAAAGCTTCAGACCACATTAAAAAAATGTTCAATTACCAGTATTCCCAAATCATCCTAACAAAAGAGAATGCCAACTTACCTTGTATGTGCATTGTCTTCATAGAACAAAATCCATAGGGAAAAAGTGATTTCTTTATCCTTTCTCAAAACTAAACTTGGAGCCAAAGTCACTTTATCTATATGCTGGACTGCATCAATCTCTATTCTTCCAGGGGTATTCCATTACCATCAAAAAAGCTCATTCCACATGGTCTACCTGAACTTCTGTGGCTTATTTTAAACACTACTATAGACCGCATATGTGCTGTAGTAACATGGTTAGTAATGCAAACCTTTATCAGGCACTGTAAACTTCACTTTGTATCAAGGTCAAGAGCGGTTTCCAACGTTCTTGGGGTGTCATGCCATAATGCTACCTGGGAAGAAAGATGCTGATTCTTTCCCAGCCATTGAGACGGAGTAACACAGGATACAAATGTTTTATATACTTTAACAATATATCCTTATTGCCTCTTTGTACCATCCATCATCTCCCCCTTACCAAATTGTCACCTTTCTTTCTGGATCTACCTGGAAGTCGTTCTCTACACTAACTTTTTCAGTACTTTAATATTTACAGGGCAAACATGAGATAATTATGGACCACGGCATTATGTGAGACTGTGGAACCTGTAGTACTGGAGAAGTTTGAGTAAAATGTTTGCTTGCTTGCACAGATAACCCAACCATTGAGACGGGCAATAGAGAATCTGACATTGTGTTATGTACATAATGTTCGTTTCATCTCCACATCTGCATTGGTGAGGATCGCAAAGGTCTTCACATTTACTTTGAGGAGCGGGACAATACTAGTTCGCTTTACCTTTGGCTTTGTTTACTGCACATAGAGTTTTTACCAGGTGCCTGGCCAGCAATAACTTTTTGCAGACATGGGGCATTCAGATTTGTCTGGACTGTTGCCTTAACATAGATTATTTGGAATGGATGCTCAAGGCTGTAGATTTTAACCTGAATTATTCCTGTAACTTGGAGAAGTCAGACTTTTCCACAGTCTGGTCGTCTTGGGGCATGTCTAGTCATAAGACTTCAAAGAACCTTCTGCCCAAAAGACAAGTTTGCTTCTCTGACCCTTCAGTTTGAGTATCATTCAGGAGGAGATGGTTTTAGTGACTGTGTTTGGTATATGGCATATTGCATTCTTATATCTTTTTTGCAGACTAGTAAACTTCAGTGGCAAATCAGGAACAGGAGGCATTCCCCACTTTCTCTGCATCAAGGAGATCCTGTGGTTGTTATGACACTTGATCTCAATCTGAGGTTGTCCCTTTCCAAGCTATGCATTTTTCAGAGGTATTTTAGAGGGGATGTCCCATGTGAATGAATTTTAAATTTGGGGGCATTTGGGAATAAAACATTAGGAAAAATATAAAGGAAATTTTATGGTGTTTTTTTTGTAGGTTTTAGTCAGAGTTCTCCAGGGCAGGCAATATGACAGTGATGCAAGTCAGAAAAATACGAGTAACTGGTTCATATCTACTGTGCATGTTTGCCATGTAAGCTGTGGTGATAGCCCAAAAGGAAGCCATGTGTCTTGCAGCAGCCTACATCCCTTTATATTTTTGCATGCAGTTTGAGCAGATCTCCAGTAGATCATACTGGTGGATTCTGATCAGATGTCTTCCAAGATCTTTTCAAGGTATAGGGTTGTTATACATTGAAACCTATTTCATCTTTGAAGAGAAGACTTGGCAGGGCAGCAATTTTGGGAGTTTGGAAGATGGATGCATTTTGCCTGTACTGGTCAAGTCTGCCTGTGTAGTGCTGCTAAAATCTGAGGAGAGCACAAAAATTAGTCTCTGTTGGCCAAGGTAACAGTTTTCTTTCCCTGAGCAGCCTAGCTAGGGGCAAGTGGAATATATTGCTTCAACAGGTTGATCTTGCACAGAACCAAGGCTTCTTTTTTGCATCCTGACTAGGAAACTTCAAGGCTGACAGCTTGCATGAATTCACATAAAATACTTGTTCTTTTCTGGGATCCGGAGGCATGGTGAACATTGAGGAAAGTTAAGAAACTAAACGAAATGCTGCCTAGAAAAATTTAAATTATTTTCTGGATGCTTATTCAGAGACCAGAGCTCAAAGCACCACAGAACAATATTTTTTTTTTTCTTAGACCCCAATAAATGTTTTCCACCATGGGACCTTAACTGTCTTTCAGAAACTGACTGTCGCTCCCTTTGACTCAGCTATTCATACCCCTCTAATTCTTATCCTGAAATAACCTGTTCTTTGCTGTCAGTTTTGTCAGAGAGATCTTTGAACCAAAGACATTTTATTGCCAGACCCTCAAAGCAAATGGGGGGGGGAAATCCTCCATTCCCTAGGTGTGAGTAGACAGCAGAGTTTCTTAAACAACACTGAATAGATCAGGAAAACAGACCAGAAAGTTTCCTTGGCAAAGGAAGGCAGATCGGTCAGAGTTGTCACAAATGGCTTGTGTATTTCAATTTTTACTACTATGGTTATTCTGTTCCGGGGCACAAGAAAAATCCCATTCCTGGAGGTCCTTGCAGCCTCAACAGTATTCTTGAGGGATCAGGATACAAGCTGTTCTAAATGCTGCCTTGTGGATTTGTTGTCATGGCCGACTTTCTCTGCTATCCTTCAAGGTTTACTAATGAGCTTTGTCCTGCCATTTGTTGCCTTTCTTGATTTGGGCATCTTCCCAAGAGTTGAGGACTACGGTAGTGGGATGAACATAGTACACTTGTGTTGGGGACTTGCTGTAAGTTGTAGGTGTTAAAGTACATCCATTAATGCTGTCTAGATTCCCTCCCCTTCATCCCCTTTCCCATTTTGTTTAATGGGATGGGTTGACTTGTGATTTACAGCTTCCCACTTGTCTCCCTACCATGCGTCATCCATTGTTTACTATGCCATACTTCCTAGAAGGGGAAGACTGGAGACCTCTGGAGTGGACCACTGGCTCAAGGGTCTGTTCCCTCTTGGTCCACCAAGGCTTTGATGCCAAAGTTGTCTTAACTTGCTTGACAGGGTAAGAAAAAAAAATAAAAATGGGGCTTGACTGATGCAGCCTTTATCTCTGAAATCCTTACAGGACAATGGGCTGGAGCTGGGCAAAACCTTAGAGCAAGGTAGAAAAGTGGAAGTTTGGGCTGGCCAGATACCAACAGGCTGAATATCCAAGACTTATTGCAGCTGTGAATGTAGTTTAACATCTACACTTATTGCAAGTTTAACACAGCTGTATTTGTCATGTGTTCCAGGAGACCATTGAGGGGCCTAGCTCAATTTCCCAATTAACCAAGTCATGTTTTAGTTGAGTAACTTGCTTAAGGTTAGGCAGTAGACAAATGAAGGCTGAGGAAATCGGACACTGCATTCTAAAGATTAGCCTGTAAATATGCTTGATGAATATGAAAGTAGTTCCATATTTGTTTCAGAAGTATGAAGCTTATTTACAATTTTGCAATGTTTTAAAGGTAAAGCAAATGTAGGCAATGCCATTTAATGCTCAGTCATTGAATATAATTTTTTTGGAAGAGGTGGTGGAGTGGTGAAACACACTGAGAAGCTGAGGATACCAGAAACTAGCCTTTCATTTAGCTTCCGAGGTAGTTTAATTTGCTTTGGGTCTTGTTCTAAAAGGATCAATATTTGGTTAGGAATGTTCTAATTACATTCAAGAAATTTCTTTAATCTCACCTAATTTAGAAATTGAATCCAAGTTACCTACTTTACTCTGTCTAAACTGCTATTCACAAAGATGCATAAAGTTTCTGAGCGAGTGAAGATCATCCCTGAATTCGCGGATAACCTCTATATGCATCTGTTTGAAAATTGCTGGATGAAAGACTGTACACAGCTATTTAATGGGTGTGCTCATGTTCTACCATCTCTGGCTAGATAATGCCTCATGTCATCCTAATAACAAACAGTTGCAGACTGAGCTTGTCGGGAGAGGATACAACTTGCTGCAGTATTGGTGTTTTTACTGTTATGCTAGATCTAGACTTTAATTTTAACTTCTGTCGTCAAGCACTACGCTTATACCTACACATGGCTTAAAACCAGTTCTTGAAAACCATCCTGAAAAGAAGACCGTAGATGATACTGAAGAGGTAGGGATTTTGAAACTTTTGAAACTTAATATGTGAACAGGGAGTGGGTATTTGTAAGATGCATGAATTTTGTTGCTGATGGTGTTTTTATTTTATAGATGGCCGAATTGATTCCGGATGTGGTGATGGTAACTGCAGGAGTGGGAAACGTGGTCTGAGATGCCAGCTGAAACTTGAAGGAAAAGTGAATTGAATATTCAAATTATCAAAGCACTACACTTTTTTCATAACTAAATAAAGATTAGTGTGTGCTCTTTGAATGGTGTCATTCGTGCTTGTTTTTAGATATCTGTGGCTTGGCTTTATCAAGGTGGAACAGTGTACCAGACAAATGCTAAAATATGCAGATTAATTTAAAAAAAAATGTTAGTATAGTACTTTCGCCATGTGTATATTGATAAATATCTGCTTTTGTTCTGCACTGAATATTTTTCCTTTAAACTTTTTAAACATCCTATTGCTGGCTCGCACAGCTGCTACTAATTTCTGACTAGTGTAAAGTGAGGTGGCACCCTGGTGTGTGTATCCGTGTTTATAAAAAGGTTACTTTTTATCCTTTATGCCATTTTGCTATTATTGCCGGCTGTTGCTCTTTGCAGCTCGTATGTTGAAGTCCTTAGATGACATGCATTGGAATGTGTATATGTAAAATACCCTAAAGCATTGTAAGGCATGAAAAGCTGTATTCTTTTTTTGACTTGGGCTTGTGGGATGGATGTTCATTGTGCATACAGCTGCAGTCATAACAGATGGGTTATCCTGCCATCAGGCGGGTCCACGGTCGGCCGAATTCCAAAGTCTAGGTCCGGCATCGGTTGTTGTCGCTTCTTCCCTGACGTCAGTGCGGCAAGGGTATAAGAGGCAGCCGACGCCATTTTCTTCAGTCTTTCTTGCCGCGCGGTGCCCGAAGCAGTTCGCAAGTGCCGGTTGGCCAGCTCCTGAGATTTACGAAAGAATTTCAGCCGAAGTCTTCTAAAAAGCTAAGTACCCCGTTGGGGAAATTTTTCTTGCCTCAGACCGATGTCAAAGTTAATAATTGCATTTCATGTGGGAAGCAAATACCTCATAAGGATTTCCACTCTTTCTGTATACCTTGCTTAGGCCCAGACCACGACGTCTCGGCCTGCCGTTTTTGTGCTAGATTCAATAAGCGCACTATTATGTGTCGGGCGGAGTTCGCCCTTCACTTTTTTGGCAAAAAAATGTAATTATGTCGTCGGATACTCAGACTCCAGTTTTCGGCAAAAAACGCAAAGATAAGGACCGACATACGAGGTCCGCGCCATCTACTGAAACCATGCTAAGGCCGACTACCGGTTCTCCGGTACTCAGCGAGGCGCCTACACAGCCCCTGAGTACCGATGACAATGCATTACCGGTGTCTTCAGTACCCGAGGTCGCAGGCTCCACGGCCCCCATTCCTACTACAGATCCCGACGCCACTCCTGGTGGGGAAACTCAGAATTTAGACAGGCCTGCCACTTCTCAAGGGGTCTTTAGGCCTTCCTCCTTCTCTATTAAAGCTTTCACTAAATCTAAAGCAGCCATGAAAACCAAGAAACAGGTACCTCATATCCCCTCTCAAGGCACCATGCCTAAACAGATGCTTAAAATGGCTGAGGATTTGATTACTCTTATCAGGGGTACTCAACCCCCCTCTGACAAAAGGCCCAGATTAGAGGAAGACTACCCTTCCTCAGATCAAGCTTCTATTACCTCAGAACTATCTGAGGACCAGGATTATGCCTATTCTCCATTCGAAGACTCTGATGCAGAGGAGTCTATTCCCTCGGCCCCCCCCCCCGAGGACTTCTCTTTTGGGGAAACCCTGCATACATTGAGGGAACACTTTCACTGGGAAGGCCAAGACTACTCCGAGTCCAAGAAAAGGCTCAGGGAATTTCTTCTGCTCCCCCAGCATAGGCCTCTGGCTATCCCTCCTGTTTTAGATATATTGGATGATGTGTACGCAGAAGCCAGCCTTAATCCAGATTCTTTGCCTCCAGCTCCTGTTAAACCAGATGGGTATTACCGGGATGTCCTTCAAGGATGCATCTGCAGTCCTAACATATGGGTTGTCCTGCCTCAGGCAGCCCTTCGGTCGGCCGGATTCCAAAGTCTGGGTCTGGCCTCGGCTGATGTTGCACTTCACCCGACGTCATAGCTGCTGGGGTATAAAGGCATCAGCCGACGCCATTTTCCTCAGTCTTTCTTGCCGCGCGGTGCCTGAAGCAGAAGCTGTTCGCAAGTGCCGGTCGGTCAGATCCAGAGATTTCTACTACCGAAGACTTCTAAAAAAAGCTAAGTACCCCGTTGGGGACTCTTTCTTGCCTCAGCCGATGTCAGACAAAGTAAATAATTGTTTAACTTGTGGGAAACAAATACCTCATAAGGATTTCCACTCTTACTGCCTTCCTTGCTTAGGCCCAGACCACGATGTATCAGCTTGTCTAGCCTGTGCTTCCTTCAACCGACGGACGCTTAGACGTCTGTTGGAGTTTGCAGAGGAGTTTTTTGGTCCCGCTTTTGCATATAAAATGCCATTGGAGACTCCGACTACACAATTAGCTAAAAAGCGCAAGGAAAAGGACCGATACTCTCAGTACGGTTTCGGCTGAAACCACAGTTAGGCCAACCGCGAGTGTCTCTGTTTCGGCTGAAACGAGTCCTCGGTTCTTCCTTCGGCCGAAAGCATGCCTCTGATAACCGAAGCCTCAGAGCATGGCTGAATCTGCTGCTGAAATTACTGCTACAGAAGCAGGCACCCAGGATTTGTCAGACACTATTCCTTTAGACATTTCTACCCCTGCACGTGGGGCTGCTAGATCCCCTGCTTCTATGTCTATCAAGGCCTTTTCCAGGGCTAAAGCAGCTAAATCTTCTAAGGCCTTACCTACAATAGCTCCCTCACACAGGCCTACCTCTAGTTTCCAGATACTCAGCCTGGCTGAGGATCTTATTTCTTTGATCAGGGGATCCCAACCTCACCCAGACAGGGCCTCTCAACCTCCTCCAGATAAGAGGCCTAGGACTGAACCCCCTGAACCTGTCTCTACAGACTATTCCTCGGATGACTCAGATATTTCAGACCATCAGGAAGGCCCATATTCTCCTTATGAGGATTCTGATACAGAAGACTCCATTCCTTCTGCTTCTCCTCTTGAAGAATTTTCTTTTGGGGAAACCCCACACTCTGAGGGAACACTTCCAATGGCAGGGCCAGGATTTTTCAGATTCAAGGAAAAGGCTAAGGACTTTTTTACACTTACCACAGCATAGGCCTTTAGACATTCCTCCAGTACTATCAGTTGTTGATGCATATAATGATGCCAGTACTGCCCCTGATTCTCTTCCTCCGGCCCCTGCCAAGCCTGACAGATATTACAGGGTCCCGGACACACACTACCACTTGTATAAGGCTCATGTTGCAGACCCAGAAACCATTTCACAGGGCTCTAAAGGTGTGGCAGCTGCCTCTGCCAAAAACCCTCTTCCCTCTGAAAGGGAATCTAGAGCATTAGAGAGATGGGGTAAAAAGGTTTATACATCTGCTACTCTTTCGGCCAGGGCCTTAAACTGTCAATTTCACATGATTCAGTACCAGGAATTTTTGTTAGACCAGCTAAATAAAAAACTGTCCTCTCCTGAACCTATAGACCGCAAGCCCTTCAGGATTTGGTACATAACTCTCAGCAGGTCAGTAATCATTTCTTAAAATGTGGCTATGATGCACTGAAGGCTTCCTTTAGATCAGCTATGACTGGAGCAGTGATTCGAAGGCATGCCTGGTTAAAAGAGCAATCCTTGCCAGACCATGTTAAGTCAAAACTCCTAGATGCTCCTATGGAGAAACAAAGTTTGCTTGGCTCCCCTGCACAAGAGGTTCTAAAGAAAGTGGAAGAAAAAGCAAAATCTGTCCAAACAGTCAAGGATTTCTTACAGGTCCAACCTCCGAGGTTTAGCAGAAATTGGCCTTCGAAGAATTGGTCCTTTCCAGACACCTCCAGAGCACAGAGAGGCAGAAATAGACGCCCAAGAGGCAGAGGTCAATCTAGGGCTGCCTACAGGGGACGTCAGTGGCAATCTGCCAACCAGAGAAGTGCTGCCACAGCTGCAACTACAACCACTTCCACAGGACAGACACAATGACTTGGCTCTGGTTCCGCCTACCAGGGAACAACTGGAAGCACCCTTGGGCGGAAAACTAGCCTTATTTTCCGACAACTGGCATTGCATTACAGGAGACAAATGGACTTTACAAACAATAGACAAGGGCTACAGGTTTCACTTCCACACTCTACCAAAAGAGAGGAATGCCAAACCTTCCACCAAGCCAAAAAACAGAGGCTCAAAAACAAATCAACAACTTACTAAGGATGAGAGCTATAGAAAAGGTACCAGCTATGGAACAAGGCCAAGGATTTTACTCCAGACTATTCCTTGTACCAAGAAAAGAAAATCAATGGAGACCTATTCTCGACTTGTCCGCACTGAACACATACCTCATTGTTCCAAAATTCAAAATGCTGACCCTCCAGCAACTTCTTCCCATGCTGGGCAAGGAGTCTTGGCTGGTGGCTCTAGATCTCAAGGAGGCATACCTGCACGTCCCTATACGACCAGATTGCAGAAGACACCTCAGATTTCTTGCAGGATCAGAGCATTATCAATTCTCAGCATTGCCCTTTGGCTTATCTACTGTGCCCAGAGTATTCACGAAATGCCTGGCATCAGTAATTGCTCATTGCAGGCTTCAGGGAATTCAAATTTACCCATACCTGGACGACTGCCTAATACAAGCGGACAACAAGACAAAATTAACAAAAGATTTGGCAAATGTCATACAACTGTTGCAAGCCTTGGGATACACAGTCAACATTCAAAAGTCAAGGCTAGTACCATCCCAAAGGATAACATTTTTGGGTGCAGAACTGGATACAACTCAGATGGCTTTTCTCACAGAAGAAAAACAAAAGCAACTACCAGTCTATTTCATGACATTAACAACACAAACTCAGCTAACTGCAAGGAAAGTCCTGCAAGCCCTGGGTTACATGGCATCCTGCATAATATTGATCCCGCATGCCAGGCTGCATATGAGAAAGTTGCAATGGTACCTAAGGAATGTATGGTCTCAACACAAGCACACTCTAGAAGCCCAGATTCCAATAATTCCATGCCTGAAAAAAGAATTCCTGTGGTGGGCTCAGGCCTGTCAGATGAACAGAGGATTGCCTTTCCACAAACCACATCCAAGCCAGACCATCACCACGGACGCCTCAGACCTAGGCTGGGGGGCACACATGGAGGACAAGTGTATACAAGGCTTATGGACCCAAGACCAGCTGAATCTACACATAAATCTAAAGGAGATGCTGGCAGTGAAACATGCAATCCAGGCATTCAGACCATTCCTCCAACAAGGCCACCTGCTGATAAGGACTGACAATACCGCAGTCATGTGGTACATCAACAAACAGGGAGGTACACACTCATATCCTCTATGCCGGATGGCAATGGACCTGTGGAATTTGGCCCTGAATCTCAACATTCAACTACAGGCCAGATTTGTACCAGGAAAAGAAAATTCGCTAGCAGACACCTTAAGCAGAACTACCACGGATGCTCACGAATGGATGCTGCATCCAGATATCTTCAAAACCATAACAAAGAAATGGGGAATGCCAGAGATAGACCTGTTCGCCTCCCCACGCAACCACCAATTGAAGAAATTCTGCTCAAGAGCATACCACCCACTTGCCTGGAGGGTGGACTCCCTTTCCTTCAGCTGGAAAAACCTGACAGCATATGCATTTCCACCTCTTCCTTTGATGTACAAAGTCCTACTGAAGATCAGAGAGGAACAGCCAAAGGTAATCCTGATAGCTCCAGACTGGCCAAGGCAACATTGGTACCCGCTACTGAGAAGCATGTCTCTGACACTCATGGCCTCTACCTCTATGTCCCTTACTTCTAACACAGAACAAGTACAAGACCCTGCATCCAAACTTTAAAACACTGCAGCTAGCTGCTTGGAATATTGCATAAAACAAAATAAACCAGATTTATCTCAGAGGGTTAAGGACATTATCCTGGAGGCACGCAGACCCTCCGCAAGGAAAACTTATTCAGCCAAATGGAAAAGATACCTCATTTGGAGTGCAGCAAAGGGAGAAAATGTCTCATTGGCAAACATAGCACACATCCTGGAATACTTAGCAGAACTGTTCCACAATGGCCTGTCCTACTCCTCCATTAAGATTCATGCATCAGCAATTTCAGCAGAATACAACATGGATCCTCCTGTCTTCTCTCATCCTCTACTCAGGCAGTTCTTGAGAGGAATCAAAAATGTAAAGCCTCCAAGGAAACCACCTTTACCTACATGGGATCTCAACTTTGTGCTAAACACTTCCCCCTTTTGAACCAGCAGCAACAGCAGACTTACAGTTCTCATCTTGGAAAACTGCTTTCCTGCTAGCAATCACTTCAGCAAGAAGGCTGTCTGAGTTACAGGCATTAATGGCAGTACAGCCTTTCCTTATCTTCCATCAGGATAGAGCGTCTCTGAGAACTAATCCTACTTTTATGCCAAAAGTGGTCTCCAGGGTATCATTGAACCAAGCGATTCATTTACCTACATTCTTCCCCAACCCACAGAACAGGGGGGGAAAGACTACTACATACCTTGGATGTGCACAGACAATTACGCTACTATCTGGACAGAACTAAGACCAACAGAAAAACTGACCAGCTTCTGGTAGTATATGCAACAGGAGTGCAAGGAAAAGCAATTTCAAAACAGACAATCTCAAAATGGATAGGAAATTGCATTAGATTTTGCTACTCTTTTCATGGAAAGACAACTCCTGAAAATATCAGGCCTCACTCCACAAGAGCTACAGCCACCACTACAGCTTTCCTATGAGGAGTGGCTACCAAAGACATTTTAGAAGCTGCTACTTGGAGCTCCGTGCATACATTTGCCAAGCATTATAATCTTCCTTTATACTCCAGATCCCGAGCAGGTTTTGCAACTGCTGTTTTGCAAGGGATCTTAACTACACCATCTTTATCTTAGTGCCTCCTCCCCCAGTTTGGCTATGGTATTCTACCCATATGTTAGGACTGCAGATGCATCAAATGTTAAATATTTTACTCCGTTTCTCTAACAGGCATTTCATATTGGGTCCCCTCCTATACGTGAATCTTGGGGCTGCTTCCAATATTTTATTAAGACTATTGGCTTCCAAAACTATGGTCCAATTCTTAAAAAGAATGTCCCTAATATTTTTGGAATCTGTAGAATAGGTAACAAGAAATCTTGTGCCTGTGTCAAGTTTTGGGTTATCCCTCTTTTGAGCTGGCTGTTCAAAAGATGTATTGCTTCATAGCCTTTGTGTAAAATAGGTCTAAAATGCCCTGACAGCCTTTTGGTATGTGCCTCTTGAAGATCTGTTCAAGAAAACTTAGTGGGTACCCTCTCTTGAGGAACATAGATTTTAACAAATCATATTCTACCATATAATCATTGCCACTCGAAACAATCCTAGCAGCCTTAACTACCTGTCCCTTGACAACCGCCTTCTTCTAATGGTAAGGATGGCTGCTTGAAAAATGTAAAAAAGCATTTGAGTAAGTGGGTTTACAATAGATGGTCGCATATCTACTATTTACTCTATCTTTAAACAGAACATTTCTAAGTGGATAGGCCATTGCATTCATTTCTGCTATAAGCACCCATGGAAAACCTACCCCACAGGGGGAATAAGACCACATTTAACATGGGCTGCATCTACAGCCTTTCTCAGAGGTGTCCCTACCAGGGACATCCTAGAAGCTGCTACATGGAGTTCTGTGCATACCTTCACCAAGCATTACCACTTGCCAATTTTTTTTCTAAATCCAGAGCTGGCTTTACCACTGGAGTCTTGCAGGACCTTCTAGCTGGTCCTAATCCTATCTAATTTCCTCCTCCCATCCTTAGCTTTGGGAATCTACCCAAATGTGATGACTGCAACAGTGAAACACGAAGAACATAGTACAGTTGTGTACACTTAACATAAATGTAGATATTCGAGTGTATTCACTGTTGCATTCATGGTTACTCTCCCTCCAACCCTCAGACTTCTATTTGACTATACCTCTATTCTTGTTTACTATGCTTAAAGCGTTCTGGTGTATTTGCTTTTTTGTTGGAGGTGTAAACTTGTATATAATTGCTTCCCATTATGGGGGCAAGAAAAACTGATGTAATGGCATCAGCTGCATGCTTTATTCTCCTGCCGTCATGGAAGATGAGAGAGCAACTGACGCAGGACTCAAGACTCTGATATGATACCTGCAAGCAGATAACCCAAATGTTATGACTGCAACAGTGATTACACTAACATCTACATTTATGGTAAGCATACACAACTGTACTTTTTTGTTCATACCTTCACTAAGCATTACCACCTGCCTGTCTCTTCCAAATCCAGGGCAGGCTTTGCAACCGCAGTCCTGCAGGGCATACTAGCCAACACCAACTCTTCTTGACTGCCTCCACTTGTTTCTTCAGCTTTGGGAATTGACCCGTGTGTGATGTCTGCAACACTGAAACACGAAGAACATGGTACAGTTGTATATGCTTACCATAAATGTAGATGTTCAAATGTATTCACTGTTGCAGTCCTGGTTCCCACCCTCCATCCCCCTTGTCTGTGTGTCTCTCTCTCTTCCTCCCTCTTTACAGTGCTATTTAGTATTTACTTTCTACAGGTGGTGGTGTTCCACCATAACCTGTGTCCCTATTTGGGGGCAAGAAAAAGTGATGTAATGGCGTCGGCTGCCTGTTTTTATACCTCTGACGACCTGATGTTAGTCCTGGAGCAACAGCAACCGACACAGGAATACTAAGCCTCTGGTATTCTGGCCGACTGAGGGCTACCCCTGGCAGGATAACCGAAGTATGATGACTTCAGTGAATACACTTTACATGTATGGTAAGTGTACATGACTGTACTTTCTTGGTACTCCTGGACCTCATCCTTTTTACTGTTGAGGTTCTAAATTCATTTTCAGGAGGCCTAGCCAGGAAATTGCTGAAATGTTTTGTATGTGGTGCAGCACTGTTTTACCTAAACTTTGCCAATTTGCCAAAGGCCTGCAGTATTTAACTGAAAGTTTGGCTGATGGCCTTCCTATATGTGTAAAGATGCATATGTCTGATTTCTCGCATGTCCAATGGTCCTTTTTTCGCTTAATTCTTTAGCCAGGCTGTTCCTCAGGGAGCTTCTGCATGCAAGTCTTCCTAAACAGCAGGTTGTCTGCCCTTCAGACTTGATTTTTGTTAGTGGTTGATCTTGGCTTTGTTTGAAACCAGTATATTAGCTCTGCTTAAGTACTTCTTAAAAGAATTATTGATGGCTATTAGCCAGATGATCAGTACTCTCCTTGTAAATGCCCATCCTTGTTCTATAAGGTTGGAGTTGATCAAAGGTCTAACCTCTTACCCTTTTCAAATACCGAGCCTGATCCAAATTAGCAATTAAATATTTTTCCCCAATCCATTGAAAATGGAAAGGATATGTCTTCCTTACTTGTCTGTAGGTTGCTGAAATACTACGTTGAGTGTGCAGTTTAGGAAAGTGGAGCGGTTTGTATTCTTCCAATCAGTCACAGCAGTCACTATAAACTTTCTTTGTGGCAAACCCACTAGAGCTGGTCACAGTGGCGAAAGCTCATTCCACCAGGCCACAACTTTTCCGATACATTTCAAGAATGCATTAGCCTTGAGCATCTGTGTGGCAGACAAATGTATGACTATCTGCACCTTTTCCATGCTATCTAAACTAGACATCAGTTTGAGTGCTTTATCTTGCTTCTGCCATCCTGTAGGGTCCCCTGTAGGCCATCACCTTATCTTCATTATATTGCTTTGTTGCTCTCCATTTAAAGAATATTGCAGTTGTGCTTCCTAAAATGAACCTATTAACATGTGCTTACAACTTGGATGTTCAAGTAGAAAATTAGTGCTGCAGTGAAAATTTCCTCTGCCTATCTCCACTGAAAGAGTGCTTGAAGTAGCCCACAATTAGGTAAAGGTAGGGCTAGAAATCCTGCCACAACATTGGAAGGGTCTTAAAGGCTAGCTGCTCATTGCTCCCCCTCTTATTCATAGTCTGTAACAATGACTTAGAATGCACATCGATGTTGGGTTTGGACTTTCATGGGCCTGTCTCAAGGAAGGGAGATGGTGGAGAGTTTTCCCTAAAGATATGAAGTTGTGGATTCATTTATTCCAAATATTGATCTGACTTCAGATGTCTTAATCACAAGGGACAAGGTTTTTCTTGGAAGCTGAATGTCTTGGTGAACTTGTTGCAGGACTACTATAGTGTCTATCTCTTAAGCTACTTTTAAAGTTAGCTGCATATGTTGTGTTCTTGGGGTTGTATAGCTATTACGCTCCTATACCTGCTTCAGTTGCTCCTTTGTAGTGTTGGACTGTTGCAGTGGTGTACCGATTTGATCATTTCACTGGTGCATCAGTATTTCTACACAGACCACGTGGTTTGACTTAGGACGCAAGTCAAGTGTGCACACTTGTATTTGCTAACAATAGTGCACTGATCATGTGGGCCATTTTCAGGTGCAGCCTAGGAAATGCATATGCAGTTAAGACAACATATTTGTTAAAATTTGTTCACAGTACACTTACAGCAATTGTATGGCTATCGTATGGCAATTTGGTGTAAAGCATTTTGAGAAAGTAAATGACTAGTTTAAATAGAAATAAACTGTATGTTAGCTTTTCAAATAGCAGTATTGGAGTAGAAGTGGAAAGAGTGAAGGGTGAGGAGTTAATTTAAATGTTAAGTAGTTGAAAAATGTTTGCTGTGGAATGTGAAGTAGAAGGATCAACAAGCTGTGGCTTGATTGATTTGAAGGGGTATCTCAGCAGTACAGTTAAGGCTCTTGTATACAACACAAGCAGAGAAAACTATAATTCAAAGTGGAAAGGGAAGATATGGGGGGGGGCGCTAAAGAAATGGGGACAGCCTGTTTTTTTTGGGGGTGCAGATCCTTAAGAAGAATAACAGTAACGAAGTAGCACAAAGTTAGAATTAAGCCAACGTGGGGAATGGAAAAAAGAGATGCTGTTAATAGGGATGACTGTAGTTTGGAGTTCAGAGAAGTCGAGGGGCTGGAGTTTACCAGAGAGAACTGGCAAAGGAACAAAAGTATTGAGACCGAATATTTAGGGCAAGTTAATAGAATTGGAAGAGGCCAAGAATGCATTTGAACTGCAGGCTAGAGATTGCCTTCCCTATCTAGAAAAGTAGAAAACCAGCTCTGGTAGAGTTAATAGAATGTAGATTAGAAGTTACTGTTAGAAGTACAATTAGTAGGGCATGCAAAATATTACAAAACAGTAGGAATCAATTGGAGGAGATTAGAAAGGATTATTGGGAAGAGATTGGATAAGCAATTTGCAAAGAAACAGTGGGAGGATATATGCATGGCTCCCAAATATGCAAAAAGTCTGGAAGATTTAGGATTTTTGCTTTTGTGTAGGTATTTTTGTATGCTAAGAAGACTGCAAAGATTTTTTCTTAAGGTTAACTACAAATGTTGGAAGTGTGATGTGGGAGAGAGGCAATTGGGGGATTTTTTGGGAGTGTTAGGAGTTTGCAGACTTTAAAATATTCCCTACAGACTACACTGTCAGATATATTGGGTAAGCACATTGGTGTAACTAAGGAAATTATTTTTTTGAGCTATGGATACAGGATAGGAATCGTCTAGACATAGCAAGGCCTTCCTCAGTTTATTGCTGGTGACTTGCCAAAAAAAAGAAAATGCAAGTCTAACCCAACTGTACAGAAGTAGTGAATATAGTAACAGAGATGAAAATTTGAAGTGGAATCTTTAGAAAAGGGTAGGAGCAAAAGTAAGGGAATTGAGAGCAGTACATGCCGAATGTTTTAGAAAATGAGGTTTTAATGGAAGGCAGGAGTTGAAATGTGCTATGTAATGTTTGAATGACAGTAATTATGCAGAAGATTAATATGTTTGCAAATGATAATGTTGATATGGTTTGTTTTCATTTATATAAATGTAGAATTGCCTGTCATAAGTGATTTAATGAAGAGTTTTTTTAAGTGACTTTATATCAAGCATTTGCATTAAGTTGAATTACGAAGATGTTATTTTAAAGGATAGTCACAGCTCCATGGCTTTGGTGACTGACTCAAGTTTACCAAATTAATAGGCATGATTTCCCCTTGACAAAACCCAGCTGTGTGGGATGATGCGTTTTGAAGTTGCAGATGTCCTTAGTGTAGAACTTCATAGCATTCGCAAGCCTTTCCTACCTTGTGTAGAGTTTTTTCTCTACAGTTAGTTTTCTAATAGCGTAATTTTGTAGTTGCTGCTGTGGCTTGGGTACTTTTTCTTTCCAGTGTATAGCGCATTTAACTCAGTTTTTTTATGGACAAGCGGTTTAAGAAGTTTGTGGTGAGCAGTCACAAGCTCCCTTCCCAAGACCGGCATGATTGGTTTATGTATGTTTGAAACCCAGTGCTCCATTTGATAGCTTTGGGTCCATGGCTGTCAATAGACAGTGGGCCAAGTTAGTTCTGAAGGGTTTTTGCACACCAGGGATGCTACCACTCTGGCTTGAAAACATGAGTAATCGGGGTCAAAAGGGAGGGGGGTCTAAGAACCCTAAATTGTCCAAGGAGGATTGTAAATGGTTTCCTGGCCAGCTGGATCTAAAGATAAAAAGATCTTCAGCTCTACTGGCTGTGTCTGAGCTGTCCATGGATACGACTTGGACCAGTTCTCCCACACCGCCAACTGTGGGCAAGGCCGCTTCCCTTGCTCTCGGCATCTCTAATCCCTTTCTGTCACTCGTGTAGGGTTTGATTGACCCTTTCTCCCTCTACTCCCTGAGAATTTTTCCTGGAATCTTTGCTCTCTGCCTGGATCAGATATGTTCTTGATCTGGTCTGGTTTTGATGGCCTTCTACCAGTAGGCAGGCCTCCAAACCTCCATTGGTAGCTTTGTCTCCATCTGATTAGTGAAAGTTTGAGACCTGCCTATTTGGAGCAGCTGATGAGTTATTTCCTGCAGGTGTAGATCAATTAGGCCTGATCCCTTTGGCGTCAAGTCCTCGATCTGTGAATTCAGCTTCGATTAACTTGTTTCCTACCTTGGGCCTAATGACTCAGCGGGTTCCTGGAGCCAGTTGCTTTACCACTTTTGTGATTGTATCAAACAACTTGACCGACTCTGATCCTACACTTGCCTTGGCCTTCTCAACTCTGGTGGTTTCTGAGCCAACCTTTTGGAGTCAGTGTTTCTGGATCGAGATTGAGGCTTTGGGTTTTGGAGTCCTCTTCCACACTACACATTAGCTGTTGATAGCTTAGATCTGATTTTCATGTCAGGCATGCAGGAATGGCTCGAGTTCTAGCATGTCCGTGAAGTATTTAGATCCCAGGTTTGTGTGCTCCAGAGATGGAGTGGTTGCCAGTATGCAACCCTCCCCAATCGTTTGTCCATGTGGACTTGCATCATCTTCCTCTGGGACTGCCCACTCTGACATCGACTACTTGTATCCATGACCTTCTGCCTCTTACTTTTTGCTGAACTTAAGGAGTTTTGACAGCACTGGGATTGGATATTTGAAGCTTCATCTCTGGTATTTTGGAGGCATTTGGGGTGGGCTTACCTGCATCATGAGTGGTTCCTCCTTTGTATGCGCTTATCGATTTGAATGCATTCTAGAGCTTGGAAGGGAGCCCTATTACAGTGGAATTATTTCCCCAAAAAGGTGATAAGATGTTGGTCCCTCCCAAGGATTGACAACATTGGAGTAAGGGTCCTGCCACTAATGCTATTGTGGTGGCAGCCACCCAGAAGGAAATCTTGGAAGAGTTCATTGGTTCACCCCATAATAGAGAATGTAGGGCATTGGACCAGTTAGGGATGTACTTCTATGTATCAGCCACTTCAGCTCAGTGTGTTCAATTACCTGGCTTGCCAAATGAGACTTTAAGGAGACATTGTGTCAGAAGTTTTAGGAAGGGTTAGGACACAACAGACTGTATCAAAAGACTCAAGTCGGTTACTACCTTGCAGTCCATTACTAACAGATGGTACGTCCTGGGCTGCTGTCATCGGCAGTGCTAATTGCTGCCATGTTTGGATGAGGTTGTGTAACTTTACCATCTACTTCAGTTCTACCTTAAAGACCCTACGATGGCTGTCTTTAGGCCCGAGGTTAAAGATGGTTTGACCAGGAGTGAGCATGGTGGAGAAACCTCTGCCTTGAGTACATTTTGCTACTCCCCCAACAGGCCATCTTAAGGAACCAGAAAGTAGAGAAATCTATCTAGTAAAGCACAGCAGTCTTTTTAGGGAGCTCCTGTGTAAGATTCAACCCGCGGTGCAAGATAATGAGAATAGCCGCTACCAGTGGAGTAAAGGTGGTCCAAACAAAGTAGTTATGTAAAATCTTACCATAACAGTACATGTCCTTGCTTTCGCTGTTGCAGTGTTCTTAACTATGAGATTCTTTGCCAAGGAAGCCTGAAGTCTGGCCACTCTAAGTCTTTTGAATTTAAAAGGTATGCAGAACATCGTTGTACACTCCCTGCCTCTAACGTAGGGCATAAAGGTGATTTTCAGGCTTGCCAAAAACAGAACTGATTGCCCCAGGAGGAACAACAGTCCAATAATCCAAGCAATATGTACATCCAGGAAGAGAGAAGGGGGATTGAGGGAGAGAGCAAATACTGCAGCAGTAAAGGCAAGGGCATCTACCGTTATGGTAGGATTTTACACAACTGTACTATGTCCTTAGATTCACTGCTGCAGTATTCATAATGATAGGGAAGAGTGCTAAAGCTCAAGAGGAAACTGGAGAGGGGAGGGCCAAAAAATACCCTAAAGAAACCATGAAGAGCTGAAATGGCAAAACCACCCCTAGCTCTAGAGAAGTCCACGTAGCTGCTTCAAGAATAGAATTGGCATCTAAGCCTTTAAAGAAAAAAACACCAGAAACCATAGCTGTAGTAGAAAGAGATTTTAATTGAAAAAGGAACGATCTTGATATGAAAAGTGTCAGAAAAGGAAGTAGCCTTAGAAATCCAAGAAGAAATAGTTTGCTTGGATACAGCAAGCCCCAAAGGTCTGGGATGAAAAACAACTGATCAGATTTTCTGATAGTCTTGGTCATATCCAAATTAATTCTAAGTTGCATATGCAGCACCCTGTCACTGTCACTTTGGGGAAAGGGGGAAAAGTCGGCAGATTAATAGACTAAGTGATAGCTCATTAACCATTTTTGGAATGAAAGAAGAGTTAGAGCGCAAGGATACTACGTTCTCATGAAAAATCTAAGGAGGACAAGCCATAAGGGCCTGCAACCCAGACACCTGTCTGGCAGAAGTGCTAACAAAAGAACAGTCTCTCCAGGAACAATATTGCAAGGAAGCTGAAGCAGCAAGCTGAAAGACTCCAAGTGAACTTCTCCAAAACAAAATTAAGATTCCCAAAGAGGAGGAGGAACAGACTTCCTGGAAGGTCTAATATTAACTCATTACATCTGATTGATGCCTCCAGGTGCATCTGCAGATGTTCTTCATTTCACTGTTGCAGTCATCACATTTGGGTTATCTGCGTGCAGTAGCCCTCAGTCGTCCTGATTATCAAAGTCTTGGGTCCTGCTTCGGTTGCTGTCTCCTCTTCCATGACGTCAGGTCGTCAGGGGTATAAAGCATGGAGCTGATGCCATTACATTAGTCTTTCTTGCCGTGCAGTGCCCGAAGCAGAAGCAGTTCGCAAGTGCCGGCAGACTCCTGAACTTTTCGTTTTCGAGTTTCAGAACTGAAGTCTTCAACTAAAGCTAAGTACCCTTTTGGTGAAACTTTTTCTTGCTCTAAACCGATGTCATTAAAATCAATAATTGTATTTCTTATGGAAAGCAAATACCTCAAAGATTTTCATTCCTACTGTATTCTTTGCCTAGAACCTGTCCACGATGTACCTCGCTATTTTGTGCCTTATTTAAAGAACAAACTAGTCGTCGTCAGTATATTTATGCTTCTAAATATTTTGGTACTCAGTTCAATTACCCAGATGTGGCTTCGGTAAGCCACCCCACTACCGACATTCCGAAAGAACACTAAGACAGGCTGCCTAGGTCCAAAGCTGCCGATGATGCTTCTAAGCTAGTCGCCAGTTCGCCGGTACTCAGCGCTTTTGCAGCCTCTGATACCCACTACTTCAGATTTGCAGGCCTCTACTGTGACCCATTTGGAGTCCGGTTTGCCACTAGATGCTTAAACTGTGGAACCTGCATATGTCTCTACCTTGGATGGGTCCCGAGCCGCTGTGCAGGCACTGGCTTCTGAGGGTGTATTCAGGCCTATTGACTTGCATATTAAACAGACACCATCTTCTTCAAGGCCTAAAACTCTATCCATGCCTAGAAAACTGATGCCCAGACTGCATGGTCAGACCTCTATGCCTAAACTAATAAGAATGGCTGAAGACCTTGTTACTTTAATCAGGGGAAGCCAACCTTCCCCCCTCTGAGTGACCTAGGACTGAATTTGCTTATGATTCTTCTGATCAGGATTCTGAAATTTGTTTCCTCTGACCAGGATTTACCCCGCTCTACCTATGAGGATTCTGATGCAGAGGACTGTATTCCCTCTGCTTTTTCTCCAGAGGATCTCTTTTGGTGAAACCTTGCATACTCTTAGGGAGCATTTTCACTGGGAAAACCAGGATTACTCTGACTCTAAACAGAAGCTTAGGGATTTCTTACTCCTACCTCAACACAAGCCTTTAGCTATGCCTTTTCGGAATCTAGCTTGGCCCCAGACTCCTTACCTCCTGCTCTCAGAAAACCAGATGGATATTACAGGGTTCTTGACTCTCAAGTTCCTCTTTAAAAATCTTACTGCGGATCCTGAGACAATTTCACAGGGACCCAAGGTCATTAAGGCTACTACTACCAAAAATCCTACCCTCTCTGATAGAGATTCCAGGGTGCTGGATAGATAGGGTTAGAAGGTATAAACTTCTGCAACCTTGGCCATTAGGGCCTTAAACCCGCCAATTTCATATGTTTAAGTATCAGCAGCATATTATTGGATTGCTTAAACAGAAAATGATGATTTCTGACTGCTGAAAATAAGGATCTACAGGATTTAATGCATTCTGCTGAACAAGTTGGAACATACTTTGCAATGTGGTTTTGATTCACTAGAGGCATCATGAAGGGCTGCTGTCACTGGGTCTGTACTTAGAAGGCATGCTTGGCTTAAGGGGCAATCTTTGCAGATCATGTTAAAGCTAAATTGCTGGATGCTCCTTTAAACCAGGACTGCCTGTTTGACAAAGCAGAAGTAGCACTCAAAAAGATGGAGAAAAAGCTAAATCTATGCAAACTGTTAAAGATTTCCTGCAAGTACAGCCTCCAAGATGTAATAGGCATTGGCCCTCTAAGAACTGGTCCTTTCCTGCCTCTTCCAGGCCTTCTCAGTCCAAACCCAGTGCCAGCAGAACATCCAGGCTTCAGTCCCAAGGTACGCACAGGACTAAGAAGTGGGGGGGCTCCCACTTTGAAAGCAGGGAGTAGTAAGACTCCCCCCTGTGGTAAACTGTCTCAATGACTTAATGTTAAAACTTCCAAGCCCTTCTCAACTAACTGCTCTGTTAGCGGGAAAGATTGCTCTGCAGGCAAAAAACTGGGAACTCATTACCCAGGACAAATGGGTTTTAAATATAGTTTCCCAAGGATACAGATTCCACTTCCACACTTTACCAACCCCAAACAGTGGCCAGATCTACCCCCAAATCAGTGGGCATAGGCTCAAAGGCAAGTTCTCTCAAGTATAAGGGCTATTCAAACTGTCCCAGAAGAGGAAAGGGGACAAGGTTTATACGCTAGACTTTTCCTGGTGCCCAGAAAAGACAACTTCTGGCTTCCTATTTTGGATCTCTCTATCCTAAACACTTTTTTGGTGATCCCAAAATTCAAGATGCTAACTCTTCACCAGTTGCTTCCTATGCTAGGCAAGGATGCCTGGTTGGCAACTCTGGATTTAAAGGAAGCCTACCTGCACATCCCAATCAGGGAATCTTGCAGAAGATACCTACGCTTCAAAGCAGGCTACATGCACTATCAGTTCTCTGCACTGCCCTTTGGCTTCTCTACTGTGCCCAGAGTATTCACAAAGTGCCTTGCTCCAGTCATTTCATTTTTCAGGCAAATATTCAAATATACCCATACCTGGACGATTGTCTAATTCAGGCAGAAAGCCAGGATATGCTTTTGAATCATCTGGCATTTGTACAAAAGGTGCTAACTTCTCTGGGGTACACCATAAATGAAAATAAATTGCATCTTTTACCCTGCCAACAAATTGTATTCCTGGGAGCAAGCTTGAACACAACTTTCCAGATGGCTTTCCTCATGCCAGAGAAACAAGTTCATTTGGCAGCTTACTCCAAACTAATGGCCACAAAGACCCTGCTATCTGCAAGACAAATACTGCAAGCCATGGGGTTTATGGCCTCCTGCATTCTAGTAATTCCATATGCAAGACAGCATGTGAGGAAACTACAGTGGTATCTAAAAAGCCTATGGGGTCAACATTCTCAGGATCTAGAAGCAATGATTCCTATCATACCTTGCCTACAGTTAGTTCCTTTGGTGGGCAGAGGCCTGCCACCAAAACAAGGGACTACCATTCACTTTACCCCCTGCTGCCCAAACCCTAACAGACTCATCAGACTATGCATGGGGGGGGGTCACTTGGCAGGGAAGTGGATTCCGGGCAAATGGAACCCCAAGTCAAATGCACCTGTATATCAATCAAAAAGAAATGTTAGCTGTACAGAATGCTCTGGCAGTCTTCAAGGACCACTTTCTTCAGGACAATTAATGGTAAAGACTGATAACACCACTGTTATGTGGTACATAAGCAGGGGGGAACCCACTCATACCCTGTCTGCTGACTAGCCATGGCTCTGTGGAACACTGCCTTGAGCTACCAAGTGCACCTACAGGCTCAGTTCCTGCCAGGAAAGCAGATGAACTAAGCAGAAATCTCATGGACCCACACGGTTGGAAACTGGAACCAATGACATTCAACATGTTGATAAACAAATGGGGGAGCCCAAATATAGACCTGTTTGCCTCCCCCCAGAACTACCAATTGGACAAATTCTGCACAAGGACTTCCCACAGACAAGCTTGGAAAGTGGATGCCCTGTCCTTCACCTGGAAAAATCTATCAGTTTATGCCTTTCCTCCTCTGCCTCTCCTCTCCAAGGTACTACTAAAGATCAAACAGGACAAACCAAGGACGATACTGATTGCACCAGACTGGCCATGCCAACACTGGTACCCCCTCTTGCGCAGTATCACTGCTGGCTCCGTGGCACCTGCCCCAGAGCCCCTACCCTGCTGTCTCAGCAGGATGGCCAAATTCTGCACCCTCAGCTTCAAACCCTGAGCCTGGCTAATTACCTGATCTCTCCATTACCATTCCTTAGTAAACCAGTGTTGGATGTCATTCTGGAGGTAAGAAGGTCTAATACTAGAAAATCTTATGCTGAAAAGTGGAAAAGATTCTGTTCCTGGAACCAAGCTCAGGGGATGGGCACAGCAGCGCCCGATTTACCTCAGATTTTTCAATACTTAACTGAGATGCATCACAAGGGCCTTTCCTTTTCCTCCATCAAAATTCATGCCTCAGCCATTTCAGCTCATTACAGCACAACCACCCGTCTTCTCTCATCCACTGCTCAAGCAGTTCCTCAGAGGGGCCAAAAACTTAAGACCACTCAGGAGAGCCCCAACTCCAGCCTGGGACCTTAACTTTGTATTGGAAAAACTCACTCTGCCTCCTTTTGAGCCAGCTGCAAGTGCAGAGTTGAAATTCCTTTCTTGGAAAACAGCCTCCCTTTTAGCCATCACTTCAGTAAGAAGGGTGTCTGAATTAAGGCCCTTATGGCAGTGGAGCCTTTCATCTTATTTCATGTGGACAGGGTGTCCCTCAGGACCAATCCCTCCTTCATGCCCAAGGTAGCATCCTGTATTTCTCTTAATCAGTACATTTGCCAACCTTTTTTTTAAATCCACAGGACAAAGGGGAATGTAGACTGCACTCCTTAGACGTGCACAGACAACTTAGAGTTTACTTGGACAGGACTAAACCTCTCAGGAAATCTGAGCAGCTGCTGGTGGCATTTGCTGCAGGGGCAGAAGGGAAGGCCATTTCAAAGCAAACCATTTCTAAAGGGGGATAGACCATTGCATTCATTTCTGCTATAAGCACCATGGAAAACCTATCCCACAGGGGATAAGACCACATTCAACCAGGGCTGCATCTACCTCTACAGCCTTTGTCAGAGGTGTCCCTACCAGGGACATTCTAGCAGCTGCTACCTGAAGTTCTGTACATACTTTCCCCAAGCATTCCCATTTGCCAATTTTCTCTAAATCCAGAGCTGGTTTTGCCACTGCAGTCTTGCAGGGCCTTATAGCTGGTCCTGATGCTATCTAAATTCCTCCCCCCATCCTTAGCTTTGGGAATATACCCAAATGTGATGACTGCAACAGTGAAACACGAAGAACATAGTACACTTTTGTACACTTATCATAAATGTAGATGTTCGAGTGTATTCACTGTTGTAATCCTGGTTACCCTCCCTTTAGCCTCCTGACTTCTTTTGGTTATACCTCTATTCCTTTTTACTATGCTTAAAAGCTTTCTGGTGTATTTGCTTTTTTGTTGGAGGTATAACCTTGTGCATGTGTGTGTGTGTGTGTGTGTATATATATATATATATATATATATATCTATATATATATATATATATATATATATATATCTATATCTATATCTATATCTCTATATCTATATCTATATCTATATCTATATCTATATCTATATCTATATCTATATCTATATCTATATCTATATCTATATCTATATCTATATCTATATCTATATCTATATCTATATCTATATCTATATCTATATCTATATCTATATCTATATCTATATCTATATCTATATCTATTTTTTTTTTTTAATTGCTTCCCATTGGGGGGGGGGGCACCTGACATCTGGGGCAAGAAAAAAACTGGTGTAATGGCGTTGGCTGCATGCTTTATACCCCTGACTACTTGACATCATGGAAGATGCGACGGCAACCGACCCAAGACTTTGATAATCAGGCCGACTGAGGGCTACTGCAGGCAGATAACCGAAATCTGATGTCTGCAACAGTGAATACACTTGAACATCTACATTTATGGTAAGTGGTACACGGCTGTACTTTAACTCCTGACGCCTCTAGGCATCAAATATTGCTTGTTCATATTTGCTTCAATAATGCCAAATCCATGCCATGTACAATGATTTAAGATTTTATCTTAAAGCTTTCACAATGGCAAACTCAGTTGCATTAATATTCAGTCCGTCTAGTGCAGGTAAATAGATATTAACTGTTACTTTTATGATATTAATTTATGTAGCTATAATTTTCACATTTTTTTGAACATCACAACAACCAAGTAACAAAGACAGAAATCCTTAGCCTCAGATGAAAAGCTCTCCGCTAGATGAATAAAATACTTCTGACTTGTGTGTAACTTGAGTGGTGGCTGAGATATTTGTAAGCTTACAAAATATTACAAATGTAATAGTTACTGTGTTTACTGTAACTTATAAAATTCAGTTTAAGACTTGGAATTTAAAGAATACTAGCACTACAAAAATAGTCTGAGCTAGAGAGTTTGCTATTTATTTTTATTTTATTTTTTTATTTTACATTTGTTGACCAGGCTAGTCTAACTGGATACATGTCCATTTTCAGCAGAGGCCCTGGGAGATGAGCTCCACTTGAAAACCATAAAATGGATAACATATAAATGCAGGTACAAAAAGTAATAGCAGATTATTACATAACATTTCAATCGTTCAATACAAAAATTATTACAGAACATTATATAAATTTGCTAGAAACTCTATTCTCAAGGAAGAAAAAAATAAATATTTTTTATTTTTGTGGATAAAGTAAGGAACAGATTTGGATTAGTCCATAAAAGTAGAGGTATTGGTTGAAAAATACTTGGTCAGCAGTGATGATGATAGCAGTGCCATTTAGATTAGTCTGGGTTTGTACAGGGGCATAACCAGTGTGTTTTAAGAAAGTTTCAATTTACTTGAACCCAAGTATTGTGGAGCCTAAGCTTGCCATGCCACTCTACCCGCGGGGAGGACAAGCAGACTCCTATTCACGCATGTCTTTCAGAATGCCACTCAACCCGCGGGGAGGACATATTTATACTTATAAACATATTTATACTTCATATTTCTGGAACTATGTTGTCTTTCGTCTTTTCCCAGATAGGGGTCGCCACAGCGGAACTCCGGTTCGCTAATGATTGGCAGTAAATTTTCACGGTGCCAAGTTGCCAGCTCGACACCCAACCTTCAACAAAGGCACGCCCATTCACGCATGTCTTTCGGAATGCCACTTGATCCGCGGGGAGGACATGCAGACTCCACACAGAAGGTACTCCCCGCACACTAGCTGAGAATCGAACGGGGGACCCTCTTGCTGTGAGGCAACAATGCTACCACTTGCACCACCGCAGATTCTATAGGGGTTATGAAATATTTGTTTGAAATGTGAGGACATAATTTGAGTCTGTCAAAAGGCTTAGGCTCCACCAATTGGAAGTTACAGTGCAAACTTCCTGATCTCCATTGGAGTAAATGAGTTAAGAATGCCTTTAAGAAATTCTCACCTCAAATCTAGCAGCTAATGGAGAAAGACAGACAAGCAGCGATAGCTGATACTTGGGCCTTAAATAGAATATGCCAAACCAGCATTGAGCAACTCACAAGAGAACCAAAGGAACATCAACAGTAATTGGGTCCAGGTTACAAGAGACACCAAAACAAAAATCTCTTCCATTTGGATAAGTAGGAGGTCCTAGTTGTAGGTTTCCTGACCTCCTGCAGGACTTGCTGCACGTCTTCATAAAAGGTGTCCTATGAGGAATCAAAATCCTGTCACCACAGTTGTGATGCCCGTGCACTGGCCCAGTAATTAAGAAGCCTCAGTCCTCACCACTAACACCGGTGAGAGGCATGCACATTGGGAAGGATAAGTACACGCAGTAATGTACAATTTCCCTTAGCACACAGAGATCAGTCTGCGGCTGGTTTCTCCCTTTCTCTCCAGATCCCCAATAAGACCCCCCACTGACACAGCTATAGGGTACAGATCTCAGCCGAGTGGTCAAGCCAAAGCCTCCAGCACCCTCTGTCCAACCAGTGCTTTGTGTCCCTGCCCAAGTAGCTGACACACACACTGAGATATGAATTGTATACAAATAGACAATCCGGGGAAGGCTGGCACATGTTCTTCAGCTATGCCCCCTTTTGCCCAGACTATAAGGTAGTACTGACTGCCACCAACCACCCTTATCAGCTACTATAAAGGCCCTTACCAATGGGTGTCCAATTCTACTGTGCAATGCTGTCCAATTGGTAAGTGTGACTAAGACTTGAAGGCTATTTAGGAGTGGCTTATGCAGTGTCACCAACTACATGCAAGTACTCTTAAGGGCTTAAATATCTCTACACACAAAACCACAGTTAAAAGGTTTAGAATATTTTAATAAATAAAAACACAAGACAAATAAGCACAGTGGCACCAGAGAGTTCAGAAATCACAGGAAAGGCTATTTACGAGTGGCCTATACAGTGTCACCCAATACATGCAAGTAGTCTTAAGAGATTAAATATCTGTACACACAACAGCCACAGTTAAGTTTAACATATTTAATAATAAAATACAAGACAATTCATTCAGCACAGTGACACTAGAGTGTTCAGAAATCGCAAGAAATAATTTAAAACAACATAGGATAGTCTTACATAAATATAGAAAACAGCTAGACTGCCTTGCCTATATTTCTATATATCTCTAGTAGAAATCACTGTTCTAAATTCTACTTACAGAGCAATGGCAAAGTGTTGGTGAGCTGATGTTTAGATTCAGACAAAATACAAAATGCTCAATCTTTCTCAGTCTTAAATTGATAATACACATTACTGCAGAGTCATTTCAGTTTACATCATTCTTGACACTTCAACTGAAGTTTTCCAGACTCTCAGAACTTAAAATTTTAACATTTCTTTTTGTAATCTGCACCTGCCAGGAAGCCGCAGCAATAAAAGACACTAAATGTAAAACCTAGTAATTATCTCTGTCTTGGAACAATAGAAAGGATGTCTGGGCTAGGAAATCCTATCTCCTAGCTTGAGATCAGTCATAAAATGCTTTACTCATCAGCTTTCTTCCAGCAGGATGCACTGTGATTACATTTTTGAAGCTTAGAACACAAGAGTTTTCTTAAATTTCTTACACTAGCCTGTGGATCATATTAATATTTAGTGACCTAGAATTAAAATTCTATTTGGCTGGGCTGGCAGCCCCTCAGTTTTTCACACATACCCCACCCCGAGAACTCAAGCTAGTTTTTCAAGTGTCTCTTGAGAAACATTGCTTGAGAGGGTTGAGTGTATCTGGGTGCATCTTACCCCATTCCCTGTCTTCAGAGCCCATCTGTGTTGGCATTGCTAATCCCACTGCGGTGCTATACATATATACTTGTAACCCTAGGCTCCACCTTAGTAACTTGGCATTTTGCTGGCTGGCTCGATGTAATCACGTTAGGGGATTGTGATATGTAACTACAGGAAATTTCCTTCCATAGAGATGAGGCTGAAGTTTCTGCAGTGCCCACACTATGGCTTGACATTCCTTTTCTACAGCTGCATCGCATTCCTCCCTGGGTTGGAGCCTATGACTGAGGTAAACCATGAATGCTATTCTCCCTCTGAAGAAATCTTAAGTACAGCCCCCACCCCGTGGTTCGTAGCATCCACCTGCACAACATATTCTTTGTTCTAATCTGGACTGGCTAACACAGGGTGTCCTCCCCAAAGTGTCTTTAAGCCTCTTGAATGCTTGCTCACATGCTGTGGTCCACACTACCCTATCTGGCCCGTTTTTCCTCCTCAGGTCTGTGAGGGGAGCAGCTATGATACTGTAACTGGAGGGCAAACATTCTGCAGTGCTGTGCTGTCCCTAAGAATGCCCTCGCCTGCTTTTTGGCAATAGGTGCAGGCCATGCCTAAATGGCTTCCACTTTGGCAGGTTCAGGCCTGATCTTACCACTCCCTACTCTGTCCCAGGTAGGAGACCTCTGCCATACCCACCTGCCATTTGCTGGGCTTAATGGTCAACCCTACCCTCTAGTCTGCCCAGCACCTAACTGACATGTTGAAGGTGCTCTTGCCAGGAATGGCTGTAGATGGCCATATCATCTAGGTATGCAAAGGCAAAATCTCCTGCTAGCATATGATCTACCAGCCTCTGGAAAGTCTGTGGGGCATTTTCCATCCCAAAGGGCATCTTTGTGAACTAATACAAGCCAAAAGGAGTCACAACGGCTGACATCTGTCTAGCACTGGGAGTCAAGGGCACCTGTCAGTAACCCTTGGTAAGATCAATGGTGGTAAGATACTTTGCCCCACCCAGCTGCTCTAGGGCTTCATCTGTCCTAGACATGGGGTAAGCATCTGATTCTGTGACCATCTAATTTTCTGTAGTCCACGCAACCTTGTGTTGCCATCCTTCTTCGGCAACAGCACCACCGGGGAGGTCCAGGGACTGTTGGAGTTCTGAATTACCCCTTGTTCCAACATTTCCTCTATCTCCTCCCTCAGAGTCTGTGACTTTCAGGCACCCTATAAAGGGACCTGTCTAATAGGCCTTTGGAGGCCTGTATCCACCTGTTGCTGCTCCAGGTGGGTGCACCTTGGTTTCCTGGTGACCATGTCCCCAAACACCTGTAACACTGTTTGCATTTCTCAAACTTGGGTAGGAGAAGGCTGCTGGGACATTGCTTCCCCTTCCATTGAGGTTAGTCTGAGCCTCACTCTGATCAGTCACCAGATCTCCTTCAGACTCCTCCTGCAGTCCACTGCAAATACTCAGCACAAGGGCTTCCCTACCATGGTAAGGTTTCATCATGTTAACATGGTACAATTTGTGCCCCTACCTAGCAGTTCTACCATAAAGTTAACATCACTGACCTGCCTTACCACCTTGTAGGGTCCCTCCCAAGCTGCCTACACCTTATGTCAGAAATAACTATTACCTGCTGCCCTACAATATACTCTCTAGCTTGATCATTCCTGTCATACCAGACCTTTTTCTGCTTTTGGGCTTCTGACAGGTTCTCCTGGGCCAAGCCTATGGGCTCCCTGAGCCTTGTCCTGAGGTTTAGGACTTGTGCCACAACAGACTCCTTGTGAGATTCACATTCATCTTCCCACTCCTCTTGAATTAAGTCTAGAGGCCCTCACCCTATGCCCATACAGCAACTCAAAGGGTGAAAAACCTGTAGATTCCTGGGGAACCTGTGTAACAAACAGATGGGGCAAATATTTGTCCCACTCCCTGTTAAACTGGTCAGCAAATTCCGCTAGCATGGACTTGAGTAGAGAATTTAACTTCTCAACAAGACCATTAGTCTTGGGATGGTAGGGAGTGGGTCTCTGTGCTTTACCCCACAGTACTTCCACAGACAAGCCAGCAGGTCTGACATGAAATTGGCACCTCTTGTCAGTCAGTATTTCTTTTGGGAAACCTACCCTGCTGAAAATCTCTAACAAAGCATTAGCCACCTTTTCTGCCTCAGTGGGAGGACAAAGCCACTGCCTCAAGATGTCTTGTAGCATAATCTACTACCACTAGGATATCCTTTTTCCCTGTGAAACTTTGGGTACTCAGAGGCCCCACAATATCCATAGCTACCCTCTGAAATGGCTCCTCAATCACAGGCAAAGGCATCAAAGGAGTGTTCACCTATTTCTCCTGCCTTGCTTACCTTTTGGCACTGCTCACTGGTCCTGCAGTACCCTGTTACATCTCTGGAAATCTCAGGCCAATAAAAGTCCTGCATAATACGTCTCTTTGTACGTTTTATGCCCATATGACCTGCAAAGGGAGTATCATGGGCTATGGTTAGAAGTTCCAGACGTTAGGCTCTAGGCACTACCAACTGCTGTATCCTCTCACCTTCTACCCCTCCTGCAGGGATCCACTGTATACAGTAACCCTTTCTCCCAGTATACAGATTCCCCTTCCCTTGAGAATCAGGTGCTTCACTATCTACGTGCCTCAGGCCTTGCAATATAGGGCCTGAGAGCTGAGCCTGTCTCAGCTTTGTAACCCTTCCCAGCTCCCTTTCCACAGGAAGTCTGGTATCCTCTGACAGCAGTGCATTACTGTCAGCCTGGGTACTACCACTCACCTCTACCTTTGCAGTCATTCTGTCCGAGGGACCATCCGTACCAACAAGCAGCTGCGGTTCACCTTCAGTCTCACTACTACAGGGTAGCTCCCTCCCTGAAGTAATCACCTCACCAGTCCTGGCTGCAAGTGTGCGGTCTGTTTGGGTCTCCCCCAGGCTACCCAGTCCCACATGCTTGTTTCCAAGCCTGACTGCGTGTAACTGCGTTAAACTGTACAGAATTATCAAAATCCTTCCCGATCAGGACATCTGCAGGATGGTAGTTTGATACCCTTGTCTCAAGACAACCTACTATTGGCATTTTGTCATTCCCACTTACTGGCTCCCTCACCATTTGTTACCCACCTTGCCACCATGGATATCTATATGCTGCATGGCCAAACTGCTTGCATTCAAAACATTTAACCCACGTCCTGGACGTGTACCCATAGGTAGTGGCTTCCCCTGCTACTGTCAGATTCTTTTGGGGCAGTCTGGGCTTCTCGCCATGGGTTCCCTTGGACCCATGAGCCGCACTGGGGTTTCAATTCCTGTGCAGTGATGCCCTGCTTGCTAGGTATAGGTCTCCCTTATTCCCCAACTCATCTATAGTAAGGCATTGTCCATCAGCTAACCAGATCCTCATGTACTCGGGCAAAGTGGTAAGGGTTGTTCCCTCACCAAAAGATCTGCCAGGCCTTCAGAAGTGGTGACCGGACATCCACTCACCCACCTATGAAAATAAGTGCTCAGTTCAGCAACATATTCACACACACTTTCAGCTGCCTTGCGTCTATGCTCATGAAATTTTTTTCCTATAAGCTTCAGGTGTTAGCTTAAAGAATTCTAGCAAACAATAATTTACAGCATTATAATTTAAGAAATCATGATCAGACAGTTTGGAAAGTACATTTACACCTTGAACCATGGAGTAAGGGGATCAGGAATTGTACCCAGAGCCTTTGGTCAACATCATACTGTTTACATACCCTCTCAAACATGTGACAAACTATCAAAATTATCCCCCTCTGTAAACTGTGGAAGAAATTTACTGACCTGTTGTGGTTCTGGTTAATCCCTTCCCCATTTCCTCCAGGACAGAGCATCTCCTTTTCATGTTGCCTCTGCCTCTCCTCAGCTTCTAGGCATAGCAGTTTCTCATTCTCAGCCTACAGATGTCAGTTTCTCATTTTCCTTACTCTCTAGACACTCCAGTCTCTCTGCTGCTTTTATTTCCAAATGCTTGGCCTCCAACTCAAGTCTCTCTTGCTCCAGATGGATTTTTAAGTTCTCTGTAGAACGGTAGAGCTGTCAGTTCTGAGTGTGTTGTACAGCTCCATGGCCAGTCTGATCATCATCCTGGTTGCCATTTCCAATGCAGCTGTGACCAAAGCTGCAATCATGTCTGATTTAGTGAGGTTTCCATGCACCAGTCCTTTAGCCTGACACATCTCATCCAACAGGCTCCTTGTCAGCTTGTCATATTCTTTTGACATGGTTGCCTGCTCTCTCTAAGTTAACAAAACAATTGTCTGAACTCAATGTTCACAGCGTAGCTGATTTAGAGTAGAAAAACATCTTCAGTGATCACTGCACACAAGCTACAGGAATTCACTATCCACACCACTACAAGCCAATTATGTGATGTGGCTAACTCACCACTATTAAACAATATCTGATGTGGATATCTCACCACTGCCAAACAGTTAATGTGACACTTGTGCACTGGCCTACTAATCAAGGAGCCTCAATCCTCACCACTAACACAAGTGAGGGGCATGAACTTTGGGAAGGATAAGTACACACAGTAAAGTGCAGTTTCCCTTAAGAGCACACAGAGATCACAATCAGTCTGCATCTGGTTTTGCCCTTTGTCTCCAGATCTCCAATAAGACTCCCCATTGGCACAGGTATAGGGTACAAATCTCAGCCAAGTGGTCAAGCCAAAACCTCCAGCACCCTCTGTCCATCCAGTGTGTTGTCCCTGCCCGAGTAGTTGACGACACACACACTTTGAGATATGAATTGTATACAAATACACCGACCTTCTGGGGGAAGGCTGGCGCAGGTTCTCCAGCTATGCCCCCTTCTGTCCAGACTATAAGGTAGGACCGACTGCCACCAAGCACCCATTTGAGCTACTATAAAGGCCCTTACCAAAGTATGTCCAATTCTACTGTGCCGTGTTATTCAATTGGAGTGTGACTAAGACTTGAAGGCTAAGGCGTGGCCTATACAGTGTCACCAAATACATGCAATTAGTCTTAAGAGCTTAAATATCTGTACACACAACAGCCACAGTTAAAAGGTTTAAAATATTTAATAAATAATAAAATAGACAATACTTATTCAGCACAGTGACACTAGAGTGTTCAGAAATAAGAAATAATTTAAAACAACATAGTAGGATTGTCTCATAAATATAGACAACAGCTAGACTGGCTTGCCTATATTTCTATCTATCTCTAGTAGAAATCACTGTTATAAATTCTACTTGCAGAGCAAAGGCAAAGTGTTGGTGAGCTGATGTGTTTAGATTTGGACAAAATACAAAATGCTCAATCTTTGAGTCTTAAATTGATAGTACACGTTACTGCGGAGTCATTCCAGATTACATCATTCTTGACACTGCAACTTATTTGTTCATTCAGCACAGTGACACTAGAGCGTTCAGAAATCACAGGAACTAATTTAAAACAACATAGGATAGTTTCACATAAATATAGAAAACAGCTAGACTGACTTGCCTATATTTCTGTCTATCTGTATGGAGAAATCACTGTTCTAAATCAACTTTCCCAGGCTCACAGAACTTAAAATTTTAACATTTCTATTTGTAATCTGCACCTGCCAGGAAGCCTCAGCAGTAAGACACTTTACATGTAAAACCTAGAAATATCTGTCTTAAGAACAATAGAATTTGCTAGTCAGATATCCTGTCGCCTAGCTTGAAATCGGTCATAAAATGCATTACTCATCAGCTTTCTTCCAGCGGGGTGCACTGTGGTTAAATTTTTGAAGCTTGGAAAATAACAGTTTTCTTACATTTGTTACACAACCCTGCGGATCATATTAATTTTTACAATGTAGAATTATTTCTAAAATTTTATCTGGCTGGGTTGGCAGCTCCTCAGTTTTTTGTGTCCATTGAAGCGTGGACAGGGGGAATTGATAAGCAATCTGTTGTCTTGTCATTGGAGCCACCTAGTGAGGTAACCTGTGATTGCTCCTGGCTAGATGCAGAAGAGGAAACCAGTGCTGTTGAGGCCAAAAGGGAGTTATCAACAAGATTTTGGGATCATCCTGTTGGATTTTCAACAGGACTTTCAGAATGAACGGGGGGGAATGCATAAAGAATCATCCCCTTCCAAGAGAATGAGAGCGCAACCACTTTCCATGCCAGAGGACCTAGGACTCTGGCAAAAAAACAGAGGAAGTTGTATGTTCAGAGGTGGGGCAAAAAGATCCACTTGAGTATCCCACTGGTGGATGATGTCCAGAAACGCATACCTGTGAAGCATCCATTCCGTGTGACTGGGTTAAGCACTTGCTCAGTGTCTACTGCAATGTTCTCACTGGAAGGGATATAAACTGCCTGAAGAGTCCCTTGACAGCAAGATTCCATAACAGAAGTGCCAACTGGCAAATAAGACCATGCGCTGCCCTGCTTGTTGATATATTACATCACTGTGGTATTGTCTGTGATTACTTTGAGAGGCTGTGGAGAGAAGAAACTGAAAGGCCTGAAGATCTGACAGAAGAGCTGTCATCTTTGACATCTATGTGCTTCTGCTGACAAAGTGCCCAACACCCCCTGTACCTATAGCGAGCCAGAAGTCTATCCCCATGCCATGTCTGAGGCATCCGTGAACAATTCCTGAGAGGGAAGAGAGGGATGAAAAGGGATCCCTGGATACAGAGAACTGCTGAATCCACCAAAGAAGTTCCTGTCTGAGGCAAAGTGGAACTATACATTCTAGACTGAGCATGTTGAAGCCACGCAACCACTCCAGAAACCACTGAAACTTTCTCATATGAAGTTTGGCCAGAGGCAGCATTGGAATGGTGGATGCCAGGAAACCCAGAATACGCAAACTCCCCTGGCGGTAATGAAAGCCAGAGGAAGAGTATGAAAGAATGAAATGAGGATCAAGGCCTTTTGAGGAGGGCAGGGATGCAAGGATTGACGCTGTCTGAGTCCTGCAACTGAGAAAACCATGATCCTGAGGAAGAGTCCTAGAAGACTTTTTGAAATTTGCAGTGAATCCCAGGCTCTGAAGAAGGAATACAGCAAAATGAATATTTTGCAAAATGGTCTCTGGAGAGGATGCCTGAATCAACAGGTTGTCCCAAGTAAGGGAACATTTAGATTCCTTTAAGTCTGTAAAGGATCACAGGAGCAAGGCATTTGGTGAACTCTTGGGGGCAGTAGAAAGGCCAAAGGTGAAAGCAGAGAACTGAAAATACCAGGAAGCAATAGAGAAATGCAAAATCTTCTTGAAAAGAGGACTGATCGGAATATGGAGATAAGCATCCTAAAGATCCAGAGACCATATAGGCCTGAGGTAGTAATAGAATTGGAAGGAACAACATCTGAAAGGTAGGTACCTTCACAAAAGGGTTTAGATGAATCCTAGAATGGGCTTCCAAGTGCCCTCTTTTCTGAGCACTAGAGACTGTCATAAGTCGAACCCTTTCAACCCTTTGGGATGCAGGCACCTCTTGAATATTACCCCGAGACAAGAGATCGTGAACCTCTGGTCAAAAGGGAAGCTGCTGCTGAGAAGGTTGAGGAATGCCCATAAAAGGATGGTATTTTCACACCATGGACTACCCTTTATGAATGATCGACAGAACCCAAGAATACTAAGGGATCTGAAGCTAAATTGGAAGAGAGGAATGTTGCTGGGAAGGGATGGGTAGTTACACACCTGGTTTGTCCAGAAAGGAAGGTTTTGGAATCCCTGAAAATTGAGTAGCCTTAGCAGGAGTCAGTTTGCCACTCTTTACCTTTAGTAGAAGGACAGGACTGCCTACGAACAAAGGCAGGCTTTTAGCGGCATAGTTTCTCTGAAATTTAGGCACAGGAGAAACACATGCCTTAAGTTTCCTGTAAGGCCTTACCCTTATCCTGAAGGGACTTAAATCAGCAGCTTCCCCCCAAAACATTTTAGAATCCGGAAGGGCATATATCAATTTAGCTTTAATATAATCACGTAGAGGTTGAAGCCTAAGCCAAGAATATCCCCCTTATAACTGAACCAAAATAGCCGCCCTAGAAGAGGCATCTTGCCACATCATAACTATGTTTAATAGAATGATGAATGACTTGAGAGGAACTCCCTAGCAAGGGAAGAACAGAAGTTTTACCCTCATTTTGGAAAATCAAATAAGTTGACAGGCCTGAGAAGAACCATCACATACCTAGACATATGGGTCTGATAATTAATAGGCCCTAAAATCTAGGGTAGCAGAAGTGTAAACCTTTTTGCCCAGCCTGTCCATAGTTCTGGCCTTGTCAGAAGGCAATAACTTGCGTAAATGAAGCAATTGAGTTGGTTTATCAGAGGCTACCAACACTACAGAGAGGTCAGCAGCAGGATATTTATATAAAAAAGAACAATCTTCAGGAGCCCTATAAAACCGATCTGGCTTCTTGGGAGCGGGGGGAGAGCAAATCAGGTGCCTAATAGGCATTTGGCGAAAGCATCCAGTAAAGCAGCCAAAACAAGAGGAATAGCCAGAAATGTAGGAGAGTCCAACTGCAACAGCACATAGTACCTCTTATGGATATCAAAGACTGGAGTACAATCCTACTTTAAAAAAAAAATCCATTATCCTAGAGAGTTTCCCCAAAGGAAATTTTCCAAAGCAATATCAGGACTAATGGATTCCTCCTGCTCTGACCCATAGTCCAAAGGAGAAAGAATTTGAGTAGAATTTTGAATAGAGACATCCTTAAAATCTGGTCTATAGGCTTTTTAAGAGGAGTAAAGGACTAAGGAGAAGCATGAACTGAAACCTCATGTGGAGGCTTTAAGGATATTAAGGCAGTAAAAGCTTGCCTCTCACTTCGGGGATACCTCGAAGCAGAAGAAACGCATTTAATTTTTTTTAAGTGAACGTCCTGAGAAGGCTCAGATCCAGGACTACAGTCAAGAACCATAGCAGGAACTTCTTCCCTGACTAAAAACTAAGGAGCTCCCCTAGGCCTCTCAGAAAAAAAATCAACCTTTGTTCCCTCTGAACATCGCAGACAGACACCTGCAAAAAGTCTGAACATGCTGTTAGCCGGATGCTCACTGGCCTCCACAGTTGCGGCAGAGAAATCTGGCAGCACAGCCAGGTGAGCCTTCAGGCTCATAACTAACTTGGGAAAAATACCTGACAGAGGCTGGACAGCAGAAGATTCTGGTTGTACCTTTTCCACCTCCTTCCCTAACTGCTGACCTTCGGGGCCGGATATTCCTTCCATAGTATGTTTAGTGAGTAGCTTAACACTGTTTTTCTCGAGATACAAGGAAATGGAAGAAAGTGTACTGTGAAGGGTTTTTGGGACAAATGCCTGACATGTAGAACATGGTCATGAGAAGCACCTAAGCAAAAAAGACACAATGGCAGTCTCTATGGTGAATCTGCCTTCCCAACTGGCGTTTACCCTTCCTGGATGACAAACCTCAATGAACACAAAAGACAAGAAAAAACAAAATCCCCAATGGGGCACTTATCTTCCAAAAACAACAAACAGATGTAGGAAGTCCCTGGGGAATGAACATGCATTCAACTGGCAGAAAACAGATGCAGGTACACAGACCGTTGTAAAAGATACATTCAGACTGGCGACAAAGTTTTGTTTTTGGTAAGCCTGAATGTTGCCTTTATGCACTGTGTTATGCAGGGTGCGTATGGTGATGTTTGGCATACCTTTTAAACTTGAAAGTCATTGGAAAACTGGCCGGATGTCATACTTTTGTTGCAGGGAATCCCATGTAGTTAATACTGCAGCAGTGAATGTAAGGACAGGCAGGGCTTCTGCAGAGCCTTTTCTAGGTGGCCCTTCAGTGTCCCTGAAGGTTTGCCCGACTGTTTTGCTCTGGAGGCAGTTGGGTGTTGCTTGGCTTTATATCCAGTAGCTTGGGTGACATCAGCTCAGCTGCATGGGTGTTGTATCCAGAGGCTACTCCATTTTTATTTCCACCAAAAGAAAATGCCAAGCACCATCTGTGTGTGCCACCCGATTAGAAAAAGGATGTAGCTATCAGAATCTCAAAGCTGTTAGTAAATCGTCATCCAAGATGGTCCCTCCATACCAGCATGGACCCAGTGTCTATTCCAGGTTCTTTTTGCTGCCCAAGAACAAGGACCTCAGACCAGTTTTGGATTTAAAGGAATATTCCACCATAGAAGTAAAATCCGTTTGTTTTTCTTCGTTTCCTGACCTATTTTAACATCTCAAAACCACTCCAAGTGCTTTATTTGTAATTTTAGCCTGTTTTTCACACTGAGCATCCAGGTGCTCCGGATTATGCGGATTGCTCTGCATTTATGAGGAGCAAAGCCACTGTTCCGCATTGAACAGCTGTGGCTCCACTACAAGGATTTTTATCTGTGTACCGCAATTACTGCCAATTGGTATTGTGGTATACAAACCAATACATAGCTCTGATGCCCTTCTGCATTACACAGCATTAGCTATGCACCTCAGTTTTTGATTGGCTCGTAGACCGCATTTGCAGCCAATTGCAAATGCGTTGTATGAGCCAATCAAGTAGAGAGTCTCAGGATGACAGGAGCATATGAGAGCTCCCCAGTACTAGCCAATCACGTTCCGGGACGCCTTTTTGTGCCAAACTAATGGCTTGAAAAAGGCTTCCAGGAATCAGAAATTTTAGTTTTTAGGTCCAATATCTAGGAAGGAAGACCAGGAAGGAGCCGACTGAAGACATCGGGCGAACGAAGGTGCGGGCAGTGGTTTGAAGACATTGGGACTCGGAAGTGGCGAGAATAGAAGGCTGAGGTTTTATTTTCCTGCTAGACTACCGGGATCATAATCAGTTTGTGCCGTGGCCCCCGTGGTGGATTATTTGTGCTGATGGAGACTTTGGCTAACTGCATATTGAGCTGGTGCTGTGTACCTAGGCAAATGTGTTTTAGCTGCAATGGCAAGTGTTTTCTTTGAGAACTGCGATGCTAGCACAGATCCTGTTATTTTAGCAACTTTCCAAGGTTATAAGAGCAATGTTTAGTGTCTGTAAATTTGTGCTGCTTGTTTCTAGTATGTTTCTGAAGTCTGCCGGAAACTGAGCCAACTGTATGCAAACACAGATGCTGTTCTAAACTTAAGTTGCTAGAATGACAGGAATATTTAAAGTTTCTATGTTTTTATACTGATTGTCCCCCTAGGATTCTGACGTCTGAAGGTAATTGAGCAATTGTGTGCCAACACAGATCCTGTTGTTCCAGCAATATAGTTTAAGAGCAATATTTAAAGTGTCTGTTTGTGCTGCTTGTCCCCCTAGTATGTCTCAGAGTAATTGCCGTTTATTGTAGCAATACTAAGTTTATAAAAGCAATATTTCTAGGGTTATAACAGCAATATTTAAAGGGTCTGTGCTGCATGTCCCCTAGTATGTCTCGGAGAGTAATTGCCATATTTTTTTGCAGAAATTGTATGCCAAGCCAGGTCCTGTTCTAGCAACTTTCTAAGTTTCTAAGAGCAATATTTTAAGTGTCTGTCTGTGCAGCTTGTCCCCCTAGTACGTCTCAAAGTAATTGCCAATTTTTTTTTTTTATAGAGAAACTGAATACCAAGACAGGTCCTGTTACTCTAGAAATATTTCTAAGTTTATAAGAGCAATATTTAGTGTCTGTCTTTGTACTGCTTGTCCCCTATTACGCTGGGCTTTGTCCAGATTTCCTGCACTAAGAAGTTGATAGGGATGTTAGGATGGATGTCAAAAGTGAGTTATTTGTAGTGAGATGCTTTAAAGTATCCAGTTTTGTTTTTTGGTAGAACTTTAAGAATTTAACTTGATCTTGCATTCTTTGGTCGTAACTGCAAAGCCACAGCAGTATACAATAAGGCTACATCTGATGTATGACAGGATGCTATCTAACTTGTTCTAACTAAAATTTGTGTGACTTGTAATATGACTGTTTAGAAAATGTAGTAATTGTGATTTTTATTTTTGTAAAGTGCCGTTTCATTTACTTATGGTGTGGTTATTGTATTGCAGATTATCAAATAAAGGTTTTGGATCTGAGAAGTGTTTTATTGAATTTTACAGATGTTCTACCATGCTCCATGGCAATGGCACGCTTCTCGCAGTGCAAAAATAGGGTGTTCCACATTTTGACCATTTGTCGCACATTGTTAGGGTCTGTGTTCCACACTGGCCTCTTAACAGGTTGAGACCTATGTTTCCACAGCATAGCTACCAATGGGGCTTGATGTATTAATGTGATCTTATCTCCCTCAACTTTCTCTTTCCCATAATGCTTTGTATGACAGACAAGGAAGTAACTGTGAATTCTGATGCCATTGACATATAATGGGATTTGTGAGTCACTGTGTTCTTCTTTACCTTCTGTAAAAAGGACTGCTGCTTTTTTGCCTCTAATTACCCTCATTTATGTTGGACTCTGAGGTTATTTTACACTATACTTAAGTTATCCAGCTACAGCCAGAAAAGTAGCTAAATTGCAGGCCTTTGTTTTGGGTTTTCTTTTGTAGTCTTGAGGAATTGATTCTGCAAGGGTCTCAGTGCACTGACAGTTTTAACACCTCTGCATTAGTGTGGGGAAGGGGACAGTCTGTTCCTCTTGGACTACAAAAGAAAACCCTGAACAGAGGTCTGAAGTGTAGCTCCTTTTCTGACGGTTGTGGATAACTTAAGTACAGTGTGAAACAACCTCTGAGCCAAACATAAATGAGGGTGATAAGAAAACGGTCCTTTTACAGAAGGTAAAGAAAAGTGACTCTCCCAAATCCCATTATATGTCAGTGGCATGGGAATTCACAGTTACTTCCTTATATCTGGCATGACTCATACAAAGCATTACGGGAAAGAGAAAGGGTTGATGGCGAACAACATCACGTTGATGCATCAAGCCCCATTGGTAGCCATGTTGTGGAAAATGGGTTAAAATTACGAATAAAGTGCTTAGGGTGATTTTTGAGGTGTTAAAATAAGTCAGGAAACAGTGGAAAAAACAGTTTTTTTTTTTAGTTCTAGGTGAAGTTTTCTTTAAGCAATTGAGTGACTAAAAGTTCTGGATGGTCACAGTACAGTCCATTCTGCCTCTGCTGAGGAAGGATGACTTTATGTGCTCTATTGACCTCAAGGACTCCTACAATCCTATGAGTGAAGCAGTACAGAAGGTAAATTGTTTCTTGCAGGGAGCTGATCAGTTCAGAGCACTACCCTTCCATCTCATGACCCCCCCCCCCCTCCAACAAGGTGGTGGTGTATGCTAGTCATGGCAGCGTGGCTCAGGCTACTTGGTTTTTTGGTCTTACCTGGGTAATTGGCTTCTCACTGCTTCCACAAGGGCATTACTAGTCAGGGCCTGGGGCTTTTACTCCAGTTGTGCCTTTTCCATGAGAATCACAGTAAACTATTGGAGGTCAAGCATTCAGCCATTTCAGACTTTGGAGTTCATAAGCTGCCAGTTGTACACAGTATCTAAGATTGCAAAACTCTCTGGTCTGTGTTTCAGCCCTTCATTCTTAGGCCAGTTCAGAGCACTACCCTTCCATCTCATGACCCCCCCCCAACAAAGGTGGTGGTGTATGCTAGTCATGGCAGCGTGGCTCAGGCTACTTGGTTTCTTGGTCTTACCTGGGTAATTGGCTTCTCACTGCTTCCACAAGGGCATTACTAGTCAGGGCCTGGGGCTTTTACTCCAGTTGTGCCTTTTCCATGAGAATCACAGTAAACTATTGGAGGTCAAGCATTCAGCCATTTCAGACTTTGGAGTTCGTAAGCTGCCAGTTGTACACAGTATCTAAGATTGCAAAACTCTCTGGTCTGTGTTTCAGCCCTTCATTCTTAGGCCAGTGCTAAACTGGGATCTATATTAGTTTGCCGAAATATTTCAGCAAACGTGTATTCGTTGACCCCTATTCAGCGAAAATCACTTCCACAATCCGCTGAACAATCCAAGGGCAAAGAAATAGTTGCCCCGCAGCACAATGGACCCACATCTAGCTAAATCCAATCCACCCAAGTGAAGGGGCTGTGCCCTCACACCCCCCTAACTGTATATACCAACTCTGAGATTGCAGTACAGTGGAGATAAGGTCAAAGTTGTGTAGTTGGCCAACTACGTCTTTGCCCTTGGAATATTCAGTGAATTGCAGAAGTAATTTCTGCTGAATAGGGGTCTATGAATAATGTTGGCTAAAAATAAATTTTGGTGAACTCGTATAGACCCACTTGAGAATGAAGGCCAGTTAAGAACTGGCCTGAGAATGAAAGGCAGGCCAGTGCTTACCTGTTTTAAGGAAACCTCTGGCTGCTTTAGTTATTAAACTTGGGTCACATGGTTTCAGCAATCTGCTAACCTTCCTTGGGAAGGTACCACATGATACTGCAATGGCCACTAGTGAGACAATTGTCCTGCTGGATTCATCCTGTTGAGTTTCCCATGGTATGGTTTGTCGAAGTCAAATCAAGTGATTGTTGGAGTCTCCCTAGTGTTGGCAGTTAGACCATTTGTTCTTCCTCCCCCATAGAGTGTGGTCTTGGATTCCTCCTATTCTGGGTGTGGGGCATTACAAAAGGAAGACAATCCAAGGGACCTTCTACAGTCAAGGCCAGTATTAGTGTCTTGGAGATGAGAGCAGTTCTTGCATTGCAGGCTTTTCGGGACTTTCTTCCCAAAGGTGTGATTTCAGTGTAAACTGTTATCTGGTATGTGAGCAAATGAGGAGGAACCCAATATCCTCTGTTGGGAGGCTGTGAGGGTTTGGTAATAGACGATTTTGTCTCAATGGTTTCTGGTAGGAATGCATGTCCTGGGGAAATGTAACAATTTCTTGGAGAGTCTGAGCAGGAAAATTCTTCCTCTTGTGTGGTCCCTAAATCTGGGAGTAGCGGCCTGGATTTGTTTTAGCATTAAGGCACTCAATGTTGCGATCTGTTTGCCTCCCCTTCCAACACCAAGTTTTGCAGTTATTACACCATGGTTCCTCCACTGAGATAGTCACCTAGGGAAACTCTTCTGTATGCTTGGTCCCAGGTCTCCTGTATGCTTATCCTCAGACTCCTTTGATAAATTTGAACGATGGTAGTCCCCATTGCCCCCTCCTGTGGTTACCCTTTTCTCTGGCTTCTTCTGAGGTACCTTCCGTGGTTGCTGGATTCAGTTCTGGATCTGAGCTCTCATCCAGCTGGTTTGGACCCACCAGACCACCTGATGCTCAGGTTAACCACATGGCTTCTCAAATGCCCCTCATGGCCAGAGATCATAAGCTTTCAGAGTGGTCATTATTTTGTCTTCTCAGAAATTATCTATATGCAAAGTCTGTGCTAGCAAGTTGAAGCTCTTCAACTTTTGGGCTTCTTCTAAAGGCTTGGATCCCTTCTCGGCACCTTTGGAGGCTATACTTAATTTTCTTCACTTGTCTCATGCAGGATCTAGTTATTTTACTATTAAAATGCAATTGGCAGTTATTTCCAACTTTAACATTGGCCGACACAATATACCTGTTGGACCATTAAAGGTTTTAATGCTTTTCTTAGTGAAGCTTTAGGCCTCTGTTTGTGACCCTGTCCCTCAGTTGGATTTGTATTTTGTGCTTGCTGGCCCTCCTTTTGAGCCTTAAGCTGTTTCCCTGAACTTGTGTTGGAAGACTCAGTTTACTGGTAGCTGTTAGGCCAACCATGTCAGAGCTGCAGGCTTTATCCTTGGTGCCTTCCATATTTCTTTTTTTTCATAAAGATAGGGTGCATCTCAAAGTGGAACCTACTTTTCTGCCTAAGGTGAGTATTGGAAAACGATTTAAATCAGGCCGTTCACTTAACCAGTATTCCCAAATTTTTCAAGCAAAGGAGAATGTGCTTCATTGTCTTGATGTTCATAAGCAACTGAGATTCTATTAGGATAGAACTAAGTCCTTCAGAAAGTTGTGCATCACCTTTTTAAAGGCCTGGTTGGGGAAGCCAGTGTCCAAGGCCTCTCTAAGTGGCTATCTGCATTTCATTTGCATATATTTTGAAAGGGAAAGTTTTGCCTTGCAAACTGGAGGATCACTCTAGTAGGCTATGGCAATTTCTACAAATATCTTCTCAAGAGCTGCTGTGGAAGACATTTGTGCTGCTGCTTGAGTGGTTCCGCACACTGTCAGAAGATGGATGTTCAATTGAGATCTAGGGCCTTGTTTGATTCTACCATATTGCAGAATGTGTTTTAATAGGACTTCTCTATGGTGGAATGTGACTGGAAACTCCCTGATGGAAAATAAATTGGTTGCAAAAGTGTACTTAACGTAACTATACATCATTGTGTTCTCTCCATCCTTCCACCTGCATCCTTCTGTATTTTCTCTCGATCCCTGGATGACTGAGTTATGCAGGTTTCTTTTTCTTTTGATGTCATTGGTGTGACTTTCTCAAAATTGGTGTACATTTGGAGATGGGTAATTCTGTGTAGATGTAGTTATGGGTAGATGAGGCAGAGCTCTGGGACTAGTCTTTTGGAAATTGCCGGTCTCTGATCCAAGTCAAATCCAATAACCCACAGGTTGAACTGGACAGAAACTTAAAACATGGATCTGTTATGGTTAAGTGCATAACATTTGCATTGTTTCCTTGCTGATGAGCATCTTTTGCATGTTTGCTTTGGGAATCTCCCCTATAGTGAGGATTGCAGCAGTTATTAGTATAAGTGTAATAGCTGTGTGAGGAAAAGGCATACTTTTAGATGTATGTGTAACATCACTGTTTCAGTTCATGTTATTCCCACTACTCCATTTCCTTGATTGACTCGTGGGTCATATACCAGTATGTTCTCTACACCTTCCCTGTCATCTTTCTACTGGGACCCCACCCTTTTTGACCTTTCCTCCCTTCCTAGTAAGGGAGATTTTGGGGCTTCTGGGATTAATGTATGGCACAGCAGGTTGCCCCCTCTTGGTTCACTTAGGCAGTGGCTATGAGATCTTCTCTCCTGCCTGTGCCAGGGTAGAAAGATCTGAAGATAGTGTTCAGACACCCCTTCTAAATTCCACCCATGTCTGTATGGCAGTGGGAGGCAATATGTTAAAAACAAGGAGAAAGGTATGGCTGTGGATTTCCAACTTTCTATATGGCTCTCTGCAGGCAGGATGCTCTATCCTAATGTGGAAAAGCCTTGATTTGGGCCCTTTAGTCCTTTTTTGATTCACTCATCTAGTACGATTTTTCAGGACCTGTATTCCCTGATTCTAACTGTATGGTTTCGTAGTTCCATTTCCACTGATGGCCAAAAAACCTTTTGTCCCAGGGTTGCCAGATTATAATGTACACTCATAAATCCAACATAAGACATGTAGAAGCAATTAATCCAGATATGCAGCATGAGTTTCAAATAAAGGCTTAGGTCCTCTATCATCTTTTGTTTTTGGTGTCTTGGAGTATTATGCAAGTGTTTTTGGACGTAGGATTTGTCAGTCATCAAGAAAAATGCATTTGCTTGCTAGCCATTTCAAGCTTTCATGAAAGGTTAATTTTTTTCAGTGGATTTTTTTTGTGTGCAAGGCATTCCTGCAGATAATGTTTCTAATTATCTCATTACTTGAGATCCATTTTCTGCCTGGAACTTCTGTTTTGTTTGAAAAGGTAATACTGATGCATTTTAAGTTACCATCACCTACATATTTAAAATTCTGGAAAAACAATATTCCTAGTAGCAGTTACATCTGCCCAAAGAATCTTAGCTGTAAGGTCTTTACATTGATCACCCTGGTGCTTTGTTTTTCATTAGGATATGGCAAACCATTTTCATTACTGCGATGGCAGCAGAGTTGAGTTCATAAATGTCTTCCTAGTTTTCTACCTAGATTATGCGAACAAGAGAAAGTGAGAAATGTATTGTCTGCATGTTAAGACAGCTAAGGTTTGTATTTACACAACCAAGGATCTATGAAAACATTTGCAGCATTACTCTTCAGTTAAGCATCTGGGTAAAATCAGTAAGCCATGCCAGTCAGATAGCTGACAAGTTGCATAGGGCTGTCATAAGGGTGGGATATTGACGAAAGCTGCTAAAAGCCATTTTGCTAGAGCTGTGACTGACAGACTTTCACAAAAGTTGCAGTGGATATGTTTGACATTTGGTTCTCTGTACTTTCATCAGAAAGCTTTCTGGATTTTAGGCAGCGGTCTTCTTTCTAGGCCTCCATCCTCAGATCTTAGATGAAGCCATCCAATTAGTTAAGCTGGGGATTCTGCTCTAAGAAGATGTGTAATTATATCTTGGAGACAAAAACTGTGTACTTACTGAACTAATTAGATCTATGTGATTGTCCAGCCTCTAATATACGTGTTCACACTCCCTTATGTAGGGTATTGGAAAGTGACTGGGAGGGGGAAAATATTTGCATTGAGATTTTCTCTCTGAATTTTCTCAAGCCTTGAGTTGCTTTCAGAAGTACAGAAAATGGGATCACCAAGCCTTATGAGAGGATAGGATGAACTAAATCCTGGGAAAGTCCCAGTCTTGTTGTCACAAGGGACATTGGTCTGCAGCAGAGTTTCTTTATTAGCTTAAGTGGATAGATAAATATTGTGTGCTTAAGAATACTGCAAGTAACGAGTATAAAACGTACAAATTGTTTGGGTAGGTAATAGTCATTAAGCTTGTTTGCCTTTCAGTCCTCTTTTGTTGAGATCATTAAGTAAATCCTTAAGACAGTCTTAAATTGTATTGACTAAATTGTTTACCAAAGAAACAAAATGTGCAGCTAATTCTTTCGTTTTATAGCTATTTGTTAATGAAATTAGGTATTTAAAAATGGGAGATATTAAGTAAATACAAGATTGGAATGTATCTCTTGCTCTTACTGTTCTGTATCAAGTATAACCATCCAGTAAGCAAGACAGCATATTTATCGATTTCCCTCACTCTAATTTAAATTTATAGACATTATTAAATAGTGTATTTGGCTCTAAAAAAAGGAACATCTGTGGATTTGCTTTGCAAATAGTGTTTAATTATGCTTAAATAGTCTTGTACAACTGGTCAAAAAATTTCTACTTTTGAAGACCTTTACTATTAATAAAAATGACTTGTATGTTCAAATTGCGTGCTAATTGAATCTCTGAACAAAAAATAATGAAACAGGAGTCATTCTTTTGTAGTTTCCATAAACAAAACACAATACTTTGACATATATTGAATATCCATTTAGAAACTTTTGCTGTGGCTTTGGCTTGTAATTGCTGATTTGATTATGTAAAACTATCTGGAAAAAGAATTCTTCATAATTGTCTTAAAATTGTTTTAAAATAATTATAGTTAACACTGATTTTCTGTAAGTGTCCTGATGTGAATACTATTAAAACAGTTATATTTCTAACATTCAGATATCTAGAACTTTGTTTCCTATAGGTCGCACGCCATAAGAGGAAAAACTTATGGTTGGAAAATTTATTCTTGCATGATAGATATTTCACAAGTTAATAAATTATTGCACCTTTCTTCAACAATATATCTGGCTGAGAATCTTTTGCATGAGTAAATGAGTTGTGTTGTATAATATGTCTTTATATGATCCAGTTATTTTTGTCGCAGGACTGGAGTGCCACAGTTAACAATTGCTTGACACTTTTATGGACTCTGCCAGGCTCTGAAAAATTTCCCAGCTGCCATAATGTACTACACCTACCTTTCTCTCCAGAACTTGTGCAGTATTCCTGAAAGCATAAACACACTCCCAGTTTTTTTTTAAATAATTTGGCAGCTTTGTTTCCAGTTTAGTTTTGTAGTTTGATTGCAGAGCTTAATTTTGTTACTTGCTTGTTCTAACTTCAGGTCACTAGTTTGTAGAATTTTCTTTAACTGCTGAAGTCTTAGTTTTTTTCTTGGCCTTTTTGCTTTTCCTTGTATTTAGTCTTTCGAGTTACTTTGGGGATATTTAGGGAAAAGGCCTCAGCTTCTGGGAAGGTAGCACATTGTATGGACCTGATTCCTTCTCAGAATTTCCTTGGTGTTCTCTATGTGGAACAGTTGAGTGATATTTACATCTGTGACAAATTTGGCTCCAGTTCTTTACAATAAATTTCTTAAAGGGTTGTTGCTTGATCATTCTGGTGTACCTAAGTGCAATAAAGAAAAAATCTGATTGTGATCCAGTAAGAGAATAAACGTCCTTCCCTACTGCTAGTCAATCATGGTGGAGGTTTCTTCTCCAGAAGTTGTTGAAAAGTGATGCTAAATCTTCAATAGACATTTCTCACCTAGAAGTTATGGTTGTTGGAAGACCATCTCCATAGAAAGAAAATTGTTTTCCTCAGCAAAGGCACATTTTAGGTTAATAGAATCCAGAATGTCTTAGGCTTGTGGGGTTGTCAAAGGCTATGGGTGATCAATTTTTTTAGCACTAATAGTCGCAAGGAATTGTAGACTTGATGCTGGTGAGATGGCATTGGTCTAGGGTGCACTTTTCAGGGCTGTTTAGTTGTCAACCACTTCTGCTTTTTTCTGGTAGCAAAGCCATTCTTGGTGCTGACATTTTTTTCAGTGAAAGCTGTACAGGTAAAGTTGATACCAACCTCCACACACGTATCCTTTGATATCATTAATGCAAGGACCATTGTTAGTGACCTGAATTTGCAGAAAATTTGGAAGTACTGTTTGGATTGGTGGATAAACGTTCTAGTCTTTGTATCATTTTCTACCAAGTCTATTCGTCACTCTGATGCCTTGGTACCACTATCTTTGAGGTAGCTACAGGGATAGAATGGAAGTGTCCTATTCTCATTCCTGTTCCTTAATCTCCAACAAGACATCTCAGTGTTCCTAGAAAGAGGAAGTTCAAAGATTTAACCTAAAAGTCTCCTACATATCCCCTCACCCTGGGCACTGATGTAGAAGGGAAAGATTCCCACTACAGTCCCAAATTTGTTGAGGTTTAAATTTGAGGTGGTCTGATTCATTGACAACTGATCTAGCCTCACATGAAGAGATACTGCACGAAGGAAGCTTTCTGCTCCACCTTTTTGGTTCCCTTACCTGATGTAAGGTGATAGACATCTGCTGTTTTACTATCTCACTGCCTTTCTTGATGGTTGGGTTCGGAACCGGGCATCTCTTCCAACTCAGCCTAAAACTAAAGCTCGAGCTTTCACTGGCTCAAGGCTATACCCTTTTGCATGATGTCTGGTGACAATTACCCAGATCTCGTTTGCCACTTTGCTGGTTCGAGATTGTTTTTCGCTGGCTGTCTGTTTACTTATTGACTTAATCTTTCTATCTTCTTTGCATAATAACCTTTAACTTCTGTAGTTTGGTGTACAGGAGCCTCTCTTGGTAGTTTAATGTTTCCCTTTTTGGCTTATCGCTGGTTGTAGGCTGTGTGGGCCGCCGTTGTTCACAGGCCTCTCTTATCCCTATCCCATCTACTTAAAGCTTCTCCTGAAAGAATCTGTACTTAGAGGGTTAACTTTTTGTCCCCTTTGTTTTTTAGCCCCTTTTAGGTAGAGGGCTTTATTTTCTACTACTCTTTCCTGAGGTTTTGTCGTTTCAGTTGGAGACATCTCCTCTGGCTAGACGAGATCATCGTTTAAATTGGAGACCTCTTCTCTAGCGTTTTTCTTGGTTTTTCCTCCTGTAAAAAGAAAATGTACTGCTTTGTGATTGTGTTTTCTTGTACTTTTCTGTGTACTGATTTATAGGTGTACTGTTTTTGATGGTACTTATCTGTTTTATTTTTGGCTAACTAGTGAAAAATGTCTAAAGATACTGGTAAGGAAGCCGAGCAATCTGACTTTAAAAAGTGTGACTTATGCACACAGAAGATGTCGCTTACTGATTGCCACACTAGCTGTGTATATCGCTTAGGTGCGGTTCATCTGCAGGACTCCTGCTCTGTCTGCCATGAATTCAGTTCCAGCATCCTGTAGGAACATATAAAAGTAAGCTCATTGTAAGAGGTTTACTTAAGGGACTGTTTAAGGTGACTATGGAAGGGAATCTGTCCTTTAAATCCTCATCAGAGACATCTTCAAAAAAATAATCATCTTTGGCTCCGGCTTCTAAGCCGACCAAGAAACCTGAGAAACGTGCAATGTCGAATCCGAGGGCTGTCAGGCCTGAGAAGGCAACTCCATTGGCTTCAGCTGTATCAGAACTGACTCAGAGCCAAAAAAGAGCCGGTCCCCGAATCTGGAACCGGTCTACTCAGTGCCCCAGTCACTTCTTTTACAATCTGTGTCTGGTATCCTTAAATCCTCCACTTTCTCCTCTCGATCCTCCAGGAGTCTGACTATTATATGGAGCGGGTGGTCAAGTGGTTGCTTTGGACACCGGTCTTAGCTAAACTTCTCAAGTCCAGCCTAGATGGAAGTGAAGCAGATGCTTGTACCTGCCTTGTCTTCTGTTCCTCCTCCGACATGGATGAGTTTGGAGCCAGAGTTCCTGAATGTCATTGCAGTGCAACTGTCGGGTCTGAAAACCACAACTGGTGTCTTGACTCCGACCTCTTCGATGCTGTCTTCTCTCAAAGGGTCTGGGAGCTGACACTCCCTCGTCAGGTCCGGGAAGGAGAGTAGGATCGAACCCTTGTCTGATCCTACTCTTCCTCTCTGGGCTTCAGCGCAGGTGAGTTTGGCACTCGCATCAGCCTCAAAGCCATCTTCCTTAGCACAAGGGAGGTCTCCCGGCTCCTCTGAGCTGGAGGCAGTCTCAGGCCAGGATCGTGGTGCCTTTGAGGTGATGAGCGTGCTGTCACCCCAGACTGCTCCACTCTCTACTGCAGCTACTCTTCCTCAAAAGACTAGTGTCCACCTCTGTACCATCACTGCAGCACAAGCCTAGAGACAATGCCCCAGGACGCCCCAATGGGAGATGCACACTCTTCTGAAACCTCCCCAGAGTATCCCTCTGAGGTCACTCAGAAGAGGACTTGTAAGAGGAAACATTTAGACTCCCCCGAGTCTGTCACATTGGATATGGACCTAAAGGATTCAGAAGGGTCCCCTCGGTCACCCTCTGAGGATGTCTCCTTTTCAGACATCTTAGAGATCCTGAAGCAAAGAGGTGGCTGGAAGACCCCCTCCCCTTTTGAAGACTAGTCTGTATACCTGGAGGCATTTGGATCTCTCCCTTCCACCTGTTGGGTGTCTCCGCCTTTGTCATCTCCTTGGTGTAGTCCATTGAAAGGCACGGGGCTCTCCAGAATCCATGGAACCTCTTCCGAGGTGGCCCAACAAGTTTATTGCTGGCTCGGATGACAAGCAATTTTTAACCATAGGTCTCTGTAGAGGTTATGGCTGTGGTGGCGTTCACCAAGAAGGAATTAGCTGAAACGTTCTGTCCATCCACCAAATGAGTCTCGAATGATGGACATATATGGGAAGTGTATGTTTTTTTCCAGCGGGCTTTACTCTTAGGTCACTGAACTAATCCCATTTTACCTGACTTCAGTAGGATCAACTGAAAGAGCTAGGAGATGCCCTCCAGGGTGTTACAGCTGTGGGGGTGCCAGAGAAGGTAAACTCTCAGCTTGCGACTCTAAATTCTGTAGTAAACTCCTCCATGTGCCTCCTCTCCTATGGAGCCGATGGAGCAAATAGGGTAGCAGGCACATTGATAGCTCTGAGGAGACATTCCTGGATGCGCCTTTGTGAGTTTGCTGAGCCCTTTGTCTTCCTTTATAAACACCCATTTTGACGGCTCATTCTTGTTCGGGCCAAAAGTTGGAGACTCTTACCAGGTGCGAACAAGAAGGCAAAACTCTGTCAGGGGAGTACATTTTTCTGTCCCTACCAGGCCTTATCCCAAAGGTCAGAAAGGTGGAAAAATGTGGTTCTGGAAATCTCAAAGAGCTTTGCCGGATGCACATGGTGAATTTTCCCCCAGGGGCAGAGGGGGAAATAATGGAAAATGCCGCGCTCGCATGGGGGTCCGCAAAACCAGGGTGATAGATGCGTTTTCTGGCAGGCCCTTCCAACGCTCCTGAAAGGAGGCCTGCCCACCTCTGGAGGCACTCAAGGGCAGATTATCACTGTGCCCAAAAGCCTGGGTCAATATCACTCAAGGCAAATGGGTATGGTCGATTATATCCAGGGGATACAATATACCTTTTCTCCACCCCCTCCAAGATAAATCCCAGACATCCCACATGGTCAAAGGGATCAAACAACCCTAGAAATCCACAGGTTGCTAGAAAAGAGTCATCCAAGAAGTCCCCCGCAGACCAAATAGGATCCGGGACTTAAACTTCTTTTTAAGTTGCAAAAATGACAGGGACTTGGGGACCAGTTTTGGATCTCAGCAAGCTGAGTTTCAGATAGTGACACTGCAGTCTTTACTCCCTTTTTTTGGGACAAGACAATTGGATGTGTTCACTAGATCTTCAGGATGTGTACTACCATATAAAGATGGACAGGTGATCCAGGAGGTATCTACGCTTCCGGCTGGGAGCCAGTAATTGCCAATTCAGAGCTCTGCATTTTGGTCTCGCTACAGCCCCCAGAGTCTTTAACAAATGCGTGGCAGTAGTCACAGCTCACCTAAGGTGTCTAGGATTCTGGATGTTTCCGTACTTGGACGACTGGCTCCTGACTGCCACCACCGAGCACCTACTAACCAAGGCAAGGGATGCCACCATTCATCTCTGCTCAGAGCTAGGTATTACCATAAATTTCAAAAAATCTGCTTTGTTGTCTTCACAGCATATTAGCTTCATAGGGCCAGACGATCACAAAAGACATGGTAGCAAAACTGCCTCACGAAAGGGTATAAGCACTACACCATCCAATATCAATCTTGCTCATGAGGAAAGTGCAGGCAAAGTTTGTTCTCAAGGTTCTGGGTTCAATGGCAGCTGCGATAACATTAGTTCCACTGGCGCATCTACACATGAGTATTACAGTGGCTACTCTCTGCTCAATGGTCCATGCAGGAGTTACCCATGTCACACAGGATCCTCATTACAGACCCCTACAAAAAGGGCCTATGACGGTGCCTTCAGTCCACTCTGGTAACGAGATGCAGACTGTTTGTTCTCCCCTATCCATTCGCTACGGTGACCCACGGATGCTTCCCAGATTGGGGGGGGGGGGCATTATCTGGGACACTGTCCAAGGAACTTGGCAGGAACACAAATACCACTTGCACATCAATGTCCTAGAGATGAGTGGTACTTCTGGCATTGCAAACATTCCAGAGCTCTCTTCCAACAGATACGATTGCAATACAGACTGACTCTCCATGGTTTGGTACATCAACCAACAAGGCGGAACCAGATCCTATCCTCTGTGTCGAGAGGATCAGAGTTATGGCAATGGGCAATTTCTTCTCAATGTTTTCTAACTGCAACGCACATTCTGGGGAAATCCAATGTGATAGTGGACAAATTAAGCCGGGTAATTCTTATGCCTCATGAATGGTCCCTGAAACAGAAAATTGCGAACCAAATTTTTTGCAAGTGGGGGCCAGCCTTGCTCCGACCTCTAACACATCCATGAACTCCAAATGCAGCAGCTACCTTGCCCTAATCCCCCCTCCGGAGGAGCCACCAAGGGATGCACATGTTCACAATTGGCCCCCCGGGATGACTTTATGCTTTCCCCCGTTTCCATTAATACCCAAAGTTGTTGAGTCACAAACTCATTGTCATGGCTCTGCACTAGCCTTGTCAAATCTGGTTCCCTTTTCCATGGCCCCATCTCCAGGAAGAGCCTTGGATTCTGGATCTTCTGACCCATCAGTTAGGAACGTGCAATCCCTCCATCCAATCCCTCAAGCTAACAGCTTGGTTGCCCCACTTCCTATTTTAGCTAGGCTTCCGGACATGTACCTAGCAGTGCAACACATTCTGGTTTCATCTCATAAGACTGCAGCTAGAAAACTGTATGCTAGCAAATGGAAAAGGTTTTCTTGTTGGGCTTCCAAGCATCACATAGATCCCTTCACAGCCCCTGTGACTGCAATTCTATATTTTTTGGCAGAGATTTTCGAACAAGGCTCAGCTATAGCTACTATATGAGTACAATTAGCTGTAATATCTAACTACCACATAAGGGACATGGGATTGAAAATGTCTCCGATTATGCAAAGCCTTTTTGAGGGGGTACATACCTATTAAGACCTCCAATAAGAGAACTGCCACCTCCATGGAATCTAAATTTGGTACTGACTACTTTAATTCTCCCTCCATTTGAGCCAGCTTCCTCTTGTCCACTAAAGTTCCTAACATGGAAGACTATCTCTTTGACGGCCATTACTTCGGCTTAGAGTTTCAGAGCTACACGCTCGGTCTGTTCGTCCTCCCTATTTAGTTTTCCACAGACAAGTCCCTCTTGGAACAAATCCTTCCTTTCTGCCCAAAGTATGTTCTGATCTATTCTATCAATCTATTGATCTACCTGTCTTTTTTTCCCCAACTGGCAACAAGGCAGAATATAAACATCACCAATTGGATGTCCATAGGCAGTTATGCTTCTGTTTACATAGGACAAAGGAGTTTGGAAAATCTGACCAATTATGTCCCATTCTCAGAGACTAGAAAAGGGGTGCCAGTTTCAAGAGTCACTTTATCTAAATGGCTTTCAGACACCATTACTTATGCATATAGCTCTCAACATAAGCAACTGCCAGGTAAGATTCAGGCCCATTTGACTAGAGCTATGTTTACTTCCACCACTTCCCAAGCCAGACTACCTTTGTATTCAATTTGTGTGGCAGCCACATGGGTCAATCCTTGCATCTTTGTCACTCATTACAAAGTAGATGTGGCCTCCCGGAACAGGGCTTCCTTAGGTTCCCCTGTTCTGATTTTATTCCCTTGAGGCACCCGAGAAAGAAGGTGTGGGGATGCTGTCCCAACCATCAAGAATGAAGGCGAGATTATGGACAACAAACAATGTTATGGTGAGTACATAACTCCTTTTTTTTGATAACCACTAGATGCAGTGGTACTTTTTCCAAGGAGCGTGGATGGTATCCCCAGCTTCTCAAAGATTAATTTGTGGAATAGGGCTCTTAGTAGACTGCTGCTGTTTATATATTAAAAAAAAAAAAAGCTTTCTGAAGAGAGCCTAGTGCTCCACATCCCCTAAGAATCCAAGAATATTTTGATAGTTGTGCCTATACTTTTGATACTTTTATGTAGGTGAGCCCTCATCTGGCTCATTTTCTGCATGACGTTGCCGAGAAAACCTTTAACTATGAAAGATTAATTCTTTGGTGCCTACAGTGCAATTTAAAGTCTCTGGTAGCAACTGCAGTGAATATTGCTGTTGCTTCTTGCAACTATGTCTTAACATGATTGATGCGACAGCCTATGTAAACTTTTGAAGTCACATTTGGCTGTGGCTCTGCAACTTGGACTACATTAAGGCTTTCTTCCCTAATGCAGACTACTTCAAGCCTTTCTTCCCTAATGCACAATGATTTTTCTTCACTTTCCCAAAGTGGATGAGAAGTTTTAAAGGAACAAGCAGGAAGAGAAGAAGCTTGCAGCTGATGGACTAAGGATTTTCACTGGTTTGAAAACTCAGATGTAAGTGTGTATGGAACTTGTGGTCCAAGAAATGCCAGCAACTTTTGTTTGAAAAACCTAAAAGGAAATCTTGTGGCAGTTCCTTTCCAGAATGGGTGCCAAGAAGCAGAGGTGCTCCTTAAAGCAAGGGACTGCACAGTTCTCTGGGCAACTGCAAAGTCCTGAGGACTTGTATGTCCTGCTCTGGAGGCTCTTTGTCTGCCTGCATCTTCTGGCAGGGCTTTAACTGGGACTGATGAGCCTCGACAGTAGAGTCCAAAGGAAACATTCCCTTCATATCTTCAAGTTCCACTTCTGGAGACTCTACAGAAATCAGACTCCTTCAAAAGGTAGTGGCCAAATTAAAGTTTTAAAAATTGACCGAGAACCTTCCAAGAGTTTCAGCAGACAAGAGGATTCAGATTCTATTAGATTCTTTAGTTCCGAGAAGACTAAGGACCCCAGGTATGTTTTAAACCTGTCCTAAATCGGTGTAAAGATATCTGATATTGCCTTCATTTGCTCTTCATAGGTTCATAGGTTAGTACTAAGCTAACTGCCCTTGCGAGCCATTTTAAGGCTAGCCATTTATCCCTTGTGAGACTCGAACCCTGCACCTTGTGTTTGTAAGGCAAACACCTTAACCATTAGGCCACCCTAATGCAAAAATAAACTACCTCTGCAAGGTTCAAACCCAGGACCGTGCACACCATAGTCAAAGTGATTTACCACTAAGCCATGTCAGATACACGAACAACCTATGGGTTTTGGATACGAGCATTGAATCTAAGTTGCATACCAAAGCTTCAGCTCTGACCTCCTCCTCTACCCACAATACTCTTCTCCAAATCCCTCAGATGTCCTATTCAGTGTTGCAATATTCTTTACATATGGGTTGTATTCTGCCCAAAGACCTGACGTTTGGCCTATATACAAAAGCTTAAAGCCAGTGCATGTACATGGGAAGTCACACAAAGGCACATATGTCTGCCATAAAGGAGACATTAGCAAGGACAATCTTCAGAACTTTTTCACTGCCATTTGGAAAGGTTGACTCGTACATTCAGTCTGCCATTGGATATTGCTGGTTATGCTTTTCAGCTTCAGATAAGTACCCCATCAGGGATTTTTGTTGCTACTTCCTTTTGTTAATGTCACCCAGGAAGGGCAAGTGTAGGCAAATTCCACATAAGGATAGTCACGAGCTTTGTTTTGTTTAGGGCATACTCATGACTATCACTCTTGTTCTGTCAAGCCTTTATACCCAAGAGGTTGTGTAGTACTCTTTCGGCTTTAAATCTCTATTTAAAAAAACAGAGACTGAAACGTCTGGCTAGGGACCTGATGGAGGGGTTCCGGCATTTCTTCTGAGCCATCTGTGAAGGTCAGCAAAGCTAGGCTCGAATCCTCTTCAGCTGCAACTACTCCCTCCAGCGTACCCCATGTGGTTGATGAAAAGCCAGCGGTGCATTTGGAGGCAGGGTCCATTTATTTGGCAGGTACTACAATGGAAGCAGTCAGGAGTGGGGATCCTAGCATGTCCGAGGCTATACAGGCATCCTGTTCAGATGATTTGGGGGAACCACAGCTTATTTTGGAAGACTTGGGAACTGATCCTGCCCTTCAGTCAAAGGAAGTTTTGGATGCAAGGCCTACGTCTGCCCATTCACCTCTACAAGAAAAGCACGTTAAGCAGAAGACTAGGCATTCCATCGTTCCTTCCACGCCTCCATTGGATTTGGAGGCTTTCTCGCAGGGTCTCATTAAGGCTCTAATGGCCTTGAGACCTCCAGCTTCAGTTTATTTCCATGCCTGCCTTTTCCTAGTCTCCTGTGCTGCTGTCTGGGTCTCAGGGGGTTGTCTTCTATGCAGGTTGGGGAATTTCAGGTTAACGATTCTGATTCTGAAGAGTCTTTAGCTTACACCACTCAAATTTCTTCCCCTCTGGAATATGCTTCTCCGGAGGAAGAATCTAATGGGGGGGTTCCCCCATAGAAGAACTTTCCTTTGGGGAAACAGTTAATCGGAGAATTTTTTTTAAGTGGAATTCCTCTCAACTTTCAGAGAAAAAAATGTGATCTCCAGTTGGAGGCCCCTGCTTCTTTAGCAGTTCCTCCAAATCTCCCAGCTTTCTTAGATGTTTTTGCATCTAAACCACAGACTCCCAAGCTCCTGCCCTTAAAAGATGTGACCAGTTTTATAAGGCCTCTGAGGATTCTAAGTTTCTTTTTAAATGGCCTTCAGCTGATCCAGTTGTGGTCTCTCTTACTTCTGACAAGTCTGCACCTGTATCTCCTTCTACAAAGTTGCTTCCTTCTGACGAAGTAAAATTTTGGAAAGGTTGGGGAAGAAGGTCTATACTTCCACCTTGGTTATCACAGCTATTTGCTACCAGACATGCATGTCTTGGTATGCTCTGGCCTTACTTTCCAGGCTCTCTCCCAATTACCTGATTCAGAGGCTGTCCCTAGCTCTCTCTTGTCTACCTCTTCCCAGGCAGCTAGACATTCAGGCAAATGTAGTTACAATGCAGTAGAGGCATCTTCCAGGACAGCAGCTTCTGCTTCTGTTCAGGGGGCATTCTTGGATAAGTCTTCAGGCACACCCTGATGATATGAAGGCCAAATTGCTTGATGCTTCTTTGGACAATTCTGCCCTCTTTGGTGAAGCAGCTGCAGAACTCTAACTCTGAAGGAAAAAGGTAAAACACTTCAGGATTTGAAACATTTACTCATTTCCTCAGCCCCTAAATCGCATAGGAATTTCTCTGCCAATACTCCTTGTCAGGAAACCTGCTTGCTCCTCCTCCTGGAACTAGGCCACCTAAGTCTTCCAGGAGACCTCAACAGTCTAAGGCTGTTGCTTCTGCTCCTCCTCAGCAGCCCTTTCAGGCAGGGCAAAGTGCTCTTGTGACGTTCGGCTCCCTCTTCCAAGTCATATTACTTTGTCTCTTTGCCTTTCTCTTTCCCTCTCAGCATGAATGGAAATCAGACTGGATTCCTGGGTGATTTTAATTCTCAAAAAAAGATACTTTGACTTAGTCTTCCTACCTTTCAGAACATACCTCCACCTCCATTCAGTCAATTGCATCCGTTTCCTCTGTTACTTGCTCAACTTTCCAACCAAGGCACCATTACAGGTCTTCCTCCAGAAGAGCGGGGAAAGGGGTTTTACTCTGTTTCCTGTTCCAAGGAAAGACTGTCCTTGGAGGCGTATCCTAGATCTTTCCCTATTAAGCACTTTCTTGGTGGTGCCATCTTTCAGGATACTATCTCTGCAATCTCTTCTTCCCCTGGTTTCTCCTCAAGCTTTCCTAGCTTCTCTGGATCTCTGGGATGCCTATCTGCATATCCCTATTCACCCACAATTTGGGAAGTTCTTGCATTTCTCTGTGGGTTTTTGGACTTTTTCTGCCTTGCCTTTTGGTCTTTCCACTGCTCCAAGGTTATTCACGAAGTGCCTCGCCCCAGCCTTTACATATTTAAGGCTGAAAGAGCTTAGTTTACCACTAATTGGACAATCTACTTTTTCTGGCCAGCAGTCCAGACCTGTTACTCCAACATTTTGACCTAGCTATTCCTTTTCTGCAGGGCCTATTCTCAAATTTCAAAAAATCAAGTCTAACCCTAAGTCAGGATCTCGTATTCCTAGGGTGGAGGTCCCGGACAGACTTGGTTTTTGTCCCTTCAGAAAAAGCACCTTCTCTCATAGCATACATGGAGTCTGTTCTCCCCATTTCCTCCATCATGGCCAGGGAGTTTGAGACTGCTGGGGTTCATGGCCTCCACAATCCCCATGCTGCCTTTTGCAAAATTACACATGAGAAAGTTTCAGTGGTTTCTAAAGACAGTTTGGTCCCAACATCCTCATCCCTTGGATGTCATGACTCCTGTTTCCTGCCTGAAGACAGAGCTACATTGGTGGATGCAACAACTCAGTCTGAACCTTGGCCTACCTCTTCAGGTACCTCAACAAGCTCAGCAGCATTTCACAGACATACCAGATTTAGGTTTGGGAGCAACCTTTGCTTCCAGGAAGGTACAGGGTCTTTGGTTACCCTCTCAAAAGAGGGAGCACATCAGCATCAGAGAGATGAGGGCTCTGATTTTAGTCTTGAAGACCTTTTATCCTCTATTCTTACCAAGACCCCTCAGGATATTACAGGCAATAATACTACTGTCCTTTTGTGCATTAAACAAGCAGGGGGGGGGGGGGCACACAATCTTACCTTTGTCATCTAGCCATCAAAGCATTCAGTACAAAGTGATACTGCATGATGTGCACCTCCCCTCTGCTCAGAAATTGGTGGCAGACGCATTAAGCAGATCCATGACACACTGCCACGAGTGGATGCTTCACAGGGATGTATTCCTGGACCTAATTGAACGGTGAGATACTCCAGAAATGGATATCGTGCCTCCCCTTTGAACAGGCAACTTCCTCTCTTGTGCCAGGGTCCCTCAGGCTTGGAAACTGGACACTCTAGCCTTCTCATGGAAGGATGTTTCTTTATGCATTTCCCCCCTTTCCCTTTAATTCAGAAAGTCCTGTTAAGATTTTTGTTTTACTGTAAAATTTGTTAGTAACCCCCTTTTTTACAAGACAGCACTGGTTCCCTCTTCTCCATTTAGTCAAGGGTGATCGCTACAAGTTACCTCACCAGGTAGACCTACTCACTCAGGACAAGGGATCCTTGATTCATCAACTCTGCAAATGACTTGTGGGTGATCAACTTTTGATCCCTTTCAGGCAACCTGGTTTGTAAGGACATGCTTCGGGATTTGCATGAGACCAGGAAACTCAGTACTAGAAAATCTTACATTTCCAATTTGCGAAGATTTTCTGTCTGGTGTCAAAAAAGAGGATCCCCTCTTTGTGGATATTCCTTTAGTGCTTTCTTACCTGTGAGAGTTGCTTAACAGTGGTCTTTCCTATTCCTCAAAGTTCACTATTCTGCCTTGTCTACTTGCTAGCCATTAACTTTCCCTTAGCTTCTAGGCTAGAGGTTAAGCTTTTTCTTAAAGGCGCCCTACACATGAAACTCTCAGGAAACAAGATGTTCTTCGTGTTTCACTGTTACAGTCTTCACATTTGGGTTATCTGCTTGCAGTAGCCCTCAAGTCGGCCTGATTAACAAAGTCTTGGGTCCTGCGTCGGTTGCTGGCTCATCTTCCATGACGTCGGGTAAACTGGTATAAAGCATGCAGCCGAAGCTATTACATTAGCCTTTCTTGCCGTGCGGTGCCTGAAGCAGAAGCAGTTCGCAAGTGCCAGTTGGCAGATTCCTGAAATTTTCGTTTTTGAGTTTCAGAACCGAAGTCTTCAACTTAAAGTACCCCGTTGGGGAAACTTTTTCTTGCTCCTTACCGATGTCAGTAAAAGTTAATAATTGCATTACTTGTGGAAAGCAAATACCTCACAAAGATTTTCATTCGTATTGTATTCCTTGCTTAAGCCCTAACCACAACACGCCTTGCTGTCAGTTTTGTGCTTTATTTAAACAGCGCACTATCCGTCGTTGGTATATTTTTGCTTTTAAATATTTTGGTTCTCAGTTTAATTATCCAGAAATGTCATTGGTTAGCCTTCCGACTACCGGGATTCCGAAAAAAAACAAAGGTAATGACAGAGACAGGCCACAGAGGTCCAAAGCTGCCGACGACCCTTCTAAGCCAGTCACCAGTTTGCCAGTGAGGCGCTTTCGCAGCCCCTGATAACCACTACTTCTGACTCGGAAGGCCTCTATTGAGACCCATTCGGAGTCCGGTATGTTGCAAGGTGCTTCAGCTGTGGAACCTGCATATGTCTCTACCTTGGATGGGTCCGGAGCCGTTGTGCAGGCTCTGGCTTCTGAGGGTGTATTCAGATCTACGGACTTGCATATTAAACCGCCTCCTTTATTTAGGCCAAAATCTTGAACTATGCCGAAGAAACTGATGCCCAGGCCGCATGCTCAGACCTCTATGCCTAAAAAACAATTAAGAATGGCTTAAGATCTTATAACTCTAAGCAGGGGAAGCCAACCTCTCCCTTCTAAGAGCCCTAGAGCTGAAGTTGTTTGTCTCTGCCTGGGATGACATGCTTGACAAGCCACGCTGCTTCGTAAGGGGCGGCTTGCACCTGTCACCCCTGGGCTTCCGGATATTGGCAAAGGCTCTTGCCACCCCCATAGTGCCTTTTTTAGGCAAGGCTCAAATGATAAACCTACCGCCCTAGAAAACAAAAATGGAGAAAAACTAAGGGTAATACTGCTCAATGCCAGAAGTCTAAACCTCAAGATGCACGCCCTCGAAGCCCTCCTCAGTATGGAGAACATCGATGTCTGTGCTGTGACTGAAACCTGGTTCAAGGCTCCTGAGAGCACCCCAGCACTATCAGGTTATAACTCATATCATGCGTTCCGGCCCCAAAATCCGGACTGAACCACAAAAGGAGGGGGAGTATCCATATTCATAAAGGATACCCACACCTCCAGGTTAGTGGCAAGGCACGAAGCATCGGAGACCATCCAGGTACAATTAACCATAGGTAAAACTGCCCTACAGTTTGTAACATGCTACAGACCACCTTCTCAAACTCAGGAAACCCACACAGCCTTCCTGAAGACACTGGAGAGTATGAATGTCTCTCCAAACACCATCATATTGGGTGACTTCAACTACCCAAACATAGACTGGGAACATTACTCAAGCCCCAACACCCTAGCCCAAAGGTTCCTTGAGTTCATAAACTCAAATGCTATGGAACAACTAGTCACCATTCCCACAAGAGGAGAAAATATACTAGACCTGATCATCACAAACATGGGGACAAAATGCTCCACACCAGAAGTATATCCCTCATCGGTGAGATCAGACCATAAATTAATCTCACTGGAGATCCACATCCCGCCCCCACCCCCAGCAAAAAAGACCACAGTGAATAACTTCTCAAAAGCAAACTTCACACTTAAGACTGGAGTGGTATCCTTCAAGGCCCCCCGAGCCAGTGGAAACCACAACCCACGCTGCTGAAACCCTTACAATCCCTAATAAAATCAAGACCCTTTCCACCAAAGGCAGGCGCCCGGTCTGATGGACCCCAGCCATAAACAAACTCTACAACAAGAGGAGAAAGCTACTACATGACGGAGCAAAATCCCTAAAAGGGAAGGCATCTCTAATCAATACTAGCAAAAAACTACGATCACTCATAAAATCATCCAAGGCCAACTTTGAGAGAAAAATCGCTAATGACACAAAAGACAATCATAAAGCCTTCTTTAGCTATGTTAGAAACCTGGGTGGAAACTCCCAGATATGCTCAGAATTAGTCCAAAATGATAAAAAAATCACTGAACCCACAGACATTGCCAACATACTGGCAGACAGGTTCAGTGCAAATTTCTCCCCTCCCTCCCCCCCAAAAGGAGAAATATCTATCCCACCAGAGTCTAGCCTCCCAAACATCTCAGATGCCCAGGTGAGAGCTGCTCTCTCTAAAGCAACACAGCATCAATGGGGCCAGACGGTGTCCCCGGCTGTGTGCTACACGAACTCAATGAGGAACTAAACCCACACAAGGCTGCTGTTTAATCTTGGCCTTACTACAGGATACGTACCCAAAGAATGGCGTACGGCAACTGTGGTCCCACTCCACAAAGGCGGTGCTTCTACGGACACTGGAAATTACCGCCCCATAAGCTTGACGAGCCTTGTCTGCAAAGCTGTGGAGAGGATCAGAATGGAACTCATAAATAAAGACATTGGGGACCTACAGACACTGGATCCTACCCAATTTGGCTTTGTCAAGGGCAGATCCTGCCTCTTGAACTTGGTCGACTTTTTCGAAACAGTCACTAAGGCCATTGATGAGGGTAAGGCAGTCCACACAGCCTACCTTGACCTAGCAAAAGCGTTCGACACAATACCCCACTCGGGCATCATAGAAAAGCTCACCAGCTTAGATGTAAACCCATATGTCAAGATGGGTTGCAAACTGGCTCAAGGACAGAACACACAGGGTTAGAGTTGCTGGTGCCATGTCAGACTCTAAGCCGGTCACGAGCGGTGTCCCACAGGGCTCAGTCCTGGGCCCCCTCTTGTTCGGCATTTATTTTTCTGAAGTGCAGGCAAACATAGGGGGATTGTGGCTGACAAAATTTGCAGATGTGACTGCAAACTGGGCACCATAATTGACACTCCATCAGACAGACATCCTCCAGAGAGGTCTCATAGAAATGGATAACTGGTGCCAGAGCCATGGCCTTAAGCTAAATGCCAAAAAATGTATAGTCATACCCTTTGGGAAAAACAAGGTAACCCCTAATTACCACATAGGTGGTAATCCATTAAACACGGAAGAAGTTATCAGGGACCTGGGGACCCAAGTTGACAGTAACCTCTCTTTTGACACTCACATTGCCAAAGTGGTTAGGAAGACCTTCTACATTGCCCACCTGATCATGAAGGGATTCACATCCAGATCAGGAGAGGTCATTGTACCCCTGTACTCTTCACTTATCAGACCAATGATTAAGTATAACGCCCCATTCGGAATGCACCTTACCCGATACCTGCAGCAGTTGGAAAGACCCCAAAAGTTCCTCACCAAAAGGATAAAGGGGCTCAAACATATGTCATACGATGCCCGACTGAAGAAACTCCAGCTCTATTCAGTCGCATACCGTCTGCTCAGAGGTGATCTGTGCCTGACATACAAGGCCATGTCCAACCTGGAATTAATGGACATGCTCCACCTCAAAAAATCCAAATCCACCAGAGCCACGAGAGCAAGAGACTTAAACCTTAACACGGATATAAATAGGACGTGCTGGAGGGACAGATTCATCACCCAGAGACTCCCTACACTATGGAACAGAATCCCAGTCCATGTGAGGCAGAGCCCCTCACTGACTCTGTTCAAGAGAAATCTTGACGAGTGGATGGGAGATCGTAGGTTTACCCCGGGAATCATCTCTGTATCACTGCTGGACAGAGGCACAGCAAACTAATGGGTATAGTATTCTCATCCTAAGGGGTGGTGAAAGCCACACACACTCTGGCTAGGCTTATAAATGCCCTAGGGCAGATAGCCTATTATGAACCTATGAATCTTCTGAACAGGATTCTGATGCAGAGGACTCTATTCCCTCTGCTTCCCCCTCCAGAGGATTTTTCTTATGATGAAACCGTACATACTCTAAGGGAGCATTTCCACTAGGAAAACCAGGATTTTTCTGATTCTAAAAAGAGGCTTAGGGATTTCTTACTCCTGCCTCAGCATAGGCCTTTAGCTATACCTCCTGTGCTAGACATTGTTGACTATGCCTTTTCAGAATCTAGTTTGGCCCCTGATTCTTTGCCTCCTGCTCCCAGAAAATCTGACCGATATTACAGAGTTCCTGAGTCACACAAGTTCCTTTTTAAAAATCCTATTGGGAATCCAGAGACTCTTTAACAGGGACACAAGGGCATTAAGGCTTCTACTGCCAAAATTCCTACCCCCTCTAATAGAGACTCCAGAGCGCTGGATAGATGGGGTAAGAGAGTTTACACTTCTGCAACCTTGGCCATTAGGGCTTTAAGCTGCCAGTTTCATATGTTAAAATATCAGCAACACGTTATTGTATTGCTTAAACAGAAAATGTTAATGCCTGACTGTGCTGAAAATAAAGAATTACAGGATTTAATGCATTCTGCTGAACAGGTTGGAACACGTACTTTGCAATGTGGATTTGATTCATTAGAGGCCTCTTGCAGGGCTGCTTTTACTGGGTCTGTGCTCAGAAGGCATGCTTGGCTTAAGGAGCAATCTTTGCCAAATCATGTTAAAGCTAAATTGTTGGATGCTCCCTTAAATCAGGACTGCCTGTTTGGCAACAAGGCTGAGGAAGTTCTTAAAAAGATGGAAGATAAAGCTAAATTTATGCAAATTCTTAGTTTTCTTACAAGTTCAGCCTCCTGGATTTAGTAGGCACTGGCCATCTATAAATTGGTCCTTTCCAGCCCCTTCCAGGTTTTCTCAAGCCAAACCCAGACACAGCAGAAACCCTAGGTTTCAGTCCCAAGGGACGCACAAGACTAGGCAGTGGGGGGTTTCTGCACCCAAACCTTGGAGCAGCAAGACTCCCCTCTATGGAAAACTGTCTCAATGACTTGCTTTTAAGACTTTCAAGCACTTCCCAACTGAATGCTCCTTTAGGCAGAAAGATTGGTCTGCAGGCCAAAAACTGGGAACTCATTACCCAGGACAAATGGGTATTAAATATAGTGTCCTAAGGATACAGATTTCATTTCCACAAGTTACCAACACCAAGTGGGTGGCCAGATCTACCCCCAAATCAGTGGGCAGAGGCCCAAAATCAGGTTCTCTCTCTCTCTCTCAAACATGGGGCTATTCAGTTGGTACCAGAAGAGGAAAAGGGACAAGGTTTCTATTAGAGACTTTTCCTGGTACCCAGAAAAGGCAAAACATGGCATCCTATCCTGGACCTTTCCATTCTAAACACCTTTCTGTTTTCAAAATTCAAAATGCTGTCTTCAGCTGCTTCCTATGCTAGGCAAGGATGCATGGTTGGCAACACTGGACTTAAAAGAAGCATACCTGCACATCCCTATCAGGGAGTCTTGCAGAAGATACCTATGCTTCAAAGCAGGCTACATGCACCATCAGTTCTCTGCACTGCCCTTTGGCTTATCTACTGCGCCCAGGGTATTCATAAAATGCCTAGCTCCAGTCATTGCATTTTGCAGGCAAAGAAATATTCAAATATACCCATACCTGGAAGATTGTCTGAGGCAGAAAGCAAAGACATTCTCTTCAATCATCTGGCCTTTTTTCAGAGGGTACTGACTTGTCTGGGGTTCACCATAAACAAAAAGAAATCCCACTTGGTACCCTGTCAACAAATTCTATTCCTGGGAACAAGCTTGAATGCAACTTCCCAGATGGCTTTTCTCACGCCAGAGAAATGCATACATTTGACAACTTACTTCAAACAAGTGGCCACAAAACCCCAGCTATCTGCAAGGCAAATACTGCAAGCCTTTGGGTTCATGGCCTCGTGCATTCTTCTAATTTCATATGCAAGGCTGCATATGAGGAAACTACAATGGTATCTCAAAAGCCTATGGTGTCAGCATTCACAGGATCTGGAAGCAAGGATTCCTATCATTCCTTGCCTACGCCTAGAGTTCCTTTGGTGGGTAGAGGTCTGCCACCAAAACAGGGGACTACCATTCACATTACCCCCTGCCAAAAGAATCTTAACAGACGCATCAGACTATGCATGGGGTGCTCACCTGGCAGGGAATTGCTATCAGGGCAAATGGAACCCAAATCAAATGCACCTGCACATAAATCAAAAGGAAATGTTAGCATTATAGAATGCCCTGACAGTCTTCAAGGACCACATTCTTCCAGGACAACTAATGGTAGACAGACAGCACCACTGTCATGTGGTACATAAACAAGTAGGGGGGTACACATTCTTACCCCCTCTGCAGACGACATGGCATTGTGGAACAGCCTTGAGCTACCAAGTGAATCTTCAAGCTCAATTCCTGCCAGGAAAGCTAAATATACTGGCAGACTAAGCAGAAACCTCATGGACCCACACCAATAAAAACTGGAACCAAGGATTTTCAACATGTTGACAAGCAAATGGGGGAGTCAAGATATAGACCTGTTTGCCTCCCCCCAGAACCATCAACTGGACAAATTTTGCACAAGGATTCCCCGCAAGCAAGCTTGGAAAGTGGATGCTCTATCCTTCAGCTGGAAAAACCTATCAGTTTATGCCTTTCCTCCTCTGCCTCTGCTCTCCAAGGTACTACTAAAGATCAAACAGGACAAACCAAGGACAATTTTAATTGCACCAGACTGGCCTCACCAGCACTGGTACCCACTCTTGCGCAATGTCACACTTGGCTCTATGGCACCTGCCTCAGATTCCTTCCCTGTTGTCCCAGCAGGAGAACATGAGTCTGCACCCTCAGCTGAAAACCCTGAACCTAGCAGGCTGGCTAATTACCTAATCTCTCCTTTACCATCCCTCAGTAAATCCGTGATGGATATCATTTTACAGGCAAGGAGGCCTAGTACTAGAAAATTTTATGCTGCAAAATGGAAACTATTCTGTGCTTGGAACCAATCTCAAGGAATGAACGCAGCAGTGCCCAATTTACCTCTGATTCTACAATACTTAACTGAGATGCTTCGTAAGGGCTTGTCTTTTTCCTCCATCAAAATTCACGCCTCAGCCATTTCAGCTCATTTTAGCACAGAGCCTCCCCTCTTCTCACCCACTGCTCAAGCAGTTCCTCAGAAGGGCCAAAAATCTAAGGCCACCCAAGAGAGCTGCAACTCCAGCCTGGGATCTTAACTTTGTCTTGGAGAAACTCACTCTTCCTCCCTTCGAGCCAGCTGCTACTGCAGATTTAAAATTTCTTTCCTGGAAAACAGCTTTCCTTTTGGCAATCACTTCTGCAAGAAGGGTATCTGAATTGCAGGCCCTTATGGTAGTGGAACCTTTCATCATCTTTTATGCCGGCAGGGTGTCCCTCAGAACCAATCCCTCCATGCCCAAGGTGGTATCCAGTGTGGCTCTTAATCAATCCATTCATTTGCCTACTTTTTTCCCAACACACAGAACAAAGGGGAATGGATACTGCAGTCTTTAGACATGCACAGACAGCTTAGATTCTACTTGGAAAGGACTGAACCTCAAAGGAAATCTGAACAACTACTGGTAGGATTTGCTGCAGGGACAGAGGGGAAAGCTATTTCAAAACCATTTTGAAATGGATAGGCCACTGCATTAATTTCTGCTATAAGCACCATGGAAAAACCTATCCCACAGGGCATCAGACCTCATTCAACCAGGGCTACATATGCCTCTACAGCCTTTCTCAGGAGAGTCCCTGCTAGGGACATCTTAGAAGCTGCTACCTGGAGTTCTGTACATACTTTCACCAAGCATTACCATTTGCCAATTTTCTCTAAATTCAGGGCTGCTTTTGCCACTGCAGTCTTGCAGGGCCTTAAAGCTGGTCCTAATTCTATTTAAATTCCTCCTCCCAACCTTCGCTTTGGGAATCTACCCAAATGTAATGACTGCAACAGTGAAACATGAACAGTACAGTTGTGTACACTTACCATAAATGTAGATGTTGGTGTATTCACTGTTGCAGTCCTGGTTACCCTCCCTCCAGCCCCCTTTTCTTCTTTTGGCTATACCTCTGCTCTCACTTACTATGCTCTAAAAGCTTTTTGGTTTATTTGCTTTCCTGTTGGAGGTATATCCTTGTATTTATAGATTTAATTGCTTCCCATTAGGGGGGCACCTGACATCTGGGGCAAGAAAAAACTGATGTAATGGTGTCGATTGCATGTTTTATATCTCTGATGACCTGACGTCATGGAAGAAGGGACAGCAACTGACACAGGACCCAAGACTTTGTTAATCAGGCTGACTGAGGGCCACTGCAAAGCAGATAACCCAAATGTAATGACTGCAACAATGAAATACACTCACGTCTTCATTTATGGAAAGTGTACACAACTGTACTTTACTGATGCAGCATGGGAAAGATTTACTTTGCACCAGTTGTGGAAGGATGAGCCAGTGATGATGGGTGGGACAGGGAAATGCTTTGGTTTGGTTGTTGAGCAAAACAGGAGGAGAAGCAGATTTGATCTACATAAAGGAGCAGACATAAGTTAAGATGGAAGAGGAACAACTGCACTATTTTGAAGTGGATAATGGAATGGAGAGGGTTAGAACTTAAGAACCTTGGCAGTTAAGGTGTAGAAGGGGGTGTCCTGCTGAGAAATTATGATTTTTGGCCTTTGGTATGTTAAGGGCAAAGGCTGAGAAGAGAGCAGAAGAGTGGTTGGAGGAAGAAACTGTTTCTTCTTGGATCTAAATTTGCCAGATGCTTTTCTGGAAGATTTCTAGCTTCAGCAGGAGTGTGAGCAGAAATTTATTGTTTGACTGTTTCATCCTCCTCCTACAGAAATGTACCAGAAAGTGTAGTATAGCATTGTGTATGTCTTTGAATGGATCATCCAACTGGTTCACGGGTGTGCTAGACAAAATAAAAATTTAATGTAGCTGTAATCAGTGGTGAGGTTGGGTATTTAAAGATGCTACTAGCAGAGGATAGACTATAAATTAAGTGGTGCAGGTTTTTTGAAGAGTATATGATGAGCTAAGAGTATCAGGGAGTTGTAAAGGTTGAGGACAAATTGTGGAGATTAAACTATGGGAATGGTTGAGTACATATGGTATGTTAGATTGGTCTGTGTCACAAGACTGACTCTTCGTAAAGTTGAACTTCATGTGGTCAAGATCATATGTTTGAGTTTACAAAATGTTGAAAAACTCAAATATTTTGTCAGGGAGGGTCTGTACCTCTGCAAGTTATCTATACAAACTCTGAGATCACACTACAATGAGGAAAAGGATACATTTCCCAGTCCCCATTGTACTGTGATCTCCATACAAATGCTTCAGCTTTTTGGAAAGCCAAACAATATAGTCTTGACCATGTGAAATTTGACTTTCTGAAGAGTTTATCTTCTGGAGGGGACCTGTCTGAATATGAATAAAAGTCTGAGGAAGAGGTTAAAGGCCTGTGTGGCTTCTTAAGCTGAGGCTGAAAACTCTGTAGTATGGAAGAATAAAGAGCTTTGACAGCTAGTGGAGTACTGGAGCACCCAGCTGAGGATCATGGCAGAGAGCAACTGTCACTGGCTCGTTTAGCCTGAAGGGCAGGAGGTAGCGTAATTTACATGCTTGTAGTGGAAGCTAGGTGCACCAGCAATCAATGTGTGGGAGGGCAAGGACCTACCAATCAGTGCTACATTAATTACCAAGAGGATGTGTATGCTTTTGACTCGTGGCCTGGCACTGTGGTCATTTCCTGATTCTGACTATTGTTGGGAGGGGTAATTGAGCTTGTGCAATTTGTAATGGCTGTCTGGATGCCTGGCTTTCTGCTAGGGAAGTAAGGATACAAAGTGGAAGCAGGCGGTGGGGAGGAAAAAGGGCAGAAACAAAAATGAAGCTAGAAAATGAGGCAAAACAAACCAAACAAATCACTGAAATGAGGGGTGCAAAGGAGGTTTGGGCTATATAGGCAAAAAGTGAAAGCAATTTACAGACAGAAGTATGCAAATGTTATGTAGCTTCTTGGGTAGACTGACAAAACCTTACTGCAACCCAGACAACTCATGTTCACTTTGTAGCATGGGTGCTGGAGTGACCGGATGGGACTCTGTGGCCACTGCTGCTTACCCATCCTGAGAAGGGTTGCGTAGGCTCGCTTCAGTAGCAGAATTAAGAGTTTTGTCAACTCCATTCTGTTAGGTACATCACTTGGCTGGGAGGCTGAGCAAAGTGTGCCTGCTTCTCTCTGCAATAGTGGGGCTGTCGAGACTGCTATGCAGTGGGGAAGGGTTAAACCACACTCAGCAGTACTGACACTGCACCAGCCGTGCAGTTGATGGCACCTGATGTGGTCAGCTGCTGGGGAGAACAGACTAAGGCCTTTTGAGTTACATAGGTGAAAGAAGGAAGACAGGTACTTGGTCATATTTAGTAAAGGTAGGGAAAGAGATCATAGAAGACTAGGAAAAATGTTATTTAATGAATACCTGAATTCCGTCTTACTGAAAGAAATAATGGGGAGGCTATCATTACTGTGATAGTCACAAAGATTATCCAAACGAGAAGTCTAATGACGAAAGCACTTGGATCATACAGTTTGTCGAGAAGAGAACTGAATGGTGTTATCCTTCCACTCTATTTTAGTTTGTTACATGCTTAATGTAGCTTGCTGCCAAGTAAGTTTAAATATGTAATATCTGAAGCTGTAAATGTCATCATTCAAGAAGATTTGATTTTAACTGATAGTCTTTATAAAACTCTGCTAAAGTGTTAAGTATATAAACCCAAGTGCTTATTTAAAACTAAAATTTGGAGGGCAGAGTCTAAAAGTCCCAGAGACAATATTTATTTCGCATTTGTTAACCGGGTTGGTCCAGCTGGGTAAGAATTTACCCTTTTTCAGTGGAGACCCAAGGGGAAAAGCCCCAAACAGACATGCAAATACATACAAATAGAGACAAATTAACAATATTAAAGAGCAAAACAATCTTGTGGATACAATGGATAAGAACATAATGTACTCAATGGAATAGTACGTAGATATATATAAAAAAATGTAGTAATAGGTTGTAACAGGAGAAATAATAAATCCAGCAGGGAAGGACGTTAAGGTTGTAGGTAATGAAAAGAAACAAGGTATAATTAGATTAGTGGCTAGAAGAAGAAATGTGTAAGTGCAGGGGCTTCAGAATTGAGGGAAAGTAGAGTGAGAGTAAAAAGTAGAGGGGTGACTGCACAAGGGGCCGTAGGTCAGAAGAGGGAATGGTGCCAAAGAAGATAGTAGAGGAGGGATGTAGTGAACTAGAGGGAGGGTACAGAAAGAAGAGCACTTGGATAAAGTAAGTTATAGAAAAAGGAAAAAGGTCTTATAGATCAGACTTAGTGGTGAAGTGGGTATGTGGAGAGGGAGGGGTTAAGTAGGATGATAACAGGTACATAAAGGGTTGTTATGGAGGTACACTATCTGGTCATGTTTGAAGTTAGGAAGGGAGGTATGGCTAATATGGAGTGGAAGATTGTTCCAGGTAAAGGAGATGGAGTGTTTTACCTATGTTCTTGTTGGGTTTATAGACTTGTAGTAAGAGTTTCAGAGCTGTGCAGGGATCGGGGAGAAGGTGTACCAGATCATCAGGCTGGACAGAGATGGATAGTCAGTTTGAATTAAGAATTCGGAAAGCTTGGATAAGCTGACATTTGGTCAGAAGGTGTGGGAATTCGAGCCAATGTAATTTTATGAGAGCAGAGCAGTGATGGTATTTATAGGGGCTGCTGGTGACAAATCTAGCAATTTTGTTATAAGTTTGGTCTAGTTTTGCCAGCAGGTTATTTTGTAGATTGGAAAATAGCGGGGGAGCCATAGTGGAGGGCGGGGTGGAGATAGGATTGAGCTAGCAGTAGTTTTGAGTTGGGGGTCAGGAATTTGTTGTTTCTGTATAGCATGCCCAGTTTTTGGCGTTTTCTTTATAGACTGAAGTGTGTGGTGGTCTAGTTGGATAGCCATGCATTCAGGCAGTGTGGAAAGGAGACTAGGTATGCATTTTAACTGCAAAAAGGCAAATCTCTCCCAAGACAAATAGAACCGCAAGTAGTCTCATTTAAAGACTTGCAGGAAAGATCTGAATAAAGTCCCAAAGAAATGTACAGCCTTTTGTAAGGGTTCTTCTACATCTCATCAAAATTTCTTGTATGACAGTTTGGTCCTAATGAAATTAGGGTATGCTTTGGCCTTGGGCTGGATTTGGTCTGTTTTCTGCACCTAAAGGAGACCTACAGTTTTAGTCCTAGACATAAAAGCAGGAATACTGACTGCATTTTCTCAAAAAAAAAAAAAAAAAAAATGCCTAGGCATTACAACAGTTCCCAGGGATCAGGTGCATCTTTCATTCCACCTCCTCACTCCAAAAATAGTCATCACCAGCAGCCATAGAGGGGGTACTAAAAAAAAAAAAAAGGAAGGGTGCATGATTTTATTTTTTAATTTTGGAATTTAAAGTTTAGGACCCTTTAGAAATGTATTCATTTTAAAATTTTAACCATACAAATCCCTTCTGTCTTTCTCCATAAGCTTACATGGTGAGCCCGGACCTAAAGCTATGCCCATCTGTACGTTCTTGTAGGCAGAGTAGATTGACAATTCATTGAGTGTAACAAGGGGATGGGTTCCACTGCCACTTCACTTTCTTGCCCTTTGACTTGTCTGTTGCACCCATCATTCTTTAGAGTGCCAGGCTGCAGCAATTGCATTTTGCTGGGTAAATACTGTTAATTTTTACTAGTACTGGAATTTTCTAATCCAGGCAACATCAGAAGAGATTAGGAACACCCTAGAATTTAAGATGATCTAAATTTATCTCTTGGGACTTAGTTGCACCTTTCACCCTGAAGGCAAGTCAGGTTTGCAAGGACACCTGAACAAAGAGCAGTGAAAGACCTTCCTCTTCAACAAAGTTCACTTTTTTCCAAATACTTCAAGACAATCTGAGTAAAATCAGAGTTCTGCAAGAGAGTTCCTAGGAACCGGAGTGTACATGGCCTTTTTTATTCTGATGGCTCCTCTGGCAAGATTATGCATGAGGAAATTAGTGTTGCTTGCAACAGGTTCTCCAGCAGGCCCACTCACTGAAATGCCTCCTCCCATGGTTATCCTGTATCACAAAAGAGTTGTCATGTGCATTAACTTAAACATTTGGGGGGGTACCCTTTAAGCTCAACCCAGTATGTGTTTATCATTAGATCACCACTGCAGTACCCTTAAGCAAAGTCTGACATGCCAAGGACCAGAGCCAACCAGCTTTCTAAAGCTTTTAGGGCACTTTCCACTTGCCCTAGTCATTGGTTTGCATGAGGGATGCAGAGAACTCTATGTGCAAAATAGTCCAGAGCCGCCTTGCCCACGAAGGAAGGGAGTCTAGAGTCTTGACAAATAGCACAAATAAAAGACCCCACACCTGGGCAAGGGTAGGAAAAACAGAGGTATGAAGGGAGTGGCTACTGCAGCAGGGATAGTCTAACATCTAGTGTTATGGTAAGTTTGCTTGTACATCTGTACCAGGGTGGCCACGGTGGTGCAGTGGTTAGCATTCCCACCTCACAGCAAGAGGTTCTCCCGTTCGATCTTCGGCTGGGGGTGCCTTCTGTACGGAGTCTGTATGTCCTCCCTGTGGTCTCGTGGGTTTCCTCCGAGTGCTCCAGTTTCCTCCCACATCTCAGACATGCTGTAGGTGGATTGGACACTCTGAATTGGCCCCAGGCGTGAGTTGTGCATGTGCCTTCTGTGGAAGGTCGGGCGCTGGGCTGGCAACTCAACACTGTAAAACTCCACTGCCAATCATGAGCAGACAGGTGATCCACTGTGGTGACCCCTAACCAGGAAAAGCCGAAAGAAGATGATTGTTTATTAGCTCACTGCTGCTGTAGCCTTAAGCAATATAGGATGGTTACTATATTTTAAGGGAAGAGGAAGCTTGATCAAAGTCTGTGATCCCATAGTGAATAGTCCTAGCAAAGCTTGCTGTAGACCTAGTGAATGAATCTAGTTTGTATATTTGGTAAAGGGGTGTACCTAAAACCCAAGTTGATACCTGTGATGTTTCTAGAGTCCATCCCTTTTTTAAAAGCCACAGAAGTAGCTACTGCAGCAGTGGGCTTACTGTTATGGTATTTACCCAAATAACTGTCACCATATACTGGTTGGCTTCAGTCTTGACTGCCCCTGTAATGGACCTGAGGAACCTAGTGTTGTGCAAATAGGGCCTTCAGGAGGAGATTGCTGTGATTCTAGCCAACAAACTCATTCAAGCTTGTTGGGCAACAGGCAACTGCATATCCAATCAGACATCACAGTGATGCATCAGCAAAAAGGAAAATACTCGTTTTTACCTACTGTGTGGGGTGGCAGTGCCAGCATGGGATCTGGCCCAGGACTCTGGATTTAATCTTGGACTGCTTTGTATTCCATCTCCCAAAGGATGTGGTTGCAGACTAACTTAGCAGAACAGAAGTGCATGCCCCCATGAATGGATGTCAGACAAGGACGTATTTCTGGAGGTTTATTATCAAAATCTTGCAGCACACTTGTGCAAGTGATTACTTACCTGACTTTAAATGTTGTAAAATGCAAATGCCGAACAGTCACGCAACTGAAAGTGGTAACTTAAGAAAGTCAACAACTCAGGAATGTCAAGTTAACCGAAACTACCTGCACGTCTGGTTATGTCCTCTTAATGTTTTGCAGGGGGGCCAAGCCCCCTGTGCCCCCACACCCTCTGCTACTTGCATATACAAACTCCAAGACTGCACTACAGTGAGGGAATGGGTACATTTCCTGATCCCCACTATAGTGCAGTCTCCATTCAAAATCACAAATCTGCAACAACAAATGCTGTTGTGCATTCAAACATTTAAAAATCAACATTACGAAACCTTAGAAGAGTCTCATTCGACCTTCCATGTTTCCGTAACTATTTTCCGACATTTTGATGGCAAACCATTTCTGGGCGTAACTCACAGGTGGCTTGTATCAGAAATGGGCCTTAATGGTTTTCCAAAAGAGATGGAGTAAATACTCAATGGCAATGCAGACTGCTGGCTTGGGTAACATGCATTTCCAAAACCTTGACATACCTGTTTTTGTGTCTTTCCTCCAGTGCACTTTGAGATGGAAGACTGGTCAAAAATGCTATTGCTAGTTGCACTGTAGCCAAGACATCACTTTTATTCCTTTTCAGCATGGCCTAGTATTGGCCAACAAAGGTCTGTTGCCCCAATATGTTGTCCTCTTAACTCAGAACAAGGGAAATCTAGCCCATCCTAGTTTAAGAATTGTACAGCTGCTCTTGTAGGTAGTTTTAGTACTTTTGTCTTTCAGGCACATGTTTTCTAAGGATTTGTTGTGTAGCTTGAGGAATGCCAGACACACCTAATTGAAACAATCCTACTTGAGTGGTAAAGGTTCACATGCTGCTTTAACAAATACTGGGACCCAAATTCTATCCTGGAATTGCTTTTTTTGTCAGATGTCTACAGAACAGGTTTAAATGCTACCCTCAAGGTTTGTGCATTGTCCATATTAGCTTTTCTGCCACTGGACCTACTGTTTCCCAGTTGCTAGGTAAATAGCTTTTAAAGAGTTGTTGGATTCAGGCCACCAAGAAAAGGAAGTGTTCCCACTTTGTGACCTGCACATTAGGGTGTCTGTTTCCCAATTCTCCACTTTATGGTGTCTTCTAGCTTTTGTCCTACCTAAATAAGACATGGTAACATAGTTCAAAGTTTAAAGAACACTGCTTTACTATTATAAGCTTTGACATACTTGGGGTATGCACTTTCGTGTCTCATTGCGACCCTAGAATGTACTTATTTTACTGTTACTGTAGACTGCATGCTTTGTTTTACATTGCAAAAGTGTCTAAGTGCGGTGTGGGCTAAAAAGGACTATTACAATTTGATGAGAGGAGAGATGTTACTTGCTACCTGTTTAAATGTGTGCTGTAACAATTATGTAGGTGCAGTAATGTGCATATGAGCCAAAAGAATTGTCTGGATTGATAAAATTGAGTGAGTGGAGGGTAACAGGTTTACTAATTAAGAGGCTACTCTGCATTAGATATAAGGAAACTGTTGCACACAGTAACATGTTGCATAGGTCAGTCTAGAATTGATGGTAGCACTGCAATAGATTTTTGTACTAAAAGCACCTGAAGCACTCCATATCTTGTATTGTCAGTCTGTACATACACTGTAAAGAAAAGCTAGTATATGGGGAAACGGTGGACTTTCGAGTAAGACATGTATATTGGATAACTGGTGGGTACCAATCTGTATTGACTTGATCACGTAGATTGCTGTAAGATGGCTATAAGGTGTGTAGTGAAAATCTGTATTTCCACTGCTGCTTTAACACATTAAAATTCAGATCTGCATGTATTATGTTGTCAGACTAGCTCTGCGTAGGATTTTACACACGCAATGTTGAATTGTTTGCTCTACTGTGTTTTAATTGGAATTTGCTGTTTTTTTTTTACAGTACCTTGACATTTGCTTCTTGTTTCAGTTCTTTCCATTTCCTATTAACACTATGATCTATCCATACATGGTCCTTCAACTGTAGCCTTAAATCTTCACTGCAGACTTATTTCTTTGCAGCACTCTTGTTCCAAAGGCATAGTGGCGGCAGTGTCTAAAGCTGTAGACACTGCTAATAAGTGAAGTGAAACCATAGCAGCTGTAAGTATTACAACAGCTTAATGACTCCATATCTCTTCCACTTATTTTGACGTGTTCTTTGACATCAGTAAGCAGCCAGTAGTCCCAAGCAAATAGCCAATACCTTCAACACTTTCCTCAGAGACAATTCAGTTTCTTGCCAATCAGCTATTCCCCTGACACCTCATCTTCCACCACCTCCAACTCTAATACACCTCAGTCATTTCACGTTCAACCTGTTCCTACATTCCTTGTCTGTACCCCCATTCAAAAACTTAAACCTACCACTCTCTCAGCAGACCTACTACCTGCAGAATAACTGCAAAAAACTGCAAAAGTCATAGCCTACCCCATATCCATCCTGATTAATAGAACCATTACTGAAGGAAACGTCCCATCAATCTGGAAAATTTCTCACATTATCCCCCTGCATAAAGGTTGATGACTCCAAAGAATTATCAAACTATAGACCCATAGCCATATCTCCACTGGCAAAAATCAGGGAGAAATTCATTCATAAAGTGTTAAACTTCGTATTAGAAAACTTATTAGCTAACTGTCAGCATGGTTTTAGACCATTTCATAGCACCATCTCTGCTCTTTTATCCTTCTCTGACTATATTAATAAAAATCGTAATAATGAGCTTCTATCTTCTGCCCTCTTTATTGATTTGTCCCTCTTTATTGATTTGTCGAAAGCATTCGACATGGTAAACCACCAACTACTCATTAACTTACTCAAAAACCTGTCACTTAATATACTGGCTATACAATGGTTCCAATCCTACCTAAACAGCAGGCTCTATTATGGGAGAACAACTTAACTTCTAACCTTCCAATTACCCTCTGTGTCGCTCAAGGCTCCATACTAGGTCCACTGTTTTCTATATTTATAAATGACCTACATTGTGTAATACCTCAAGCTACCTGTCTCCAATACGCAGATGATTAAACATTAATATGCTCAGCCACCTCTCCATCAGATCTACAGTCACTAACCCAAAACGTGTTTAATACAGTTGAGAAATGGCTTCTACACAGATGTCTTATCTTGAACCCAAAAAACAAAACTACTGTTTACTCCCACCCGTAGATCCTCCCCACTTAGTACCATTACTTGATGTAACAGTAAAATTATTATCTCTCCTGATCCTACTACAAAACTACTTGGGGGTACTAATAGATAACCTTACCGTTGATTCCCATATAAACAGTACTATAAAAACAGTCAACAAAAAACTAGGTTCCCTCTAAAGGATCAAACCCTTTCTGCCCCCACTAGCCAGGTCCACCATTGCCCATACCCACTTAATCTCTACCCTACTTTATGCCTCTCCTATATATACTATGCAAAAGCAACTTAAACAAGCTGGCCAGCTCCCACAATAATATTGCCAGATTTGCAACTTGGTCTACCTACAGAACCCATCATTGTCACAATCTTAAACAGCTAGGATGGTTAGAGTTGCCATATCTTCTAATATTTAACCAACTAACTGTTGCCCACAAGATCCTGTATCAACCTACTAACACACCAATACTTACAAATCTTATCACCCCCTATAGCAACCTAAAGACCCTACTCTCATCTAATAAACAACTTGTGCAAATAGGTAAAACAATTTGGCTGGTGACTCTCTGTTCTCTAATACTGTGGGCAAAACCTGGAACTCCCTCCCCAGTGACCTAACCTCCCTTTCCTCAATCACCCTATTTAAAAGCAAACTGAAACCATGCCTTAAATAACAATGGTTATGCCCCTGTGCTAACCCTGACTACTTCACTTACCTATGGGTATTAATCATCTTATCTGTATGTGCTAGTTCTCTGTTACCTAAAAAGTGTGTGCGTCTCTACAGTTTTACTTGTGATTTCATTTCTATGACTATACCTGATATGTACTAAATTTGTAAGCAAAAAATCCAATGTATGGTAAACTGTAATGTACCTCAATTTTTGTAAAATGTCTTACTGTAAATGTAAATGTGGAGCTTTTCTCCCCAGGCCTCTACTGAAAATGGACATGTATTCAGTTGGACTAGCCCAGTCAACAAATGTAAAATAAATGCAATTACTACTGCCCTGAATACAGAATATATTTTCTAATTATGTTCTCCTCTGGGAATTCTGTCAGGAAGTGTTCCTATGGTTATATATAGCAGAGATCTGCTCCAGACTCAACATTTTTCTGTTATGAACTGCTGTTTAGAAGGAAACAATATATAGTCTTGACTCCATATCTCTTCACTGATTTTGACATGTTCTGTGACATCAGTAAGCAGCCTGTAATAGCTTCTCTCAGGCTATTAATACACATATTGTCAGTAGATGTATCATATCTCCTGTGCAGCGCAGCCCCCAAACACTCGTATGTGCTTCAAGCAGAGATGCCAAAGCTGCCTGAGCATTATCCCGTACTGCTTAGATGCTGCTGCAACTTCCCATTCTTGCGTTGTAAAATGTTTGCTATTCACTTGCTCTGTTGTAGTAGTACTTGTTGCACTACTGAGCAGGCCAGAATTGGCTGCTTTGCACATGTTAACTGGTTAACACTGCTTCTGATTTGGTGGTCCTTTTTGCTCTGATCACTGGCTTACCCCTACTGCTGGTATTCGTATACTTTTTAAACTTAAAAGAAAAAACACTTTTTTCATTGCAACTTACTGGTTCTTTCCTCCTTGGTTCTCATTAATGCAATCAATTGCTAAAACACCTCAAAACTAAAGACTACACAAATTTCTCTCACTAAAAATGAAGCTACCTTATGCAATGTAGTAAATGCCAATATATTCAGAAATACAGATATTTTTCTTAATATATTTCACCTTGCCAGCAAAGCACTTAATGAAAAACTGGAAATTTGAATATATGTAAAAATGCAATACATTTAACAAAATCTTAAAAATGTTATTGTGGAGAAGTATAACCAAATTCAGATCTTTAGCAACCATACCTGTTAACTCCACAAACAATATAGCCAAAAATACTAGGGCTAAACACTCTGCTAGAACCATGTTTAGTGGGATTACTAAATTACACTCCTTGGCTAGCATCATACTAACTACATTCAAGCCATAACAAAATCTCCAAACTGTATTCCAAAGCATGATTGCTGACTGTTGGCTGCTCTATGAAGAAGCTACTCTTTATTTTTCACCATTTTTGACAGGAATGCTAGTCAGTTTGGTTGTAAACTTTTTTGCTGGGATTATCATGTACCCATACTTGTGAATCAAAATTTAAGGTTCTGTTCTTAATTTCCTGTGAAACTATTTTTACTGAAGAAATTATGAAGCCTGCCAAGATGACTCATTACAAAATCTCATCTTTTGTTAAGAACTGTACTAACCTGTAACAAACTTGCAGGAATAATCTTTTAAAATGGATTTTTATCCAAGATTACTGGAATAAACAAATATTCCAAAAGATATGGTGAAACAGCAAAACACCAAAATTAAGGAAATCAAAGTGGGACTGAATTATTTTGAAGGAAGGGTGGAAGGGAGTGATGAACTAAATTTTTGCTTAGGCAATAGAACTGGTTGCTAGTAAAAAACATGGATGGCATAGATGGTGACATGATTGCTTTTTATCTAAACTTGTAGATTCTAAAAACTTAACTTGTCTGAAGCCCTCTTATATGGTATTGAAAAGAGCCCGTAGGTCTGCCTAAACCTAATAAACTAGGTACCCATGAAATCCATTTAGTTGAACTACCTTCTAGTCTAGATAATGACTTAATATTAACCTCATGGTCATTCCTACCACTTAAATTTGATGAAAGTTTCATTAGATTTGACAGTAACTTTTCTACCAAAGCTGTCAGGGAAAATGTGTCCGTGTTTATTAAAGAACTAAAAAAAAGAGCTTTAAAATACACCTGCTATTTCTAGCAAAGTTAATCTTCCTACCAGATGGACCAAAACCTTTCATTTCTTTGGATGAAGCCTTTTCTTACATTAAAAAGTAACTTCTTCCTGACAAATCCATGTCTTTGGAAGATGGAAATATATCCTTAAATGACAAGCATAGAGATTCTCATGGAAATGTTCTTGGCTAGTAAGAAATTAAAGGATAACTTAGTGCTTTCTCATCTTATTGCGAGTTGCTCAAGTTTGTAGATTCTTTCTAGCAGAGGATTACACAATTTTCCCCATTCTGTCTTGTACTTGAGCAAAAAGGATGATGCTTCAGTTACAATTTGAAACATATACCTAATAGTTATACTTCAGTGATTTTTTTATCCTTGCAGTATATTTGGTGTGTTTTAAGTAACATGTCTGAATATATTTTAATTGATTCAGGTTTTTAGTTAAATCAAATATGATAGCCTTAAATGCATTTTTACATGAATACTATGATCTTTAATTGATTTTAAATCTGTTTTCTTAGTTTGAGATACCATATTCCTTTAAATTTCATGGCGAAGAAATCCATAAATTTATTGCTCAAGCTGTGATGTCTTATTAAAGACCATTAGTGTTCACGGTCTTGTGTTATGGGGAACTGCAGTTCGTGTAGCTTGATGCTTTTCTGTGCTAGTTATGTAGCGTTACATTCTTACATAGTATAACAGGAAATTAGATTTATATTTTCAGTTAAATATGACCTTTCTGGATAAGGTGGGCTTGATGTATATGGTTTTTTTAGTTTTGTATCCTCCCCTTTAGATAGTACCTGCTGATGTGAATTTGAATATTGCCAGCATGTTTATCCTTTAAGGTGTTACGTTTCTTGTTTAATAACTTTATACTTTTTTTATAAATGCTGAGTGAGGTGCTGCTCTGAAATCACTAATGGAGAGAGTGCCCCTTTGCAAGTGTGTACATGGTCAGTGGGGCTTCAGTGCTTGAAAACTGCTTGGTTGCTGGTATAGACTTTAATAGCTGTCACAGTATTTGCAAATAAATAGGTGTCTGACTCTTGCAGTAGTGAACAGTACTATACTAAGAAACAACTGACAGTACTGTCATTTGCTGCTTAGCATATTTTAATATGTTGATTTCAGTCTACTTGTTTTTCTAAAGCTAGATATTTATTAAGGAATCTGACAGTGAGGGGAAAATAAATGATTCACAGCCTTCCAGTAATTCATATGTAAAAACTAGACAGTCTGCAGAATATTGCATGCCTAGCCAATAACCAGTCAGTGACTAAGTGAGAATCAAACCTTTTACCTTGTACTGAGATATACAACACATTGATCATTATGCCACGTGTACTGTGAACTTAGCATCTTAACCGTTTGCCAACCCTTAAAGTTTGATTTGATAGGTGAATCTCTTGTTCCTCCTTGCAATTAGTCACTGTTTTTGGTTTTCTGTCATTTTTATAGCTTGATATTTATCTATGTACTATTTTTCACTTATACTGCATTTCACTTCAGATGTTCATCATTCACACTGCTGCAGTAGCTTTTGGCTCTTTTGTGTTTCCTGCAAAGGAAGTAGCAACCAGCCCGCTTCAAAATCTTTAGTCTCCTACACCTTACCTCTGGTTGCTGATTGCCCAGCACCAGTCAGATAAATCACAGCCGGAACAAAGTGACTTAAGTATGAGTAGGTAATGAAAGGTGTTAATTTTTTTTTTTTTTTTTTTTTCTCTCAGACCACAATGTCCCAGAAGCATCTTGCCAAAAACACATTTTAATGTGCCAACCTCTTCAATGAATATCATTTCATCAGAAACCAGTCTAGATAATTTAATAAACTGATCAACAAGACCTCATTGGTGTGGGAGTGGCAGATGGAATACTGCTGTCTTTTCAAATTTATATCCAAAACACTGATTTCATCTGAGCTAAGTATATGAATTTCAAGAAATCCACTGTGGTCTGTGCATGTTGAACAGTTTAAACAGCCCCCTTTCAAACCATAAAAATGGCATCCAAAAATCTAAAATAAGCAACATTGCTCAATATTTACATGATCAAAAACAGTTTTTTCTCCACCACCAAAGCACTGCATTGGCATAAAAAGGGGCATATTGCCAAGCCCTTCAATTGTTTGTAATACTTCCTAATCAAAGAAAGTGCAGTTTAATACCATTTCCCTATATTACGAAATACATTTTACTTCCAAGTTGCCAGTGAAATTAGTTAACTATTTCTTCAAAACATTCAAGTCCATTGTGATGTGGAAGTAAGAGACATGTATACTGTAAACCCAATGATGGGGATAATTGCATAACAGTAAGGCAAAGAAACACATTATGCAACCAGTTGCATGCATGTGTACATGGAAGTCAACAATCTTGTAAAGAAAATAGAATATGTATGCATGCTAGGAAACTACCCTTGGATAGAAAACATGCATGCATGCTACTGATATTTGGATAAGTCTTTTGTACATAAAGTATATATGTGTGCATGAATGTGCATGCATTCCTTACTGTACCTTAAAAAAATGAACATAGCTGGAATTTAATATTCAAGGTTAATGAAATAAGTTATTAGATTGCATACAGCACCTTCTGATGGGGTACTAGATAGCAACTTAAAGAATTTTGCAGCCTACTTTCTTCAGAGAAAAGGAGAGACTTGCATTTTTTTTTCCTTTTGGAGAAATTGTATTTTTATTTTTCTAAAGGTGCTTACATCGACTTTGCCTACTTTAGAATGGTTGTTGAAAGTGTCTGACCTGAATCTTTGAAACGCCATTGGTTTCAAACCGAATATCTGTGAATTCCACAGACTACTGACTTGAGGCACTGGTATTTTCATGTTAGAAATTTTGATGGATAAATATATTCATCTTCTTGTGCATTACATTTATGTATGTAGAAGCCGCTATACCCATAGAGAATAAACTTGTAAGTGTAGGTTTTTTAATGCAGTAGCAATCTGCATTTTCACAACTTAAATTGACTTAAAATTGTCCATTACTAAATATTTTCATCATGTTTTACAAGGATTTACTGGTACTTTGTATGATTCCTGCTTGATTGCTATGATTAATAGTTTTTAAGTTTACTTGGAAATATAGATGGCTTTTGAACGGCTTCAGGTTCAAAACACTGTAGAGTTTTCCTCATTTATGCATAATAAAAGCTATGCATTCTTTAACTGCTTTGTAATAACATTTGGTTAGTGATGCTATGCATTAACGTTAAAGAATTTGCCATGTACATTCTTCAGTAGTGGTAGTGTTTACAATTGCCAGTAATATATTTTAAATTTTCATTTTTAGGAAAGAGATTTTAAGCATATTCTGTAGTGTGCTGTCTTACTGTGGCAGATTTTTTTTTTTTATTAAAGTTCATGCCATTTAGAGTATATCTTTTGACAGTTTACTATCGGTCTAAGTTTTGAGCGAGTGTACACAACTGCATACTAAATCATTTCTTAATCCAGTGACATTTTAAATCCTGGTTACTAGTTATATTATAGATTTGATAATTTAAATGAAATCACTGTGCTAGTGTATAAATAGACAAAGGAAATGAAAATATTTGAGATGCATAAATTTAATTTACAATTTTGTGGTTAATGTATTAAAAAATATGCAATCCTATTAGTCTGTCTGATCTGACACAATGTGTCTGCGAGACATGGCTAGGAACTGATCTGGCAAACTTAGTTGTTCCAACATGGAGCCCTTCAGAGTCTTTCCTTTCCACAATGCCCTGCTTCCCTCCCTGACTGACTCGGACTACATTTACTAGCTTTTGAGCAGCAGGAAAATCTTGACAGAAAAGGTCTGCCTTGCAAACCAAGGACGACATCTTTTAGCTATGTGCCTTCCTAGGTATTTCCATCAATCTGTGAATATCCAATATGATTTCCACTTAATTCAGTGTTTCTAGGATGTCAGACACCATTTCCTTCCTTCAGGACAGAATTCTGTCCTTAAGATCCAAAGTAGAGAACCTTTCTAATATCTGAACATCCCTCAGTGCACTTAATTCTGAGGGTATTGGGACTCGTGACTTCGTTGATATTTATGGTACATGAGAATTCAGTGGCTCCTATGTCAATGATCTCAGATTCCACCCTCTCTCCCTTCCCCATAATCATAACTCAGTCATGCAGGAAGCACCTGCAATGGTGGTTACAGTATCTGTTAGTTTTGACAAGCAGACTTTTCCAAGTCCCTTCCCTGGTAGAATACAACTGACGCATCCTTCCTCGGGGGGGGGGGGGGGTCATTACACAGGGAGAATGGTCCCAAGTCTTTGGCCAGGATCAGATGCTTGTCTTCATATAAATGTATTGGAGATAAGGGCAGTTCTTGTGCTGCATGAATTCTACACAGCTCCCTATAATATGAAATGCAGCAGTTATTTTGCCATAGCCCCCCTCGGAGACCACCACTTGGGGATGTGCTCTCATCGTTGGCCCCCAGGGTTACATTACACTTCCCACCCTCTAACCTTTATGAATAAATCCCTGCAGAAAGCCTTCCGGTGTAGTTTTCCCTTCTCAAGCCACACTTGAAGAAAGCCACTTGGTTTGTCGATCTCCTGCTGGGTCTAGTCACTCAACCATCCAGGGAACCTCACCTGAGCATTCCCAACTTGAAGTTAATCTCTTGGTTTTCTCCATTTCCACTGATGGCAAGGGATATCTATATTCCCTCAGATGTGATCCACATTATCACAGCATTGCAAAAACCTTTAACCTGGAAAGCTTTCCTTATGGGAAGAGTCTCAAAGCATGCAGCCATTTTTAACCCCTACTGGGGATGTTTTCCATTTTCTAACAACCTTGTTTCATTCTGGCTCTAGTTTTTCTACCATCAAAGCTCATTTGGCAGTGATCCCTTCTTTCCATGTTGGTTTCCAGATCAGTTTGCTAGCTTCACACACATTATGTAAAGCTTTCCTTGAAGGCACTTCCTTTTTGCAACTTGCAATTAAAGATCTTGTGCCACCTTGTTTAAATTTAATTTTAGAAGCCCTGCCTGAGCCTCCATTGGAATGTACAGCATGTATGGTCCCAAAATCCTTGTCCTGCAAAGCTATTTTCCTGGTTAGTATCACCTCAGCCAGAAGGGTATTGAGACTTCATGCCATATGTTATGCATCTCCCTATATTGTTTTGCAGGGATAAGGTTACCTTAAGAACTAATCCATTTATTCCAAAAGTGGCTTCTGAGACCCATCTTTCCTACCCACTCGCCTACCAATATTTTTTCCTAAATATCAAAACAAAGAACGTGTTCTACACACCTTAGACTTTCACAGGCAACTTTGTTTCTACCTAAACAGAATGACTTCCTTCAGAAAAGATGAACAGCTGTTCATATCCTTTGCTCAAAATAAACTTGGAAAGAAAGCATCAAAACATTTTGCCATCTAGATGGTTATCTGACTTCATTTCTTTTGTCTAGTTACTCCGTAAATCACTGACAACCAGAGCCATGACAGCAAATGCAGCTTTTTTTCAGATCACATATCCTAGATGATTGCCAAGCAGCTGCTTAGTCCTCTACACGTGCCTTCATGAAGTACTACATGTTGGACCACATTTCAAGCCAGGGCTTCATTTGGAGCTTCTGTCGTGAAAGGTCTCATGTCATGAGGCCACCTGGGATTTCTGTACATGGGCATTCTGACCCTTATTTAGGATGTAACAGACTGATCAGGATATGAAAATTACGCATTTACCATAATGCCAGATCCTTTCATTCCAGTCTCTCCAATATGAGAAGCTGCCCTCCTTCCCCCTGACCTGGAGGGTTACGTCGTCTAAATTGCGTGCAAAGCGGTGCAAATCTGGTAATATATTCATGCATCAAACTCTGAGTTAGTTGTGGGGCAGGGCATTATGGGAAGGAAAGATTCTGAAGGGCTTGAGCTGGAGCACTAAACTTGCTGGGTCTGATTTAGGGCTGTGGCTCTGAGGACCAATGTGTCTTGTCAGACAGACTGCAATGAAAGGCTATCACGATAGGTACATAACTTTCTTTCATAGCTCATGCTTAACTTGGATTCTGAGCACTATTCTGGGCAAACTGTTTTCTAGTTATACTTTGTCCTACTGAGTGTGTTCTGTAAATACAGCAATGTTCAAGGGTGTATTCAGCGCTATAGTATGGTTAAGATGTAGTTTCATCTGTCTTGTAGATCTATGCATCCCTTCTTGCTTGTTAGATTTTTCATGTGATCAGCTGCAGTTCTTAGCATTTCATAGGGTTTCTATTAAGACCTCCTTTCTATTATCTGTGAGTTGGTTTTAAACATACTACTTACCACACTGTAGCTGTATTTCATACCATGCTAGCAATACTTTCCAGTACAGTTTGTAATTGCTACCTGAAGCCTTTTCGTAGTCACAGCTAAAGAGCATTAACAGCTTTAAATAAATGAGTTCTAATTTAACATGAAAAATGTATGCCATGCTGTTGTAAACAAGAACTAAGTAGAGAAACTCTTCTCGTACATGGTCAGTTTAATACCATATGTTTGCCAATACAGAAAGCCATGGATAATTGGGCACCATATTATACCCCTCTCTTTTTAATGAACATCTCTGTCATCTGATTTGAGGAAGATTCTGTCTTTTAAATGTATGATGATATAGTTGGCAAACTTAGAAATCTGGTAACTTGTCATTCTATGCTTTTGCCACACTTAAATGTCACGGTGGTAGAAGAAGAATATCTTAGTTTCTCGGTTTTATAGTCATTCGTAGTTTCATATTGTATATTTCTAAATTTTCATACTTGCTGTCCACAGAGTTATTTGAAGTGGGCATGATTTTGCTTTGTAATTATGCTTGCCTATTGTAGACTTTAGGCTTCTAATATGAGTAGATATTCCATACTCAATACGAGTCAATTTTCTGATCCAGCTGTTTGAGCATTGCTAAATTCTGTAGGTTATAATTAGCTAGCTTTTTACTTTAGCTATACTGTAACTTTTTATTCATTTGAATGAAATATTTTAACTGGATCTAGTCAAGCATATTACATTTAGTAGTTCCATATCAATTGACTATGAATAAGCTTAGTTTTAGTGATCAACTCCTAACTAGGTAATTTATTTGTTATAAGTCTTGGCTTTTTGAACTAATCTAATGTTTAACATCAGTCAGTCATCATTCAATAAGTCAAAGAAATGTAATGGCTGATTCTACTTAATAGAAAATGTATATGGTTAAGTGTACCTTTGAGAAATTTATAGCTTTGAGATGAGCAGAACATAACTATCCTGAATTGTAAGATCTTGGAGAAAAATCTGGACCTTTGAAAATTACTAAGATTTCAGCAATTTTGCTTGCCTCTGAATGATTATTCTGATGTACCAGGTTTATTGGAATGAATTATCTGCATACATACATATGTGTGTATATATATATATATATATATATATATATATATATATATATATATATATATATACACACACACACACATGCGCACATATATGCATGCATGGAAAGTGTGAAAGGTTGATTCAGTATTTCAACACAGAAATATTGAATCACATAATTTAAACAAGCTTCTGTGCATGCTGTGGGGTTGCTTCTTTGAACAAGCAATCTAAGTGTTTTTGCAGGGGGCAAACCTCCCTGAACCTCCCCCACTCCCCCTGTAAATTATATGTGCTAACTGATTACGTCGTCCTCTAAAGGGGCATATTCCCCTTCTCTATGAATTATTCTTTCTTATAACTGTTGATAATATATATTTTTGACTGAAGTGGGTAAACGCAACAGACTTTAATCATAGCCATGATAGACCAGCCTCCTGGAACCTATATATGGTGATATAGAGAAAATTATTTGGAGCTTTTACTTTGAGTTTAGTCTTATTCTTGGTGTAGATTGGCTTGAATGGAATGTTACTCAGTTTAGGGGATCTAGACTTGAGTGAGAACTCTAGGTCCATGTTTACAATGCATTTCTGTAATTGTTTTAGGTTTAGTAAGATGGTTTTATGTATTTTTAACATTTTTCTATTCAGTAGAAGTTATATTAAGTTGCAGTTTAGTCTGTTCGGTAAATGACTGTTTTGAAAATATCCCTTAATATAAATGATGGTGACAAAAGGAAATCTTTATTGAAATAATGAAATTAATCTGGTATTTTAAAACTAAAATCATCACAGACCAAAATTTTAAATTTGAAAGTCATATCAACTACATTTCCAAAAGGGCAAACCTAAAACTGGGCCTACTATATAAAGATATTATATAAAGACATTGCACTCATTTAGCAGCTGTTCAAACATTGTTGCTTCTAAGTCTGCTTCATGTATTGTAACAGACTTTCATTTAATTTGACAACAAAACTGTAGCATTTGTGAGAAATCAACAAAGCAAAACAATGAACATAGCACAGACTCAAAGGAACTGGAGTGGTTAATATCAAAACATTAACCTTGCATCAACTCAAATGAGTGAGCATCCTATTCAAGCCATATGAATACTTTTTTTGGACACCTTTATTCATTTATCACTCTTGACATGGGCAAACTTACATTTATACAAAAGCAATCAAACCATATTAAGGTCACCTTTACAAATATTATACATTACATATATTATCATGTAATCAAAGCAACATTACATAATTTGTTCACTTTGTCTTCTCTTAAACTTCATTCTTCCAAAACCTTTCTGCATGTATTCCTACAATTTCCATTTTTAATGCAATTTACTCCTACCCTTTTCTAAATATCTCACTGCCTGTTCTTTTTAAACAAACATTTTTTATTAAATTATCACTTATGACATAGAAAATCATACATTTATATAAATGAAAACCATATTGACATAATCCCAGCTGCAAGCATTTTGCATCACAAACCATAGCGACATAATCCTCGTTGCAAACACTACATCACTTATCTACTCAATCATTGTTAGTCAGACATTACATAGCTCATTCAAATACTGCCTTCTTTTAAACCTCATTCTTCCTTTGTGTATTCTTCTCACAATTCAGATTTTCGTTTGTAATTTGCTCCTACCTTTACTAAAGATCCCAATTCCAATTTTATCTCTTAATATATTCACAACTTCTAGTACAGTTGGTTTAGACTTTGATTTCCATTTTCTAATAATTGTTTTTTTTTTTTGCAACCACTATAATTAGGCTCAGCAAAGCCTTTGCTATGTCTAGGTACTTCCGATTTTGTATCAGCACGGAAAAATCATTTCCCTGTTTGCACCAGTTTGCTCAAACCATCTGACAGAGTAGTCTGCAAGGAATCTTTGAAGTTTGCCAACTCATTAGACTCCCAGAAAATATGTATCCAATTGAGTCCCCTGCAGTTGATCGAACTTTTAAAAGTTCGAAGCGCATATGACAGGGACCATATGATCGAACTTTTAATAGTTCAAATGGTCTGAATGGCGATCCCGTACAGTGTGGAACAGGAAGATTTCCCTTTTCCGCAATGTAGTGCGATCTCTGAGTTTGTATATTTAAGTAGTGGGGGGTGCAGGGGGGCTTGCCCCTCCTGCTCAGACATTAAAAAAAAAAAAAACAGAACTAAATGTTCAAACTTTTAAAATGTTCGATGTTATGGTCTTGGCCATATGCGCTTCGAACATTTTAAAAGTTCGATCAACTGAAGTAGATCCATCCAATTACCTTTTTCTTCCCCATCTCACATCCAACATTTGTCATCTACATGAAGAATTCCTTGGTCTGCTTCGGGTATAAAAATATCTATGTAAACATTTACAAGCAAAAATCCTGTATCTTCTAAAATTTTTTTTTCAATATTTGAGATGTACATATATCCCCATAGCTTTTGTGAATTGCTTAATCTCGTCCCAATCTCTTGTAAACTCCTCTGATTTTTATAGCTATGCAATATTTTATATGCTGTACTAATTATTCCTTTTTAATGGCATCTTCTGTTCTAGATTCTACTAAAAACTCTACCTGTGCTGGTCTTTCCTTTAGGACCCCCACCATTTTTCTGTCTGCCTTTCCCTATCCAGGATTGATATAAGAGTATAGGCTATCACTAACCAGCAGTCCAAATAAATTCTTGTTGCCTTCCCATTCTGTTACCCTTTCCTGTCTAGTTATTTGCTCCCAATACTTTGGTTCCTTTGTCAGTTTTCTGCAATAAATTCCAGCCCCCTCTTGCTTACTGTCTGAATCCCTAATTGCAGTCATCCCCATCAGCAGAATCTCCCCTCTCCATTCCTGTGTTGGCTTAGTTCTTAGAATACTTTCTGCTACTTTATGAATATAATCTGTACGATTATTGTTCTCCTTAAAGATCTGCATCCAAAATCCCATTTTCTCCTTGTTTCTTGAGCTACCCCCAGTTCATCTTTATTCCTTTCCACTTTGAATTATAGGTTTCTGCTTGTGCTATATACAGGAGCCTTACTGTGTAGCTCTGAAATACCCCTTCAAATTGAGTAATTTCAATCTGCTGTTTGTTGGAAGCATCCGCTTATCCACGTAACTCTTGCAAACTTTCCCTCCCAGATAAAATCCTTCAGCTGTATTAATTGCTATTCAGAACTTCCCCTTTGGTTGATTAAAAATGCCTGACTTGTGTACAAGATGACTTCTTTCAGCTTTTCCCGGTTAGGGGTCGCCACAGCAGATCACCTGTCCGCTCATGATTGGCAGTAGAGTTTTACGGTGTCGAGTTGCTTGTATTTTAATATCCATATTAACAGAGCTTCCAGTTTCTCAGTTTTAATATCTTGTTTGGTCTCTTCCCACATATCCTTAGCTGCCACACTGGAATCATCATTTATAATTCCACCGAAACTTCATTAGAAGAATGTGTTCCTTGAGGCCTTTGGTATTGGCTTTCCTGGGTGGTACCACCCACCGATGCTGTTTTAGAGCTCGTTGCTCAGTGGGTCTGGAATGACCCTATCCCTTAAGGGGAAAAAAAACAGGGTTTTGTTAGCCCAGACACTAGGGCACTATAGCTTCATTTAGTGGCCTCAGATGGTTCAGCATCCCTTTCCTCAAGCAAGATTGATACTCCTACTAGGCTTGATGGCCTCTACTATTACGTTAGTTCCACTGGCAAGATACTGTGAGTATTCCAGTGGACCCCTCAGTTCAGTGATCACAGTCTTCAACCTCTCCACACCAAGATTCACTTCATGCAAGTTTGCAGAGATTATATCAAATGGTGAGTAACTTCTCAGTACTGAAAGGAAGAACTTTTTGCCCATCAAATCCCTGGGACCCAGTAACCATGGTGCTTCCCTTGTGGGGTGGGGGGCATTTTGAGAGGAAGATGGTTGAAGGTGGTTCACCCCTAGAGGCCAACCTTCCCATCGATGTCTTGGAGATGAGCATTCGTCCTAGCATTGCCGGCATTCCAGGACTCTTCCCCTCCCCAAAGGTGTGATTTACATTTATGCAGACAACATTGGGGTACTCTGGTATATCAACAGATTGGGGCCCCCAGTCATACCCACTTTGCTGGGAAGCCACAAGTGTGCCAATGGGCAATGACTTCCCATCTTTTTCTGATAGCAACGTACATTCCAGGGTCATCAAATGTACTAGCAGACAAGTTCAGCAGGTCAGTCAGTTCTCTTGCCTCACATGTGGTTTTTCAGGTGGTGGCACGAGATTTTCAACTGCGGGGGCCATCCTTCCTGCAGTCTGTTCAGTTTATACCTAAACAAGTGCAGCAGTTACTGTGCTAGACTCCTGTACTGGGTCAGTCACTGAGGGATGCTGTAGTTAACAATTGGCTCATGTCTCTTCTACATGTCACAGAGACCTCAAAAACCCTGTCTGAAATTTTCTGTGTTATACCTCACTGTAAGTATGTCACTTAACCCGAACACCTAAATGTCTTGGTCATCAGGCAGAGAGGCTATCTTGGTATATGCTAGCAAATTCTGAGGTACTTAAGTGTAGAGAAGGGGATTATGGGTAGGAGTCAGATCCTCAGATACACAGCTTCATAAAAAGGCACCAAGGTCGGATCGGACAACCCAAAGATTGAACTGTATGAAAATTAGACTACATGAATATATAATTATGGTAAGCACATAACTTTTATTTGCACCACATTGAAAGTTTTTTTTTTTACTGTCATGGATACATGGTGATCAAAATTCAGGTTACTGTTATCCCAAGTTCAAGTCCCTTACCATTGAGGCTGCTCTTAGTGGAGAGTTATCAATGTTGTTCTGTAGGGGTAGTCTCATCCCCAACAGGTATGGTTATGCATTTTTTGCATTAAGTTTTAGGCCATGGTTTTGGCACCAGTTATTGGGCTGTCAATCCCTTCTGGTGGATACCTACATCTTTGGGGGTTTCAGGGATTGCACCCAGCATGCAGTTGTCAAATATATTTGGTCAGCCAAACCCTCTACATTTGCCTTAACTTCAGAGAAGTATATTCCAAATAGAAGGCCCAGTGTTAAAGCCCGTGGTACAACCTATAGTAAGAGGCCACTTGGTGGAAGTGGATTCCCTCACCCTAACTTTGTGTCCTGTTTGTGAGCCATTGGCTGTCCATCCAGGTGACACAGGGATTTTTGCCTAAATTTGAGTTTGTCTATAATATCAGAGTAAGGTATTATGGCAGATGGCTTTACCAGGTCAAGTTAAGCAAGTGTGTACTGTTTTGTCCTTGTCCATGGCTCTAGTGACCTTCTTGAAGTCCAGATTTAGTATGCATAACTAGCCCTTGACAAAACAGACCTGGGATGGGTCCAGTGTTTGAAGATTTATTGCATCTTTATCAGGTCCTTGACAATTTTTCCATAGCACTGCATAGAAGATGAGCCAAACTTATGGGTCTATAGTTCCCTGGGTCTTTTGATGGGTGCACTTTTGTGTAGAGAGATGGCTGTTGCACTCTTCCATTCACTATGGATGAAGCCTGTCTGAAGGATGTGGTTGAAGAGAGATTCTAGTGGGCCTAACAGATTTTTATTAAAAGGCATCCTGGAATATTAAAAGAACTCATTCAAACAATGTGTTTGGTTCTGAAGGAGTGTAGTAAGGACCTGTTTTAGTGATGGTTGAGGGAGAAATGGTAGAGGGTATTTCCTGGAGAGGGAAACTGATGGCAGTGGGTGTGTGTGAAACTTGAGCTAAATTTATATGCTATCAAATTTTCTATATATCCCTTGGTTTGGTATAGAAAGTTCCATTTACTATTTGTTCAGAACACTGTTGGGTTTCTGTTTAGGGTTGTGTAATGAAAAATGCTTTATGGTTATCCTTAGCTAGGGAGGCTATTTTTGACTCTTGGGTTTGGTGGACTTGATTAGTCCCCTGAGTTGCTTGCTGAGACTACCGAGGGAGTTTTTTATCTTTTAGGCATGGCCGTCTGTATTTTTTTTTTTGAAGTATTTTCTTTCATTTGTTGTACAACCTGTTTATACAGGAGGATCTCCAAGGGGGCTTGTTTTTGGAGTTTGTCCTAAGTTTGTTTGGTACTGTTTCTATGCAGTTATTTGCACGCTTGTACAAGGTTTCTGTAAACAGCATGTGCCGCTGTGCTCTGAGTTGGGATGACTTGGATTTTGGCTTGCCATTGCTCAATAGCAGCTTTGGAAACCTCCTTAAACATTCTGGGGTTTGCTTGGGAGTTCAGCCTTTTGATCACAAAGAAGTCACCCTTGAAATATAATCTGACCAGTGAGGACATTACATGTGTGCAGCATTCCCTCATGTTTGAGAGTTCCAGATGCAGGATATTTGCACCCCTAGTAGGTATCCATATTAGCTGTTCTAGGATGTTTGCATTGAGAAACTCCATGAATCTTTGAGCTTGCAAGTTTGTGGTTGTATATGTATCCCAGTTTATAGTGGGTTAGTTGAAATCACCAATGAGTATGATGTTGGGCTGAATTTTGAGCGACTCCAGTACATTCAGGTGCGTGATATGGTTATCCTGGATAGACTACCTGCAGCTAGCAAGGATATGATGGAGATTAGTTGGTCATGAAGTAGCTCAACCATGTAATATTGTTTGTTTGACCTATCTTGAGATGTGCTTACTTTTTATGTAGATTGAAACATCACCTCTTGTCTTGTGCGGTAGCTGGTTTAAATGTGTGAAAGGCATTATAGCCTTGTACTGCTGGTGTGGCTTCTTCTGCTTTAAACCATGTCTGGCAGTTGGCTTAGAGGGTTAAGGAGCTGTTTCCTGTGGTCCCGAGGTGCAGGGTTTGATTCCCTTAACCTCCATTGCTTAACTGTGCGACTCTGACCAAGTCATTTAACCAGGCACAGCTCTTGAGCCTAGTGTGAAGAAAAGGTACATGGAGATCAGTGCTATACCCTGGAAAACAAAAACAAGTAAGTGTTTCACTAACTGCACAAATGTCCTCACTCTCCAGTGTGAGGTGTGCTTCCAGTCTGTGGAGCTTCTTGAGTCTCCTAGCATTGAGCAGGAACACCTTTAATTTTATCTTTAAAATTGACTATGTTGTAAGGTTTACCAGAGTGATATGGCCTAGAAATAGACACAGTAGGGGTGGACAATGTTTTGACCAACATCAAAAGCATAGTGGGGACAGGTGCAGACCATCCCTGGCGAAGTGGCATGTGGCATGGTCTGATCATGTCCTCCCAAACTGAAAAATATTGGACACACTTAGAATGACACCAGTAACTAAGCCAATAATTAGTCCTCTTCTGTTGATATTGTAGCATCATCCTTGGAGAAGTTAAAATACTGCTGCATGGTAGGTTTCTGCCTGGTTGGGAGAGAGAATCTGAATGCTGTAGCATGTCTCTTAATATAGTCCAAAAAGGTACATCTCAGGTCCATAACACCCATATGGAATACAAATGTCCTACTGGTACTTGTGATGTCCTGAGTGTGTGAGATCTGGCAAATCCTTGCCCTTGATAGGCAACTGACTGTGATGGTCGTCTTGCTCAGCCTGGTTTTTTTTTGGGGGGGGGCATCAGTGTGTATTAATAGTCTCCAGTGATCAATATATTAAGTTGTGTGGCAGTTTGCCTTGAGGGCTTAGAGGTGAAGTCATTATGAGAATTGGTTCTGTATGTCTGTGGGGGGGGGGGGGGGGTGTTTTTGTAGAGTGGTGTAGGAGGTTGCTGAGGGCAGAATATGGGAGGCCTTTGAGGTTTGGGTAGATTGCATGCAAGAGCCTCAGCATATGGGAGTGTTTGATTTTATAGTAGGTGTTACTGGCAACTTGTTTGGAGTTATCACTGTCTGTATATGAGCTTTGCCTCCAAAGTCAATGTACTTAAATCTCTTGCATACTGTTGGCCTGCTTAAGAGCACGTTGGTTGTCAGTAAACATAATTGGCACATTGTCTCAGGATGCCTAACTTCCACATGGCTGGCTGCAGATGGTAGGAAAGTGCACACGTTCCTCTCGTGATCCATGTGGGGTGGTGCAATCAGAGTATGGAGTTGGTCTGGGTGGAGATGTCTAGGATTGATCTAAAAACAACTCTTCTGGGGTAATGCCTTTCAGTGGGCAAGCTAGCTGCTCTACACTCTGCTAGATACTTGAGAAAATAGAGTAAGTTTTATATGGACAATAACATCTTTAGATGCCTATGTCTATACATTGCAGTGCAAACCTCTGCTGCTCAGCACAGGTTACCTGAGATGAGTTACAACTTTAGATGCCTATGCCTATACATCGCAGTGCAAACCTATGCTGCACAGCTCAGCACAGGTTCATAGGTTCATACTAGGCTATCTGCCCTAGGGCATTTATAAGCCTAGCCAGAGTGTTTGGCTTTCGCCACCCATTTTAAGTTAATTTTGCTATGCCTTTTTTTGAGGTTAGTATACTGTGCCTCTGTCTAACAGTGACACAGAAATGATAGCCGAGGTAAACCTACGATCTCCCATCCACTCATCAAGATTCCTCTTGAAGAGAGTCAATGTGGGACTCTGCCTAACCTGGACTGGCATTTTATTCCAGAGTGAAGGGAGCCTCTGGGTTATGAATCTGTCCCTCCAGCATGTCCTATTTATTTCAGTGCTGAGGTTCAAGTCTCGAGCGCCAGAGCTCGATGGGATTTGGATTTTCTGAGGTGCAGCATGTCCATTAATTCCGGGTTGGACATGGCTTTATACGTCGGGCACAGATCGCCTCTGAGCAGGCGGTATGCCACTGAGTAGAGCTGGAGTTTCTTTAACCGGGCCGCATATGGCATCTGTTTGAGCCCTTTGATCCTCTTGGTGAGGTACTTTTGGGGTCTTTCCAGTTGCTGCAGGTGTCTGGTAAGGTACATCCCAAAAGGGGCATTGTACTCAATTATGGGCCTGATGAGGGATGGGTAAAGAGGTACGATGACCTCCCCTGATCTAGATGTGAATCCCTTCATGATTAGGTGGGCTATATAAAATGTTTTTCTAACCACTTTGGCCATGTGGTTGTCAAATGAGAGACTGCTATCAACTTGGGTCCCCAGGTCCCTAATGACGACTTCTGTACTTAATGGATTACCACCTATGTGGTAATTTGTGGGCACTTTGTTTTTGCCAAAGGGACTATACAGATGAGTTTGGGGAATCCAATCAGTAAAAAGTGAAAATGCAGTATGTGTATGTATAAGGATCAGATCCTATGGCAGTTTACAGTTCTCTACTGTTGAGTTATACTGCAAGACTAAGATTCCCCAGACCAAGCAAAAGGCAAACGGTGAAAAACCAGTAGAAATGAAATGATGCTCAGATCCTTCAACTCACAATTCTGCAACTACTGTGAGAGATGCTACAAAACCACATTTGTTACTTGGTCTGGAACCTTGAACAGTTGACTTTTGATTAAAACATGAAATGCATAAAAGAATAATTCAGATTCACAATGAATATTGCAGTATGCACTAGCTGAAATGAGATTATCTTTTGTCGGTTTTAAAAAAAATTGTTTCTTGAGTTGTGATTTCTGGAGGAAGGTTCCATTTAGCAGGTCCTATCCTAGACAAGTTACTTTCCCTAGTAACTGATTCACAGAGCTGAATGTGTATATACAGTAGTGTATTGGTGAACTAGACATCCCAAGAACCCAATCTGCCTCATTTTCCGTTATAGTGGGATAAGACTTGCAGTGTTATTGTAGGTCTATCTGTTCACTACGTCTGTGCATAAATGGGGCTGGTTAAGTACAGCCTCTACACTGAAGATTCTCTTATTCGTGTGACTGCTTGTCTGTATGGAGGCAGACTGGTGTAGGTTTCAGCCCAGAAAATTACCAGAAACATTACCTTTCCCTGTAGTTTACTCTTCATGCATGGATCCTTATGCTTACATCCTTATCTGTTTTGCTTGTTTGTGGTTCTGAATTAATTGACTGGAGATTCTTTTGTGCTCGTGATCAGACTTCGTCTGCACATGGTGCTCTGAATTCAGGGTATTAAATGAAGAGTGTCATATCATAAACTCCTATTGCATTGTACTTTGTTTAAGCTTGTGTACACGTGTATCAAACGTGTTTTATTTTTCATTCTTTTGTGGGAGTCCTGCTATTTTTTGAGTCTTCGGCATGCTGCTGATTTTTACTTTATAACATAAATCTTACTCATTTGTAATTTTGATTCCTTTTAGAAATGGAGTGTGAGACCTTCTCTGCATCTGCCCACACTTCCTCAACTCCGAGAGAGTCTGAGATTGGCTCCCACCCAGGAAGGCTTTGTAATCGCAAAGGGCATTTATCTGATATTCACACTTGGGAAGAGGATGAGCTGAATTTGGCCTTGAAAATGAGCGAAGAGCATGGTGGGCAGAAAGATGATGAAAGTGGTGCAGTGTTTGCCATGCCTAGGATTGATGGCTTTTCAGTAAGTGAATATTTTGTTTTGAATTAGCACTCTACAGTGGTTAACAAATACTAGTCTCAGCCCAGGGTAAACACATGACATGCAGAGAGTGAACAACGAAATGTAATGCGTTCATGTATTGTATACAATTCAATAAATCTTATAAAATATGGGTAACAGTTGCCTTGAGGGTATAAAGGCAAAAGGTAAATGGTATTGTGTACAATGTGGAAAATACAATCTATACATTTATTATATGCAGACTGAATATCTGTGTTGGCATGCTAAATGAATCAGAATGAAAAGTAGAGTCTCTGCAATATATGTAGAGGAAGCAGGTTGAGAAATTAAACGTTATAGGACCAAACAGTAGTTGCATTTTCCTAGTGTCTTGTAATAGTTATTTCTGATTAGAAAAAAAGTCACCAGTTTTAGGAGGGATTACGATACAGAGCTAAAACATGAGTCAAAATCTGGGACATCTCCAAAGATCAGAAGTTTGAGATGTATGATTTGGATGACAGTGCCAGAGCAGTTAAGATTTCTAAGGTTTGTTGGTGCATCTTGGAATAGCATGGAAGCTATTGTGGGGAGATCTCATTTCTTAAGTTTTTATACTTAAGTGAGTAGAAAGTTTACATATTACCTTTGCTACAAAGTTAGCTGGTTAGCCACTTTCATTTCCAGTGTTCTTGTTTGTGGAGGGTCTATTTGCATATCACATTTGACATGTATTGAATGGTGGATAAATTTATTTTTAGTGGCAGCAGCAATTGGAGGAAGGACCCATATTCTAGCAGAGCTAGTAAGATGCCTTTATATATGGCATTCCTACAGGGAAGATTTAGCCTAAAAGAGGGAAGCGTTGATTTGTGTGTGTAGTCCAGTTGGAGATATACATTTGGGAAGGGATCCACTCCCATCCCTAGGCATTTGAATGAAGTCAAATTTTCTGTTGTCTTCAGATCAAGAACTTACACAGCTAATGAATATTTTAAAAAAGTGGAAATATTGTACTGTTTTAAGATTGATATATTTGGTAACAATAAAGGGTGCTTTTTTGTTGGCTAGTGAGTCATAAACTAGATATTTGGATATATGGTAGTTCTGTGGTAACACATTTGCCAAAAGATTGTGCTGGTTGGTTGATTATGCCTGTCGCATTCGATCTAGTGGAACTTTTTTCCATCTATTTTTCCATGGCTGCTGTTTGTGTTCTGTGTTTGTCTTGTCTTCACTTTCTTTATATGGTCAGTTACTGTGGTAGTTCAAAGCGATTTACAATATACTGATATTTGAGCTGTTACCATGATCTCACCTTTGCTGTAAGATCAAAGGGGTGTGGGTTCGTTTGCACTTCATAGTGCTCAGATGAGTTTTTTTGGTACACTGCTCTTGAGGTGCCATCTTTAGGATGAGATGCGCCAGTTACTGCCTGAGTTGGTGATGCCTCAGGTAGTTGTAAAAGATGCTATGGTACTTCTCAAAAAAGTGTATGTCCATTGTATTTTATTTACATAAACGCACCATTTTAATCGAGTTTGTCAAAATTTTGAAACTCCCAACACCTTTTATAGCAAACTTTTAATACACACCATTTATGGTATATCCTATAACTTGTGTAAAAGAATAGTCAGTCTCTTAGTACAACAACCAAATGTGTTTCATCAAGATTGTAACTTCTCTGTATATTGATAATACCTTAGATCTATGATTTAAAATACCTTCTTAACTTCCTTTGCAATCTGCATTCAAAAATCTCAGGAACCACACCACAAAATCCAGTTTCCTTATCTTTGATCATAGGTAAATTATATGTTTTACACATGCAATATGCCTGTCAGTGTTATGTTGAAGGTACTTTTTTCTTAACTGAGGTTCTACACTTTCCATAAATTCACTACTTTCACTTTCTGTATTTCCCTTTCTCTTAAATACCAAATTCAGTTTCTGAAAAAAAGCTCATACCCTCTGTGGCGCCCCACCACTGGCCCAGTAATCAAGGAGGCTCAATCCTCAGCACTAGCACCGGTGGGGGACATGCACACTATTTCCAGATGCAGCTTTCTGCATTGAGTGCAATTTCCCTCAGCACACAGAGACCACAGTCAGTCTGGGGCTGGTTTCTCCCTCTTTCTCCAGGTCCCCATTAAGACTCCCCACTGGCACAGCTATAGAGTTGAGATCTCAGCTGAGTGGCCAAGCCAAGACCTCCAACACTCTGTACAACCAGTGCTTTGTGTCCCTGCCAAAGTAGCTGACATGCACACTCTTGGAGATTTGTTTTACACACACACACACACACACACACACACACCTGGGAAAGGCTAGAACAGGTTTACTAGCTATGACCCCTTCTACCCAGACTATTAGGTAGTTATTGCCACCAGCCACTTTATCAGCTACTTTAAGGCCCTTAAAGGGTGTCCAATCGTACTGTGTAATGTTACTATCAATACAAATGGTAGTTTGACCAAGAACAAGGCTATTTGGGAGTAGCCTACACAGTGTCGCCAAATAAATACGCAAGTACTCTCAGAACTCAAACAAGTCTCTGCACAGATCAGCCACAATGACCGGTTTAAATATATTTAATAATAAAAGAACAAGAAAATACTCAGTATATACTTGGTTACATCAGAGTTCAAAATCACAGGATATATTTAAACAACATTGCAGAGCAGTCTAGAACAAAGAAAAACATCTACGCTAACCTTTGCTATATTCCTGACTATATCTAGAAGAATTGTACTGTACCCTACTACTCACTTCAGAACAAGTAAGGCAGTTGTGTTGAGTGGATCTTGATGTCGGGTCAAAGACATATACAGAATACTGTCTCGTACTAAGAGACTTCCCAAATTAATATCTCAAATATTGCTTCTGGGCATAGCTTGCAGAATTAATAATTTCTTGGCATCTGACTATCCTAGGTGAAAAACAACCACTGATGCAGCTGGTAGCATTTAGCATCTGCCTGTGAAAATACGTACACAAGGGCTTTTCCTCAAATGGTGCTTGCTGGAAGCCATAAAACATAAAACATTTGCAAGACAATGCAGAACATTCCCTAGTTTTAGACAACGTATCTCTTTGCTGCTATAAAGTAATTTAATTTCAGCTATTTTTCTGAAGTTAACCTTGTGTTCCAGTTTCCAGCTAACTCCTTTGAACTTTACGTTTTTCCACTAAAACATTTTCATTACAAATAGTAACCAAAATTTCTGTGCAACCCTTTATACGTCCTCATTTACATTCTTTCCCACTCAGCTATGAAGTAATACTGTAACACTATTTTTAGCACATTTTTGATAAGCTTGCAGTCATCTTGCCTTCACCATAGCTTTATAACTCACACACAGGGACTACTGAGGATTAATTGTAGAATAACTCAACATTCATACTGCAGGTATCTTAACAGTTCTACCAAGCTGTTTCTTTTCAGTTTTGGATTTTATAAAATTCTTATTGCATATATTTTCCTTTATTCCATTAATCGGGCATTTAATGCTTTAATAAAAACTTTTTTCAAACATTCTTTTCTTTAAAAAAAATACATTTAGACCAGCCTACTAAACCTGGACTTTGAGAGTTCAGTTTCCAGCAACCCATCTTTTTCCTAATCTTTTAAGCACTCAATCTTGCCTTTCTTTGTAAGTTGTGCATCTCGTTTACTTCTGTCATTTCTTTGTTTTCCTTTCTCTTCACATTTCTATCCTGCAACCCCGTACATGTTCTCTTACTTTTTTAATTGCATACCTTATTAAGGGTCGATTTCTTTTCTTCTGAAACTTTCTTTGCATGTTTTGTCATCACCTTTACATTTTCCATATTTTAAGCAAATCCCTTTCCTCCTTGTAAAGCATCACTTTCTTCTAAAACGTTTCAAAATTTTAGTCTGTTGTACTCTCTAGGTTTAACATTCGTTCTACTCCTCCATAATTTGTTTCCCTTAAATTCCAGCTGCTATTGCAACTTGCTGTGTCAAAGTATTCATTTATGTGCTATACTCCTTGTGTACCTAGTTTATTTTACTTTTCATCCTAGCTTGTAGGGAGCATTTTCAAACCTTTTCCTAACTCTGTCCAAAAATTCCCCATATACCAAAATGGTCACTTAACATCGTCATTCCTTTCCATCTCAATTTCACATTTAAAGGTCATCTGTTTTAACTCTGTCCTTAAAGTAAAATCTCCGTCCTTGTCTAACATTATCCTTCTCTACCTGCATTAGCATTTATTTGCATATTTTCGCATCCAAATCCACCTTTCCATCTATTTTTCTTAAATTAGATACTCTCACTGTAATTGTCTATATTAGTGTGGCATACTTTTCCTCCTCTTCACTAATAGTTTGTGTACTTTAAAACTACCCTAAGTGGGCCTCCAGGTATTCACATCAACCATTTCTGCTCCTCTGGGATTTATTATGCCCCTTATTTTTAGTAACGCTTTATGTATGAGCACCCTTTCATGGTAAACCATACAGCTGTCTTCCTTGGAGCAAATACTTGCATTTTCTATGCCAATATGCAATCAGAATTGTTTTGATATGATGTGACAAACGATTTAGTGAAATGCTTATACTACCTTTCCCCTTTGCACTTTTATTTGTATGTCTGTTTTCTTTTTCTGTCTTGTTACATTCTCCTTTCTGTTCTATCCATGTATCAAAACTAGCTTCAACATCATTCTGTATACCTAAACACATAACCTATTTATGTAATTCCTGGTGTATTGATTTTATTTTTTTACTGTTTGATTCAAGTTATTTTATGCACGTCTTCAGGTTGTACAATAACATGGTTGGAGTTTTGTATCATATATTTACCAGTAATATGTCCATATTTTTTTTTACTAAATCCATATTTACCTCTTTGTCCATTTCCCTCTTGTCTACAGTCAGGCCATGGGTGACTGTCCTGGCATTTTCTGCTGCAGAACAACTTGCAGTTCTAAGTGACATTGTTTCTTCCCCACATTGTCTGCATCTTTTCTTAGGACCTTCATGAATAAGAGGCTGTGCATCCATACAAAGCATGCCCTAGGCAATTTCCAGTATTAAAGCATACCTTAATTTTAATTATTTTGATTTTTCACAAGTGGAAAATGATAATGTTCATAGTGTTTCACTGTTGCAGTCACTACTCTTGGGTTATCCTGCTGGCAGGCTACCCGCAGTCGGCCTGAATTCCAAAGTCCTGGTCTGGCGTTGGTTGCTGTCACCTCCCCCTTGACGTCAGTGCGCCAGGGGTATAAAAGATGCAGCCGACACCATTTTCTTCAGTCTGTCTTGCCACGCGGTGCCCGAAGCAAAAGCAGTTTGCAAGTGCCGGTCGGCCGACTCCTTAAAGCTAAGTACCCCGTTGCTCCAGACTGATGTCAGAAAAAGTTAACAAAAAGTTAACAATTGTATTTCTTGTGGGAAGCAAATACCTCATAAGGATTTTCACTCTTACTGTATTCCTTGCCTAGGCCCCGACCACAACGTTGCTAGCTGTCTGTTTTGTGCTAGATTTAACCAATGCACTAAGCATCTGTTCGATTTTGCATTCCATTATTTTGTCCAAAGGTTTAATTACATAATGCCGTCGGAACAGCCGACTACCGGAGTTTACAAAAAACGCAAGGACAAGGATAGGCATCCGAGGTCCAAAACCGATGAGGCCTCTGCTAGGCCAGTCGCCAGCTCTCAGTGAGGTGCTTTCGCAGCCCCTGATGCCTGCTACCTCAGAGCCAAAGGCCGCTTCCGACTCCCACGTGGAGCCGACTGGGCCTTTGGATACTCAAGGTATTGGACACTAGGAAATCATTCCCTTAGATGGGTCCAGAGCCACTGAGCAGGCATTGGCTTCTGAGGGTGTCTTCAGACCTACACAGTTATATATTAAACCATCTTCAGCTTCAAAGACAAAGACCAAAGCTCTAAAGACAAAGAAACAAGTACAGCATTTTCCTACTGACTACAATGCCTAAAAAACAGATGCTTAAAATGGCCGAAGACCTAATTACTTTGATCAGGGGTTCCTATCCCCCTCCTGATAAGAGGCCTAGGCAAGAGACAGAATATGATTCCTCTGATCAGGTTTCTATTTCCCCTGATTCCTCTTCTGAACAGGATTATCCCATTCCTCCTTATGAGGATTCTGATGCTGAAGAAATCCATTCCTTCAGCCTCTCCTGAGGATTATTCTTTTGGGAAAACTCTGCATACCATGAGGGATCATTTCCACTTGGAAAGCCAAGATTACTCAGAATCTGAGAAAAGACTCTGAGACTTTCTGCTATTACCTCAGCACAGGCCCCTTGCTATTCCACCTGTTATAGACATTGTAGATGTATTTTCATATGCTTAAATATCAGCAGTACTTAATGTCACTGCTTAAACAGAAAATGTTGACAAATTCTGAATGTTCAGAAAACCAGGAATTGCACGATTTATTGCATGCAACTGAACAAGTGGGAAAGCATACTTTGCAATGTGGTTATGATTCACTGGAGGCCTCTTGCAGGGCCGCAGTTACAGGTTCTGTTATTAGAAGGCATGCTTGGTTAAAGGAACAGAATCTACCCAATCATGTTGAAGCAAAATTATTAGATGCCCCATTACATGATACCTTGTTTGGTGCTAAAGCAGAAGAGGTCTTGAAGAAAATGGAGGATAAAGTGAAATCCATGCAGACAGTTAAGGATTTTTTACAGGTACAGCCACCCAGATTTAGCAGGAACTGGCCTTCCAAAAATTGGTCCTTTCCAGTGTCAGGCTACAGAGGCAGATCTCAGCCCCAAGGCTCATACAGGCCTAAGCAATGGGGTGCTCCTACCTCCAAAAGTAGAGAAGACAAATCACAACCTTACAGGAAACAGTCCCCCAATGACTTTCCTCTGCCAGATCCAAGCACTTTTCTTTTAGCAGCCCCCTTAGGGGGGAAAACTAGCACTTTTTTCACAAAATTGGCAAAAGATTACCCAAGACAAATGGGTCTTGAATATAGTGTCCTAGGGCTACAGGTTCCATTTTCACACCCTGCCAAGGGGAAAAGGTATGCCAGACCTGCCACACAATCAATGGGCAGAGGCACAAAAACAAATTACAGCCCTCATGGACATGGCGGCCTTTCAGCAAGTACCACAAACAAGAGCAGGGGCAAGGATTTTACTTGAGACTTTTCTTGGTGTCCAGAAAGGACAAAGCCTGGAGACCAGTACTGGACTTGTCTATTCTAAACACGTTTCTGGAGGTTCCAAAATTCAAGATGTTGACTCTACAGCAGCTACTGCCCATGCTGGGCAAGGCGGCTTGGCTTGTAACTTCGGACCTAAAAGAGGCATACTTGCATGTCCCAATCAGACAATCTTGCAGAAGATACCTCAGATTCATAGCTGGCTCAATGCATTACCAATTCTCTGCACTGCCCTTTGGCTTATCTACTGCGCCCAGGGTCTTCACAAAATGCCTGGCACCAGTAATTGCGTTTTGCAGACAGAGGAATTCAAATATATCCCTACTTGGATGACTGCCTTATTCAAGCAGAGAACAAAGACATTCTTCTACAGCATCTGGCGTTTGTAAAAAGATTACTAATTTGCCTAGGGTACACAGTAAAAAAAAAGAAATCAAAACTAGTACCCTCTCAAGAGATAATATTCCTGGGTGCAAGCTTAAATACAACTGCCCAGATGGCTTATCTCACGCCAGACAAAGGCAACTGACTTGCTTCAAAAAGGTTGGCAACAAAGACCCAGTTATCTGCAAGGAAAATCCTGCAGGCCTTGGGCTTCATGGCATCCTGCATTCTACTAATTCCATATGCCAGACTGCATATGAGGAAACTACAACGGTGTCTAAAAAGTGTTTTGACTCTGCATTCCCACAGCCTGGAGACAGTAATTACCCTGATTCCCTGCCTGCAACAGGAGTTTCGATGGTGGGCACAGGACTTTCACCACAACAAGGGTTTGCCATTCACTTTACCCATAGCCCGACAGACACTGACAATGGATGCATCAGACTATGCCTGGGGGGCACATATGGCAGGAAAATGTATTCAGGGCACATGGCCTGCAAACCAGATGCATCTTCATATCAATCAAAAAGAGATGCTAGCTGTTCAGAATGCCCTGACCGCTTTCAAGGACCTACTTCATCCAGGACAGCTACTGATAAAGACTGACAATACTACGGTCATGTGGTACATAAGCAAGCAGGGAGACTCACATTCCTACCCCCTCTGCAGACAAGCAATGACCTTGTGGGACACAGCATTAATTTACCAAGTTCACCTGCAAGCACAATTCCTGCCAGGAAAAACAAATACTCTGGCAGACTAAGCAGAAACCTCATGGATCCCCACAAGTGGAAACTGGATCCACAAGTCTTCATGATGACAAGGAAATGGGGATGCCCCGACATAGATCTATTCGCCTCCCCTCACAACTGCCAATTAGATATTTTGCACAAGAATTTATCACAAACAAGCATGGAGAGCGGATGCCCTATCCTTCAGCTGGAAAAACCTAACGGTATACGCCTTTCCTCCACTGCCTCTCCTTCCCAAGGTACTCGTAAAGGTCAGACAAGAGAAGCCAAAAATGATACTGATTGCACCAGACTGGCCACGCCAGCACTGGTACCCAGTCCTAAAGATCTTGTCTCAAGACCCAGCATGGCACTTGCCTCCGACTTCCCACTTGCTGACCCAACAAAACAATCATATCCTGCACAGTCAACTCAGGACCTTAAATCTGGCAGCATGGCGGATAATGTAGCCACTCAGAACACTCCTCTTTATAAAGCTGTTATAATGTTATCTTGGAGGCCAGGAGGACCAGTACCAGAAAGTCTTATGCAGAAAAATGGAAGAGATTCTGTGCATGGAACCAGGAACAAGGCATTGACACACATGTACCAAATATTCCTCAGATTTTTAAAAGACCTAACTGAGATGCTGGACAAAGGCCTTTCCTTTTCTTCAATTAAGATTCATGCCTCTGCCATTTCAGCCCATTACAATACGGAACCTCCTATCTTTTCTCATCCTTTAATAAGGCAGTACTTCTGAGGGGTCAAAAATATAAGACCTCCAAGAAGAGCACCAATACCTGCATGGGACCTCAATTATGTCTTGGAAAAACTCACACTGCCTCCCTTTGAGCCAGCCTCAACAGCTGATGTAAAATTCTTATCCTGGAAAACCGCTCTGCTACTGGCAATAACCTCTGCAAGACAAGTCCCGGAGTTACAAGCACTCATGGCTGTGGAACCTTTTATCATATTTCATCCAGACAGGGTTTCTCTGAGGACAAACCCAACATTTATGCCTATGGTAGTGTCCAGTGTGGCTCTCAACCAAACCATTCTCTTGCCTACCTTTTATCCAAACCCACAGAACAAGGGTGAGAAAATTCTGCACTCTTTGGATATACACAAGTAGCTACGCTTTTAGTTGGACAGAACTAAAGCTTTCAGAAAGATTGAGCAACTTTGTGTCATATGCTGCAGGATCACAAGGAAAGGCCATCTCAAAACAGACTATTTCTAAATGGATAGGTCATTGCATCCGTTTCTGCTATTATCAGCATAGCACATCAGTACCTAAGGGCATTCGGCCTCATTCTACCAGAGCAGCAGTCACTTCAGCAGCCTTCCTCAGAGGAGTACCAACCAAAGACATATTAGAGGCTGCAACTTGGAGTTCAATGCACACTTTTACAAGGCACTACCACTTACCTCTTTACTCTAAATCCAGAGCAGACTTTGCCACTGCAGTGTTGCAGGGCCTCATAGCCTTTCCTAACCCTATTTAGCTCAGCCACCCATACTCTGCTTTGGGATTCAACCCAAGAGTAATGACTGCAACAGTGAAACACTATGAACATAGTACAGTTGTGTACCTACCATAAATGTAGATGTTAGTGTATTCACTATTGCAGTCCAGGTTACCCTCCCGCCATCCCCCTTTCCTTTGTAGGTAAAGGAAATGTTTCTTTACTGCATGTATGTTTACGGGCATGCTATTTTTAGCCTACCTTTTTGAGGGCACCTGACATCTGGGGCAAGAAAAACTGAAGAAAATGGCATTGGCTGCATCTTTTATACCCCTGGTGCACTGACGTCAGGGAAGAGGCGACAGCAACTAATGCCGGACCAGGATTTGGAATTCAGGCCGACTGCGGGTAGCCTGCCAGCAGGATAGCCCAAGAGTAATGACTGGGACAGTGAATACACTCTAACATCTACATATATGGTAGGTACACAACTGTACTTTCTTGCACTTTTAAGTGATATTCAGGCTTCTCAACCTGTTAGGCCTTTTTCTGGCACAGGCTTGTATATCATAAGTAGTGTCACAATTTTCCGGATGTGTCTATCTGTTGTAGAAATAATTTTTTTTTTTTTTTATTTCAGTTCAAAACTGAAGCTGCACAGTTAATGTAATATGTGATATTTTATCAAGTCTTTCTTGGCAACTTACTAACAATGCAGTTAACTTGTATACCAAAGCCACAAAAAGCTTATTTAACCAAATTAATATGAATTAATAGTCTTTAATACTGAATTTTTAAAAGCCTAAAGGCTTCACTACAAAGTGCCAATCATCTGTTCATTTTGACACCTTTAGATGTTCTTCATGTTTCACTGTTGCAGTCTTCACATATGGGTTATCCGGCTCCCGGTAGCCCTCAGTTGGCCCGAATGCCAGAGTCCTTGGTATATGACGCCGGCTGCCGTCAGTTGTAAAACTGATGTCAGAATGTCAGGTATAAAGGGAGGCAGCAGACGCCATTTCCTCAGTCTTTCTTGCTGTGGAGCCTGAAGCAGATGCAATTCGCACTAGTGCTGGTCGGCCATTTACCTTCGTCTTGCTTTCCGACTACCAAGTTGAAGATGCCTTCAGATAAGTACCCTGTTGGGGATCCTCTTTTCTTGCTTTAATGAATGTCAGATAGTTAACTGGGTTGCCTGTGGAAAACCGATTCCAAACCTATAACTTTGGGCCTTGAGCACAATGTCCCTAACTGTGATCTCTCTGCTTTTTTTAACCCGCATACTATACACCGTAAAGCTAAGATTTTGTATAAGCATTTCGGAGTCTGGCCTAAGTTCGTCGGTATGGCGTCTTGTGGTCTCCTGACTTCGGATATACCTAGGAAACGCAAAGACAAGAACCGCAACAGGCCTAGGGTTAAATCTGCTGACTATGCACTGGTGAATTTGGTCATCAGCATAGCGGTAGTCAGTGAGGTGCTTTCACAGCCCCTGCAGCCTGCAGATTTTCAGCCGCAAGCCTCTGCCAAGACCTTTACGGAGTCCTTCATGCCCCAGGCTGCTATTTCGTCTTCAGACCCTCTGCCTGTCGCCGCGTAAGATGGGTCTGGAGCTGCTTTGTAGCCACCAGCTTCTGACGCCGCCGCTTTTCGACATGAGACCAGAACCAGACTGACTACCTTAGTTCAAACTTCTGCAGTTGCTAGGCTTCCCTAGTCCCTCCGGATTGCTAGTAAACCTTCCAGCCGCAAACCTACTCACAAACAGGCGTCGGCCTCCACTCCTGTGCCTCAGTCCCAGTTGGTAAAGATGGCTGGTGATCTTCTCTCCTTGATAAGGGGCTCTCATCCCCCCCCCCTTCAAAATGGCTAGGGAATTATCTCCTGATGTGTTGTCTGTCTCTGGTTCTGAGATTTCCAGTATGTCTGCTGGTAAAGAAGGAAATTCTCAACTTTTTTCGGGCTTTGAGGATTCTGATGCTGAGGAACTCTATCCCTTCTGCCCTGTCCTCCAGAAGAGTTTTCCTTTGGGGATACTTTGAATACCCTTAGGGAGCATTTTAAATGGGAATGTCAGGATTTTCCACAGTCTAAGAAAATAATCCAGGGAATTTTTGGTTTTGCTACAGCATAAGCCTCTGGCTATATCTCCAGTTTTGGAAGTTGTGGATGTTTTCATGGAAAATTCTTTAACTCTTAATTCTGTTCCTCCTGCCCCCAGAAAACCGGATAAGTATTATAGGGTTCCTGAATCTCATCAATTCTTTTTTAAAAACCCTATTGCTGATCCAGAAATTATTTCTCAAGGCCCCAAGGGTGTTAAGGATACTATTGCTAAAAACTCTGCCTTCTGATGAGTCTAGGGCCTTGGACAGGTGGGGTAAAAAAGTCTATACTTCAACTCTTGCCATTAGAGCCGCAAATTGTCTTTTTCACATGCTTAAGTATCAGCAGCATACTTTGGAGGCTATTAAGGCTAAACTTAAAAATATTCCTTCCATGACAAAGAACAAAGATTTACAAGACTTACTGAATTCTGCTACTTTAGTTAATAATCATTCACTTCCTTGTGGTTTTGACACTTTGGAGGCTTCCTGCAGAGCGGCAGCCACTGGTTGTGTAATTAGAAGGCATGCTTGGCTCAGGGAGCAGCCTCTTTCTGAACCTGTTAAATCTAAATTGCTGGATGTTCCTTTGCACAAGGACAATCTGTTTTGTAATAAGACTGAGGAGGTACTGAAAAAGTTGGAGGATAAGGCAAAATCTATGCAAGCTGTAAAAGATTTCCTTCAGGTTCAGCCTCCTCGGTTTAGTAGGTGTTATCCTTCCAAGAATTGGTCTTTCCCTGATCCTGGCAAGCAGAGTTGCTCTAGGCCTAGGGGTTTTAGATCTTCCAGAAGGCAGGCTTCTGCCCCTCAAAGGGCTAAACAATGGCCGCCTTCTGCTAAATCGGGGAGTTCTAAGCCAGCTTCCCAAAGCAAGCATTCTCAATGACTCCGGCCTTCTTGTGCCTACCTCTGCGGGCCCTGGGTTTCCTTTGGGGGGAAGGTTATCCAGATTTGCAGAGGTATGGTCTACCATCACAGACGACAAATGGGTGCTCAGTATAGTAAACACAGGTTACAAGTTTTACTTTCACACCTTCCCTGTTTTACAAGGATACCCAGACATACCCAGAACTCTCAGGGCAGAGGTAGAAACTCAAATTTCTTCTTTACTGACTATGGGGGCTATAGAGACAGCTTCTGCAAATCAGGCAGGCCTAGGTTTTTATTCAAGACTTTCCTGTTACCCAAGAAAGGAGGCACCTGGCACCCTATTCTAGATCTGTCTGTTCTAAACACTTTTCTGGTGATTCCCAAATTCAAGATGCTCACCCTTCAACAGTTATCAATGCCTGGCAAGGATTCATGGCTGGTAACTTTGGATCTCAAGGAGGCTTATCTGCACATTCCAATAAGGGAAGGTTGCAGGCAGTTCCTTCACTTCAGGGCTGGGGAGCAACACTTTCAATTCTCTGCATTGCCCTTTGGCTTATCTACTGCTCCCAGAGTTTTTACCAAGTGCCTGGCTCCAGCCATTGCTTTTTGCAGGCAGAGAAACATTCAAATTTATCTTTACCTGGACGACTGTCTCATTCAAGCACACTCCCAAGAACAACTAGAAAAGGATTTGGATTTCGTGAACTACACACACCTTTTTGGGTTACACACTCAATGAAAAGAAGTCAAAGTTGATTCCTACAAGGGAGATAGTTTTCCTGGGAGCGATTCTGAATTACGCCACCCAGGTGGTATTCCTCCCTCAACAGAAGCAAGAAGATCTTTCGGCTTACTTCATGGACTTGGCAAGCATGACCCAGCTCTCTGCAAGGCAATTCCTGCAAGCCCTGGGGTTCATGGCTTCATGTATTTTGATGATCCCATATGCAAGGCTGCATATGAGAAAACTTCAATGGTACGTCAAGAATCTTTGCTGTCAAGACACACACACTTGATTCTTCCCCTGATTCTCTGTCTACAGATGGAGTTCCTCTGGTGGGCGACAGCCTGTTCTCAGAACAAGGGTCTGCCTTCCGCCCACCGCCTGCATCCAGACTCTCACTACAGACTCCTCAGATGTTGCATGGGGGGCTCATCTGGAAGGCAGGGGTATACAGGGGACTTGGAGCAGCAAGCAGATTCATCTGCACATAAATTTAAAAGCATGGCAGTACAGCAGGCCTTGCTGGCTTTCAAGGACCTACTCTACCCTGGGACTCTGCTGATCAGGGCAGACAATACCACAGTCGTGGTACCTCAACAAGCAAGGGGGGACTCCCTCTTATCCCTTGTGCAGACAAAGCATGAGACTATGGTCCATAGCAGCATCCATGGACTTGCATCTAGTAGCCCAGTATATCCCAGGGAGACTAAACTCCTTGGCGGATCATTTCAGCAGACATGTTCGCATCCTCACAAGTGGCAACTGAACAAGGGCATTTTCCATCACATCACTCATCACTGGGGCACCCCACAAGTGGATCTTTTCTCCTCACACGAATCATCTCCTTCCAACCTTCTGCACCAGGGAGTTTCACAACAAAGATTGGAGGGGTGGACGTGTTGTCCTTCCCATGGACACATCTCTGTTTATGCATGCCCTCCTCTGCCTCTTCTTCCCAGAGTGCTGCTAAAGATAAGGGTTGAAAAACCAAGGCTATTCTAGTAGCACCAGATTGGCCCAGGCAGCAGTGGTATCCCCCTCCTTCGCAGCCTTTCACAGGCTCAGCCTTGGCATCATCCCCTGGTACCAGATCTGTTGGTTCAGGGAGGGGGAAGTTCCTTCATCCTCATCTTCAAACTCTGCATTTAACTGCCTGGCTAATACTTGAAATCTTTCCCAACAGGTAGTTGAAGTTCTTCATGAGGCCAGGAGGCCTAGCACCAGAAAATCCTATGCAGATAAATGGAAGAGATTTTGCTCTAGGATGCTGGCTAAAGAAGAGACTTCTCATCCTTCTCTCCCTCATTCTTGACTACCTAGCAGGACTGCTTAATGGTGGACTTTCCTTTTCTTCAATCAAAATTCACGCTTCAGCAATTTCGGCTCATTGTTCTTTTGAGAAACCCATTTTTTCTCGCCCCTTGATGAAACAGTTCCTGAGGGGACCTAGTAATCTTAGACCTCCCAGAAGAGCTCCGACTCTTGCTTGGGATCTTTTTGTCCTGGAAAAACTTAATCTGCCTCCTTTTGAACCAGCTGCTTCTGCAGATTTGAAGTTTCTATCCTGGAAGACTTTCCTTTTAGCTATTACTTCAGCTAGAAGGGTATCTGAGCTGCAAGCCTTAATGGCAGTAGAACCGTTAATTATTTTTCACTCCGATCAAGTTTCTCTGAGAACTAATCCCTCCTTCATGCCTAAGGTAGTTTCCAGTTTAACCCTTAACCAGTCTATTCACCTGTCTACATTTTTCAACAATCCCCAAAATAAATGGGAAAGGATTCTGCACTCTCTTGATGTGTACAGACAGCTGAGATTTTACTTAGACAGGACTTAAATACTTTAGAAAATCTGAATAGTTGGTTAGTTTTGCTCCTGGGGCTCAGGGTAAATCTATTTCAAAACAAACCATTTCCAAATGGATTGCTCATTGTATTCACTTTTGTTACCTGCAGCATGGGAAGGTTCCCCCGCAGGGTATTAGGACTCATTCTACTAGAGCAGCCTCTACCTCTGCAGCCTTTCTGAGCGGTGTGCCTACTAAGGACATTCCAGAAGCAGCTACTTGGTCTTATGTCCATACTTTCACTAAGCATTACAATCTACCTTTTTCTAAATCCAGGGCTGGTTTTGCCACTGTAATTTTGCAGGGCCTTCTTATCAGCCCTTAATCTGTGATCCTTCCTCCATCCTTTGTCTTTTTTCCTGGGCTTTGGGAATCGACCCATATGTGAGGACTGCAACAGTGAAACACGAAAAACATAGTACAGTTGTATACACTTACCATAAATGTAGATGTTAGAGTGCATTCACTGTTGCAGTCCTGGTTTCCCACCCTTCATTCCCCTTTTCCCCTAAGGTGCAGATTATATATATTTTTATGTTTTGTATGACATACGTCCAGGGTGCTACTTTCCTGGGTTAGCCTTGTTTTGGGGGCTTCTGACAGTTAAGGCAAGAAAAACTGAGGAAATGGCATTGGCTGCCTCCCTTTATACCTGACATTTTGACATCAGTTTTACAACCGGCGACAGCCGACATTGTATTCCAAGGACTCTGGTATTCGGGCCGACTGAGGGCTACCAGGAGCCGGATAACCCATATGTGAGGACTGCAACATTTATGTAAGTGTACACAACAGTACTTTCTGGTGTCTAAGGGACATTTTAATCAGATTTTCTGTTTTCTTAGAAACAGTCTCATAGGTGCTGCATAGGATCCCCAGTCTGCTGTCTCATTCAGTTCTTGGAAGTTCATTCAGAACATCATCCTGCCTCTCATCTACTTTCTCTTGTGCATGTAAATTGTTTTGGAGCCTTTCCGAGACTCCATTTTCGTGAAGGGCAACTTCTGTAAAACCATTTCAAGATGTGTATTTTTTTATACCCGACTCCTCTTCCTCAGTCACTCAGTAATTCAGTATCTACCACTGTGTACTGCAGTAATAACCAACCTCTTCACTCCTCTCCTGTGCTTTGATAGTGGCTTTTTTTCTATGTTGGTGTCAATGATGCACTTCTCCATCAAGTAGGTGGAATTCCTACAGTGTCCTGGCTCTTGACCATGGCTGTCCAACCATTTTGGCTGAGGAGCCACTTACCATACTTTAAAAGATTTAAGGGGGGGGGGGCACATTACCATGTCCAATGTGTGTACCTCCATTCAAAACAGTTTCAGGACATACTGCGGGCCAAATAAAATGCTTTTGGCTGGAATGTGGCCCTAGGGTCACCTGTTGGACACTCCTGCTCTAGACAGTCTAATCACCAGGTCTTCCCTAAACGTGATCTATACCTTTTGAGATTAAACTAATCAACAAAAGGTAAATGATAATATGCAGGTTAAATTCTCTTGGCAGACTGCACGGTCAACTCTGAAAAGCATTTGCAGTATACTTTCACTACCTTTCAGATCAGGCTATTTGTTTGTACCCTAACTCAAGAAAAACAATGTTTCCACCAAAAGCCCATCCTGACCATATAAGTTGTTACCTTTTTGACTTTTCATCAGTTCCAGATCTGCCAAGCTGCAGCTGACATGCAAACCTGTACATGCTACCAGGACCAATCAAAACTCGTCATGTTTTACGAGGCTGATTTCATTTTATTGAAAGAGCTTATCAGTCTCTCCTATTACTTCTGTACCCTGAATTTCTTTTTGCAGGATTGTAGCAGATTATAACATTTCCTCCCTTAGTTGGAGCAAGCATGTAAGAGTAGTTTGTTTTGCTGCAGTGTCATCTTAGTAAACATCGTTCTACCTCCCTAAGTAATTTAAAGTAGCTTGAAATTTTACTATCCCATGCCAATTTAGATATATTAGACCAGTAAGCTACATTATACTTACAATAGTTTATTCTTGGCTGACATTATTACATTGAGACCAATATCACATCTCTCAGCAGATTTAATATTTGTCTCAACCTTAAAACAAGAAGCGACTCCTAGAAATTCTGTTGCCTAAAATTATGGAACAAATTATCTCATTCCTTGATGTAGATCTACTGAAAACAAACAAAAGCTGCACTTTTAAAGTGTAATTTTTGATGCAACTGCATTCAAAGGTCCTATCTAATCTAAGTGGATCTGCAGATGTGTAAATTTTGCTTGCTTTACGTTTTACCCATCTGTGTGTTAAAAATACCATTGCTTGGTTAGCATATGTTCTGCTTTTAACCTGAATCGGTTTTCAGTACTTTCACAGATGTTTTTGTTCATACAGTTGTATCAGTAACTTTCAGTTCATTTTCTTGGACATATATTTCACACTTATGTTAGACATTTTGATATGGAATTTTCTGCTTCTTTCTTTAATCTTAAGTATAGCATTTCTATTTGTGCTTTGACTATGTATAAACTTGGATTATCTGATTTATTTTACATTTGCTAACCAGGAATGTCGGACTGGACACAAGTCCTTTTTCAGCGGAGGACTGGCTTGGAGAGAGAAGCTTCAATTATAACACAACTCAATGACAAAGATGTGCTCACTGTTTTAAATGTTTCAGTATATGTAGTGCATAGTTATAGTGATAAGTATATTCTACTAGTCAGCCCACCTTTAATGGGGTATCCTCACTGACTCTGTACTCTGGCATACTGATGTCGATACCTCAAGACTCTCATTTAAAGGTTAGTGGTAGTCCTCTGGTTCTCCCCTTGTCATGACATTATTTGTGATTCCTTCAGTGTTGACTCCCATGGATCCTCCTTAGTCTGGTGTCCTCATCTTTAGCTATGTATGCATTGTCTGCCTTCTGGAAGTATTAACTGTGGCTGCAGGAGTTTACTGTTGGAGGATGGGCTGATGCCAGCATTAGACCCTACCTATCTGGCATCCCTTTGCGTCTTCATTTGACAGCACGTAATTGCCTATCACAAGTTCCTTGCATCATGTACCAGGAAAGCCATTCTGCCTTCCCATTGGAGCTGGTAATAGGGCAAGGTCTTTACTTGCCTCATGGGAAGGGGAACTCTGGACCAGACTTCTAATTTTGGAGCCCTTCACAAGGGTTTTGCAATTGGTGCATCTTTGTCTGTTATCCTCAGTTTGACTTTTTCTGAAGCTGGTGCCAATATTTTGCTGTCACAAACCACACTAGAGAAAATGTTCCTAGTTTCTCCATCTTCAAGTTTTCTGTTCATGCACATTAGTTCTAATGCTTCTGAGAAAGCTTGCATGTTCTAAAAATTGTAATCGGAATGCTGCTATCATTGCCAGATCACAAGAAGCCACTGGTTATATGTCTTGGGAAAAGAGTACAATGTTAATCCCGTGTGCAAACATTTCAACCCGGCTGCCTGAAGACGCACAAAGAAACCTGCTTGATGCTCAACAGGCTGAAGGTGATTGCGGAGTGCCTAGCACAGGGATCATTTGAAAGATCCTTCTCGCTACTGCAGGCCAGTGTCACCATGAATAGATTAAAGATATGTAGGGCTGGCATCATTCACCCCTCCTTGGAGGTAAATCTGTCTCTGAGGTAGCATTATGGTCTTGATGTTGAAGATCCGGATCCCTTGAGGGGTGCACATTCAGCATCCATTTTGGGGATGCATACTGTGATGCAAGTAACACCCTTCCCATGGTTTTAACATCTGGATTGCATGTGTAACTGGCCTTTTCTGAGGGAATAGTCTATTAAAATGTTTAGACTTGAGCTCAGTTGTACTTGGGACAGGCAACTCCTCCTCTTCAGACCTCTCCACTCCTGGTTCTACAAGGCTTTGTGACAGTGAAAGGTCCATCAGGTGGTCTTGCACTAGACTTTTATGTCAGGGCCTTCTTGTAAGGCATTGCAGCATATGATGTGATCTGGCTTCGAGTACCACAGTCTCCTAGCTAACATTTGATGACCTCTGGTACATTTGTTAACCATGCAAGAGCTTGCCCAAGCTGATGCTTGCCATTCTCTCCCTCTCTCTGTTAATGAAATGAGGTTCTATGAAAACCTATAGGCCATTTGTTCTAAACAGGGTCGACATCCCCAATTCCCTCCAGATGGCCCTTTGAAAAAAACTTTGGTTCATAAGGCCTACTATGGCTGGTTTGGACCGCGTATGTCTCCCCCAAAACACTCACATGTGTTTGTACTTGTTGAAGATAGATAAGGAGCCTTGGGTTTTGTTCCATAGTGGCTGATGGTTAAGGATGTCATTTTTGCAGTCAGGAAGTACCCATCTACTATTTCTTGGCTCTCACTCTGGTGATTCCCTCTCCAAATACCAAGAGTGGAATGAGTCATCTCATAGGCATATTAGGACTGAATTCTGTTTAATTCCTTTGGCCGTTATATTGTACAGAGGCCTCAGCACCTTCTTTTCACTTTTCTGCAAGTGTTCAAAAAAAACCCACAGTAGCCAAAAAAGGATGCAGAGTGCAGACCAAATTATGGTTAAAATTAAAAGTAAAGCTGCACCACCACTTCAAAATAAAAAGCTGTAGTTGTTAGTCAAGATTCACTAACAAACATGATTTCCCCTCTACTCTACTTGGGAGCTTCATCAGACTGACACTGTAAAGGAATTAAGTAAACAAAATGCAAATCTCATTGCCAAATGTAACTATCATTCATATATTTTTTAAGTCAGTTTTAAACAAACCTTTTAAACAAGTTAAAACACATACTTGGAATAATTGAATGCATCTAATTTGTCCAGTAAATGTCAGAGGGCTCTGAAGCATTAACAATTTAACCTCATTCAAACCTACAGTTCTGCTTGAGTGTAAAATTGTTGGTCGTGGTCCTACATTCCACCTCAAAGACCTGCTTCTACTCGTTCAAAAATATGCACTTTTTAATACACAGAATTTTGTGTGGCGGGGTTTGTCTACTAGATTTTTCCCCATTTTTAATTACATTGTTATATTATGGCTGACCTTTGTACTGTGTTCCCTACATATTATGAATTGCAGGTGATGCCTTCATAAAGGTAAATCACTTCTTGTGGTAATGCAAGTGTAATAGCCTAGGACCAGACCTTTGGCTATGTTCCTGTAGTATGTTCATATACCATATCATTAGTTGCTGCTTTGTGGTTTGATAGGCATGACCATAAATATTTAAATAGCCCAAATTAAAGCTTTTCTAGTGAGCATTTTAACGGTAGTATTTTATTTTTAAAAAGTTGCTCATGTATACGTACACATGCAGTCTTCATACATGGTGCACCTGTTCTGCCAAATTTAACCCATTCCCTTCCCTAATAAAACATATAGTAAGAACCTGCTGCCATGGATGGACACTTGCCCATCATCTCTGACTAGCTTGATAAGGGCATCTTGAGGCAGTGTAGCAATTGTCTCGTGTATTGACTACCACTTACTCCTGAAACAAATACTTTGTGAGAGATGTAGTTAAACTATGAAACTGGAGGCAAGACTCTCGCATAAGGACAAATTGAATACCAAGCAGGTTGGCAGCACACACTTCCAACACTAAACGATATGACACACACACCCACATATGCAGAGGTGCTTACTAGTAACTTAAAATCAGAGGCCTCCCAAATGGAAACCACTTAAGTCAGCAATGCAAAAAAAAAAAAAACCGCAATACGTAACATGCGCACACACGGACAGACGTACACACACGTGTCTCAAATAAGCCCATAAGGGGTAATGCCACAAAATCTAATGTATTGGTCATGGGTGACTTCATTGTGAGACATGGATGTTCCCCTCACCAGGCTGGATAAGGAGCAGGTTATGGTCACTTGCCTGTCAGGTGCCAGTTTGTCAAGTCACTCAAGTCACTCAACCAGAAGTACTGGTATGGATTCCATCATAGTCATGTTGAGTTGGGTGATTTTAGAGATAGCTCACTAGATTGCGTGAAGAGAGACCTGACTGAGCTCAGATTGTGTCATAGGCAGGTATAAGCCTAACCTTAAGCAGCATTCTACTTTCTCCAAGGATGATGCCACAATGCAAACAAAAAGACTGACTTTAACAATTGGATTGGCTTAGCTTCAGATGTCAAGCCAAGGGGGATCCAATTTCTGTCAGCCTAGGAAGACATGGTTGACTGGCCATGCTGCTTTGCCAAAGGTGGTCTACACCTGTGTACTCTAGGCTTTTGAATACTGGCAAAAGCATTAGCCACCCCCTTAGTGTGAAATTTTCAGACGGTGTCAAAATAACCAACCTCCCAACATAAAAATATCCCCTTTAGATAAAGGTACTGCTGCTTAATGCTAGTAGTCTAAACAAGAAGCTGCACTTCCTAATTGCACTCCTCGCTTTGGAAGATATTGACATCTGTGCAGTCAGAGACATGATTCTCATGAGCAATGACAACAATTGATTGCAGCACAGGTATCCCTTTTGAATAAAGGTTTGTTTTATTCCAGCACAGAAAACATTGACTGATATACTGAAAGAACTTAAACTGTTTTCTTGTACATTAACTTTATAAACAATTTTTAAGGATACTGGAACTGGTCAGATAAATGTATTTAAACATCCTAGTGTATATGTACCTAAGCCACATCCGGTTATAGAAACTTTTGCCAGTGTATGTGAAAATGAAATTAGAGATGTGTATGCTCAGGATAATTCACCTGCTTATCATAATTTAACTAAAATGGAAACTGAAGCATTAATACAATTAAAGGTATCCCCTAGTATAGAGATAAGGCCAGCAGATGAAGGGGGCAGCATAGTGGTGATGGATAAATCGTTTTATATCCAACAAATGATGGAGCTATTGAATGATGAAGAGACTTACTTGGCCATTAATGAAAGGCAAGTAAAGGGTATTATTGATAGTGTCTGTCTTTATTTTTGATCTTTTTGTAACAAAGCAAATCTCTGAAGAGCTCCTTAATTATTTTCAGTTGGAGCACCCTACCATACCCATCATCTACGGACTACCGAAGGTACATAAGAACATAACCCATCCACCCATGAGACCTATAGTCTCAAGTAAAGGATAGGTCACAGAAGTTGTTTCTATATATGTTGAAAAGTGCTTGCATCCTATTTTGGCTCTATGTGATACTGTACTTAGGGATACTAAAGCATTTTTGAATTTATTATACAGCAGGGTATCAGCTTTAAATGATGAATATATGTTTGTGACCATGGATATTATTTCTCTATTCACAGTAATACCTAATAACTGGGGTATTGAGAGAATACATGACGTACTGAATGATAAGCAGGCATATAATAATGCTAAAATTAATTTGATCTGTGAATTACTTCCAGTTATACTGGATAATGTCTCTACTTTCAATGAGAGTTTCTATTTACAGAAAGTTGGCGTAGCTATGGGCACAGCATGTGCAAATAGCTACGCTAACCTAGTATTAGTAGCATGGGAGAGTGAATTTCTGTTAAAGAATAATATGTTTGTGGATAAAATTTTATGGTATGCACGTTTTGTAGATTTTTTTTTATGTGGGGGCATAACTGATGAATTACAATGCTTGATAGATTATCTACATAGCACCACATAATTCCTTAGATTTAGTTATCAATGCTCACAAGAATTGATTGAATTCTTAGATGTTTCTGTTAGGAAGTCACAGTTTAAAAAGACTGCCAAGAGTATGTACAGGAAGCCTAGTCGTAGAAATAGCATCTTACATAAAGCAAGTATGCATCCTGGACAAGTACATAGAAGTGTCATAAAAGGACAATTTGAGAGCCAGTCGCCTACACAATACTAATGAAGGCCTAAATAACACAGTATCAGTTTAAAAAAAGAATTTAAAGATGGGGGTTACAGCAACAGAGACATTGACAGTAGTATTAAGAATATGAATGCGAAATGAGACAATAGATGTAAACCATTCTTCGAAGTAACTGAAGAACAACATATATATAGTGGCAATAATATGAAAATTAGGCTCCCAGTAACATATTCTAGTGATGTTAGGAGATTCTGTGGTATTTTTGAAAAGTGGAATATTTTGCACTCACTTCCAGTGTTACACAATGTTCTGGAAGATGAACCTAAATTTTCTCTTATAAATAAGAAATCTTTAAAAAGGTAGTTCTGTTACAAATCAAGCACCTCAAAACAACCTATATCATCACAAAGAATAGGAACATTTCCTTGTAGAAACTGCATGGCCTGCAATTGTGTATAACAAATCTGTTTTCCAACACCCTACCTTAACTTTCACCATTGAGATTAATTTCTATGCAGATTGTAAAACACACAATTTAGTTTAGTTTCTGCACTAAATGCTCTGCATTTTATATAGGCTAAACCAATAGGTGCCTTGAACGTGGGCTTGAGGACCTAAGAGATATAGCTAATAAAAAAGATACCAGTGCTCTGGCTAAAAATGTACAAGCAGAGAATTCACAGCATGTTTTTAACTTTATGGTGGTAGAAATCATTGATAAAAATAACAGAGGAGGGGGATATTAAGAATAAAGTGGAAGAGGCAGAACAAAAATGGATTCTGCAACTTCAGGCTGATAAGCCTCCAGGGTTGAACAGAGCAGTTTCTTTGAAACCTTTTTTGAAATCAAGACCATTGAAACATTGATGCAGTTTATACTTCTGTTTTTTAATAGAATGTTTTTAACAAAGTTTTTAACACATTTATATCTTTGTTTTTAATGAATTTGTATGACATAGAGTAACAGCTCTTTGATTGGATGTGTTTTGATTTAAATTTATTGTCTTAATGTATGTGAATGAGTCTGAAGAAGTGATTAGATGTTGAATCGTGAAAGCGCTTACTCTTGTTTTTTTCATTAAAGCTCTATTTTCTTGGAATCTTGAATTTGGAATTCATTCAGCCGTGGTCAGTTTGCTTTATTTTATTTTTGCTACTGCCTTCAGGTGTAAACCAAGCATTTATCCAGTCTTTGGACCTTTATTTCGTCTACACTTGGATCATTGTTTAAACGCAGTCTGTGAACTGACTGTTCCGGCAGAATGGAGCACAGCAACAGTAATCCCTCTACACAAAGGGTGACCATCATCCAACCTTGGAAATTGTAGGACCATAAGCTTGACTAGCCTCATCTACAAGCCCATAGAAAGAATCATTACCTATGTCCTTGTTGATGAGGTCCATAATAAGTTCTGGATCCATCCCAGTTCAGATCTGTTAAAGTTGGATCATGCATGTTAAACATAGTTGACTACTTCGAGAAAGTCACCAAGTCTCTGGACGAGGGAAAGGGATTACAGTACTGCCTATCTTGACCTAGCCAAGGAATGTGACACAGTCCTCCACACTGGTATTATAGGCAGACACTCCGAACTGGGAGTTAACCCCTGCAATACCAGATGAGTAGCCACAACTGGCTCACTGATAGGACACAAAGTGGGTGACTTCACTTCTAGCAAAAGAGTGGCGTACCACAGGGTTCTGTGCTTGGGCCTCTTAGTATTCACAATTCATTTTTCAGGCATCCAGGCAAACTTGGATGGCCTTTGGCTGACCAAGTTTGCTGACTATTGCAAATTAGGAGCAATCAGAGTCCCCCAACAATGTTAATATGCTACAGACAGGGTTAACATGCACACACATTGGTGCCAAAGACACTTAAAGCTAAATGCAAAAAAAGCATTATTATTCCCTTTGGGAAAGCAACATCCCTGCTAATTACATTATAGACAGCACGCTCCTAAGTGTAGACCCAGTGGTGCGTGATCTGGGTACTCAGGTTAATAGCAATCTGAACTTTGACCACCACATGTCCACATTGGTAAGGAAATCCTATGTGGTGCATCTTGTAAGTAAAGGCATCGCATCTAGATGCAAGGATGTTATAGTTCAATTATACTCTGCCCTCATCAGACCAATAGAGTACAATGCTCCCTTTTGCACATACCTAACCAGATACCTGAAACAATTGGACAGACCAGAGAGGTTTCTTATGAAGAAATTACAGGATACACAAAATGAGTCTTGCTTGGAAAGACTAACCCTGTTACTGTATTCTGTCTCTTACAGGTTGCTAAGGAGTGACTTGTACCTGGCTTACAGGGCAGTTTCGGATCTGGAATTGATGGAAATGCTGCATTCTAGGGATCTTAACCTAGCCTCTAACATCAATAGGTCATGCTGGAGAGATGGCTATGTATCCTGGAGACTGCCACTTCTTTCGAATAAGCTTCCAGTTCATGTGAGACAGCCCCTCCTTATACCCTCTTCAAACCCAACTTAGATGAGTGGATGAATGACTGCAAATTCACTGAGTGGCTTCCATGTCCCTCTTGGACAGAGGAAGTGTGCATCAACTCCCATAGACCCTTATCTCTGTGAACTTAACTACCTAACCATCAATAACTGTGGCAACTTGGGATGAATATTGTTAGGCTTACAAGAGTTTTAGGGCTGTTAGGAGCCTTTATAGCAGTTTACTAGGCTATCTCCCAGAAACCTGCTTTTCAGGATAAGATTGATTCCATTTGACAAGTTGTTTCCCCTTTCCTTCAGCCAGATTCCATTATCCCTCCATCTTTCTCTGTCTCTTCCAAATTGAAGATCACAACAGACTATTGGGTTCTGTCCATTCTTTACCAGAGATATTTTATGGTTTGGCGCTACCTCCTGGTCAGGGAGGGAGGGGTTTTTATTCAAGAATGTTTCTGGTTCCCCCATAAGGAGGGCACTTGGATCTCACCCATGTTAACACCTTTCTCAGGGTTCCTTCCTTTTGGATGTTCTCTTCAGACAAAACAAATCTTGCAGCCAGAAAAAATGCCGTACTTTTGAAACTAAAATTTATTGTTAGCACTTTCATCACCTTTCATTAAAGGAACTTCTTCAGACATGTGTAATAGCTCAATTTACAATTTAAATAGTCCCAAGTTGATGACCTCATGGACCTCCCATTATCCAAATTCAGCAAGTATATAAGTAAATACATTCAGATTTCTTTTGTGTATAAAAACTTTTTAAAACACAAATTCTTCACAGATATTAATTACAACAAAAATGTCAAATATTAAATGCCCCCATAGAAATGTTTTTTACCTAGTTAATGCTTTTAAGTTTTAAAATACATTTCAGGAAACTAGTATCGTTCAACCCAGGGTAGGAAAAGTCATTTACTCTCAGTTGCCATAGCAACTCTGTCTCCAAGTCTTAAAGCCCAAGGCCCCCTCCTGGGATTCAGATCTATTTCCTCAATAACCATAAAAAGGAAAGTGTGGTTGAAGGTTAGAACACCGAGTAAGGGTCCCTCCCTAGTAGATTGCCGTTATGCTTGCAGCCACTAAAAGGGAACTTTTTGAGGAGAGTTCAGCTGTCCACTTCCGATGGAGAATCCTGGGAGTTGGACAGGTCTTGGAAGTGTGTACACTTCAGCAACCTTTGCCTTGAAGGTGCTGAAGTAATTCATCCATTTGGCTAGACTGCAGAGAGATTTCACTATGAAAGTTTCTGAATCCCTCGCAGGTCCAATGAAAGCAGAGATACTTAAATCTTTGTAAGCACAGCTGGTAACCATGCAATCCATCATTAAAGTACCCATGCACTTTTTTGTCAAATGTGACTGATGGTATGTTTAGAGCAGCGAGCACCAACCTTACTATTCAGCGTTGTGCCTGAATGTGATTCTGATTTCACAGAGTTTACAGACCGTGAATGCTTCATTCATTGGGTCCACCTTGTACACAAGGTCAAAGATATGTTAACCAAGAGCAAGCAGGAAAAATAAACGTTACCTGATGGTAGAATCCATTTTTCTACCTCCTAGACGTCATTTTCTCATAATCAAAGGGGAACACTTTCTTTTGGAAATCCTAAAGTTTTGTCCAGGACCATTCTGGTGACAGGGCTCCCCAGGGTGGGTGGAGAACGTAAATGGGCATCTTACTAGGGGCAGAAGAGGTGCTTTGCCAATGAAGGAGCCAGGGGTTGCTTAAATGCACACCTGCAAGCCTGGAAGGGCACCACACAGATTCTTGGTTGTTGAGAGTAATAAACAAGAGGTAATCCCATTTACTTCATATCCCTCTTGAAGGCATTGAAAAAGACCCTGACAAAGGGCAGAGGAAATTAATCTAATAGGAAAAAGTGATCTAGGAGGTCCCACCAGACCACAAAGGATGTGGTGTCTCCTCAAGGTTGTGTTTAGTACCAAAAAAAGAGTTGGCACCTCAGGCTGATTAGGACCTAAGTAAGCTGAATTGTTAGGTATTAGAGGTAATCACTGTATAGTCCAATTTCCTCTTCAGAGGAAGGACCACTAGATACTCAGAATTACAGGGCGCCTACTATTGCATCAAGATAGCCAGCCAGTTTCCTGTGCTCCCAACTGGGAGGCAGTCACTACAAGTTTAGAACACAGTTCACTGGTCTCAACACAGACCACTGTGTATTCACCAAGTGCATGACAGTGGTGGCAGCCCAGCTCAGGTTGCGCAGATTCCAGGTGTTCTTATATTTGGACGAGTGGCTCATCCCAGCCTTGACCATGGATTCAGTAATTCACACAGGACTCCTTATTCACTGGCTCTACCTTAGGGATTACTGTAAATTTAAAAAAATCCAAGCTGGAACCAGTTCCAACTTTGGAATTCATAGGTTTCCATCTCGACACCAAAGCACATTGCCAGGCTTCCTTTGTCTCTACATATTCAGGCCTTTCAAATCTTGCATCATGAAAGCCCAATGGCCTACTGCATTATTTCCCTTTTAAGGTCCATAGCAGCACAATTAGATTAGTACCAAACACCAGGTTAAAACTTCAGAGGACCCTTTTGTTCAGTGGACCATGATGTCATAGTCTATGCAGCATCCAATCAAGTTCACAAGGATTTGCAGACAGCACATTACATGGTGGATGACCTCCCTGTTGGTTTTTCTGGGTTGTTCTTTTGTGTTCTTCCCACCAAAGGCTATGGTGACCACAGGTTGTATTACTGCTGTAACTTTCTAAATTTAATAATCTCTTCTCATGGTGAGCAGTCCAATAAGCTACAGAAGGGAACAAATCTTTCCAGCTTGGTTGGACTGCTGTATTGCCTTTAATTTTTGGTTAAGCAAGTGAGATGAGATGTGTGGAGCCAAGTCAAGATAATATTGTAAAAGTAGTAACTAAACCTGAAGTTTACCTGATGTGTGAAGCCAGTAAGAAAACACAAACACTATCCACTCAAAAGGACCACGAAAAGGCTTTTTTTTTTTTTGCATATACAAATTTAATTACCACTTTAGTCTCTAGGACAATTGCAGAAAATATCAGTCTTCTGTCCTTGAGGAAACACTTTATGTTTATGGTTTCGTTTAGCCCAAGAAGTTTGTGCAGGCAGCCTAATCTGCCAGCTGGTTTCACATTTTTCTACTTGATTCTTAAAATTACCTCCCCTGTTACAAACAATACCAATTCCATAACTGCAAAAACAATTTGTTTTTCACATGTACAGGAGTGTCTACACAAAGCATTATTTTTATCTTTAATTTTAATGGCATAATTATGTTCTTTAATTCTTTTACCCAAGCTTCTAGTGGTCATAGCCACTTAGAAGCTTGGGTACCCTGAACACATGGCTACGTAGACCATGCCCTTTGTTTTACAATTATACCTAGCCTTAGCCCCTATAGGATATGACAAAAGGTTCGTGGACAACTTTTTTTTTTTCCAAGATGCTGTGGGTCACCATGTTTCTTGAAGATTTAAATTTGAGAACCACCTTTTTAAAATTAGTAACAGGTGATGCAGGGCGTACAGCTTTCTTTGTGGAATTAACTTAGGACTATTCTTCTATGAATTTCAGTAGTCCTATACATAAGAAAAATGCATTCACTAATTATTTTCCACAAAAGCAAGCTGTGTGTATAATACTGGGATTAGGAATTGCTTTATTGTTAGGGTTAATGTACATAAAAGGTGGCAGCCATTCTTAACATATACTAACTCTAACCATAAAACTAATGGTAACTACTGTTTCTAACACTAAGCAGCACACTTACTCCTAACTCTAACATAGCCCTTAATGTACAACCACACACTAGAAATACTGAAATTCAGCATTTCCTCACACATCTTGATATTCTGGCATGCTCTCAGTTTGTAATTGTGAGGTTCCAGACCTTGATTCTAAAGTAGAATAGTTTGACTAATGTACTGACAGGAATCCATATCTGCATACATATAGGTAATTGGGTCTTTTGAGTACCTCACGATATATATATATATATATATATATATATATATATATATATATATATATATATATATATATATATATATATATAAAAAATGTGTGTGCATATTTATTGATTTGTCCTACCCTTCTCACCTTGTAATTTATTCCTTTTAATGTCTCTACTCCTGTTTTTTTTTATATCTGTCCTTAGTTGCCATCATCTTTGTCCTTTTACAGTAGAAAGTGTCTGCATGTGTGAAAGGTGGTAGAGTTCACTGCCTTTTGTGGTTGCTTGACACCACATATGTTATCCTATGGTTGGCCATTATTTTTTATGAAGCTTCAGCATACTTGCGTTGTGGATTGTCTTTGCAGGAACTACTCAAATTTGCTTTAAGGACCTTTTTGGTAGTGGGATGATATGCTTGTGCTATCTGTTTGTTCACCCATAATGGGCCTAGAGTTATGGTAATTAGTTAGTCACATGGTATACTCTTCTTGATCAAGTCAGCATTTTCTATGAATTTGGAGCTTTAAACCGATTTTTGTTTGAGAATATTAATTATTTCAGATCTATTAAAAGCACTATCTGCACTTTTATTTAGGTATCCATGGAAGAGACTGTAGATCAATCTGAAGACAATTCATATGATTCCCAGGCTGAGATCAAAGTTGATGTTTCAGGTAATGACTGACTGTATTCCATTTTCTTGGTGGTTGCTTAGCTTGTAACATATTTCTGTCCATATACAACTGTTTTGTGGGTAAGTTAGAAGTGGAATCTGGTTATACTGATATCTGACACTTGTGTAATAACTGAGCATTTGAGGCAAAGGTATTTTTTTCTACAGCCTCTAAGCAGGTCAATTAGGAGTCTGATTAACTCGGATTATTCAAAGCATTCCTGAGAAACATCAAGGCTGCCTTTACCTTTACTATAGCAGTGCCAAGATCTTGTTTATATATTTTTTTCCGTGGTTAAACAGCTGAAAACATCAGTTGCACTTTTGAGTAGTTGAACACATTTTTATGTAATCCCTCAGTCAGGCATATGACCCTGACAAATTCCTGCTGGTCTAACAACACTTTTGCCTTCCATGCTTGTAAAAATTCTAGTAAATTATTTAAAGAAGCTTCCATCACTTTGCTTTTTTCCTAAATTCATTAACTTTGTAGTACTGTATGCATCCTTATGAAGTTTCTTTTGTAGATGTTAGAAGAGCTGTACCATATCTTAACTCTGGCAAACAAATATGGTTTCTCCTTGAGAAGTAATCCCAGCAAAATAGGCAAATTAGGTTTATACTTATATACTAGGCTAATGATCTCTAGAGCCCTTAAAAGCCTAGCTGTGCAAAAGAAATATTTATAGGCATAATTTACTTAACTGCCTCTTGCAGGCCTAAAGCTTTAATGTACACTTACACAAAGTTGGCTCTCTTTCCTCTGGTTATATTAGTACTACATTTCTTCTGACACCAGTATCCTTTTAGATCATGTCATGAGGCAGCACTGAGTTGGCTAATATTGCACACTGTATACATTTTGATAAGGGGAGCAGCACATCTGACTTTCTTCACCTATTAAAAGCTTCTGCCAGGTCCATCAACTATAGTTTAGCTGAAGAAGTTAGTATCTTGTCTGTACCTCATTTGTGTTGATACATGGATGATTAGATAGCACTCCATGTTTATACATTGGAATGTGGAATCTTAAGTCCATAAGGGTCAGTTCTTGATTCACTGCCGTCTGTTATATTTGAAAAATATCTTGTGTGGCAGCTCCATTTTAACTTGTGCTAATAATCTACACTTCAGTCTCTCCAAAGCAAAGTCATATTTGGCAAGCATTTCCAGGTTGCAAAATGGCAATGGTTTACTTTTAACAAAAAAAAAACTGAATAAGTAACTTCCAACCAATTTAAACTCAAAGCAAATGCACAAGTATATATACTTTTACAAAAAACATATCCCTCATAGGAGCATTTGCTCTAAATCTATGGTTACGCCTACAAACATTACCCATTCTAAAATTAAGGTTAGCCATGATGAAGTGCATGTTAGAGCCTATATTCCCTCTTATACAGATTGCTGTATGTTCTAATTTTTTCTTGCTGAATGTGCAAAACATTTGTGCTTTCAGTAAACTAACTTTTAGCCTTAAGGGAAAAAGTACATTGGCTACTCTTGAATAAGCTAAATTGTGAACTAGTGAAGCAGTTTCACGACTACTTTCCACAGTTTCAAACTTAATTTATTTTCACTGAATTTCTTGTCAGTTCCCATTTAAAAGTTAATTATATTATACCTTATACACTTCACTCATTACAGTGTTCATACTTTCCTGATTAACTGCTTATACCAGTCTCTCCAGCTAAAACAATTTGCTAATGGGAAAAATTAACTTTGCAAATGCAACAAAGAATCCTTGTAGATTTAATCTTAATGGGTTAGACTTCTCGTGATTAATTGGTTACACCTGTTAACTCCTTGCTTCAGCTAAAAGCAGATGTGATAATGGAAAAATAAACTAACAAGAACTTTGTAAATGTAAAAAAAAGAACTAGCACTTCTCATGCTTTTCATCAGTTTTCTCATTCACATCTATTTTCTCCAATGCCGTCTATAGCTTAAACTAAGAACATTAAACATCCAACTCTCAGTTCTGCATTTAAAAAGATCCAGTACACTTTACATCACACCCCAGCACCCCAAGATCGCAACATCTTGCTTATCTCCAACTTTATCTTAGTGTAAAATCCAGGTACATTACAATCAAGAAAAAGTACTTTGTTTACTTTCACTAAATATATAGTAGTCACTAATAAAATCCCCCCTTCAGATTTAAAATGCCTCTGAAAGATAGGTACATTTTGGAGACTGTCCTTCCTTGGCCAGCCTGCATGACAGTTGAGGCTGTCCCACTTTAGGGTGGAGAGGGGATTTCCTTATTCCTCATTTCCAATGCCCAAATTGTAAAAAAAAAAATCCCAAAGCCTTTTCCCTGTTCTCAGGAATCCTGTGCAGGATAGGCTGCCACTGGCCATCTCTCAGACTCCAGTGATCTTTGCAGGTATAAACCACAGTGACATATATCAGGAAAGAGTACTTTGCCTCCTTGTGAGATGGCCAATGGCAGCCTATCCTGCACAGGATTCCGGAGCGAGGCATTTCATAACCCCCCCTTTCCTTGATGGGAGTTCATAAAGCTGACACATCTGGTCATAGGGAATAATTTTGGCTATTTCTCAGTAGTTGCATCTCTAGGGCCTGGTGCTTGTGCTTCTCATGGTAGCTTCCAGTGTAGGATCATGGGATTTTTGGAACTGGCAGCAAACTTTGCCTAATGTCATCCTTTACCATCTTTACTGGCTTGCCATTTAGATTGGTTTGGGTGCATAGATCTTCAGAGCTTTCCTGCCACTGAGGAGAGAACTCCTGTATGGGCTTTCGAAGATAGATGTTCGGCTTGTGCTGTTCCATTTCTGGGTAGATAGGTTCTTGTTCGGTAGAAATGCCTATATTCCACACATTTTGTTACTTCCCTGTGTGGGGGAACTTTTTTAAAGTTAGAAATTTGTGTGTTTGACTGTCGCACAACTTTTCTGTACTTGTAAAATGGGAGCACATGTTTGGCAGTTTACAGGTTGATTTATACATTCTAAAACCATTTTCTGTGGAGAAACTATATCTAGAAAACTTTTTTCGGTGCTGGTAAAGTGCATTTTGAATGCTTTACTGACCCCCCCCCCCCAAAAAAAAAGTGACTTTATCCTACTAGTGAAATTTCACTGGATTGTACTGCTTAGTTTGCCTAGGAAAGAAACCCCCTTTTCAGCTTGACCATGGAACAAACTGTCAGTCCTTCCAGCCACAGAAATAAAAAGTTAACTAAATAGCCTTTGCCACCACAGCAGCCTAGCAATTTCACATCCACAGGTGAGTGATGCTGCCTCAGTTTTCCTTAAATATCAAATATAGACAACTGCTGTATTACCACCTTAGCTGGAAGTGTTTTACAACAACTGAGCCCCTACAAAGCAACAAGCTTTTTCTAGACTTCATAAGGGCAAGGCCAGTCTTCAAATTCAACCCTCCTTTATGCCAACATTGAGGTCTCAAAGTATCCAGTTGCTCAACCTTACCCTTAGTGTAATGGGAGAAAATACACTATGTAGATGTACATAAACTGCAAAATCTAAATAAGATCAAGAATATCACACCCTCAAGTCCTCTGTGTCCCTCTTGCAGACAGGAAGGCAGTAAAGCCAGTCTTTTGTTTCAAAACTGCTTTCCCATTGTATGACCCACTGCACCATGAGTATTGCAGCCATTGTGGTCTTTGGGGATTAGGAGTGCTAGGCTATTTTGTAGGCTATCTGGTTTTGATCTACAGTTCCCTGTAAGTAGTCTAGGTGGGATATTGCTTCTGGGCAAAGTCTGGATTTGCTGCTACCATTCCGCAGAGTTTCTTACAACCCAGTGAATTTTTCCATCTCCCACTGTTTGAGCTCAGGGAATTCTTGTTGTGAGTAGTAATGTAACGGTGAGCTAGTAACCCAGCGCAGTTGTGCAAGAATTTAACATAATAGCAGATGTGCGAGTAGATCACTGCCATGGTACTGGTTTCCCTTCCACCATCCACATCCTCTTCCTTGTGCATCCATTCTGCTGTAGGCCGTTGTAAAGTGACCCTTTTCCTGCATACCGTATTGTGTTTTCAGTTTTGAATAGGGTTGAGGAGCATAATTTCTCTAAGTTCTGACACAGCAGTAAAGCCACTTTCTCCATGTTCTGGCAGGGTCATTAACTAGTGAGCTGTTTTTTGTAATCCAGGGTTTGATCCCCTCATCCTCCATTTGCCTACTGTTTGACTCCAAGTAAGTCACTTAACCAGACAGTGCTGTAGGCCAACTGGAAATTGGACTAGACTTCTAAATGGTCTTAACTGCAAGCCTAGTAATTACTTATGAAATGTATAATAAAACCTGGTGGACAGATGTGTGCATTATCTCTCTCACCACTGGAATTGACTGTGTCTGCAGATAAAGCAGAAGACACTTTCTTGAAATAAGATCTGGATAATTGGATGGATATCCATGAACTTATCCCAGGCATGATTAACACACAGCCATCCTGGAGAAGGGAGATACCATTACAGCTTGCCAGTTTCTGCCTTAGGCTAACAAGACTCTAGCTTTGAACTTCCTATGTTTTATATTTAGCTAGGGTCCTTTGGTTCATATCCAGATGTTAGTGTGATTATCCTACTCTTCGCTCTGGGCAAGAAAGTTGTAAAATGACAAGGTAAAAAAGTTTTATGCAAGGAATGTACTGGTGTCCCTAAGGGGTAGACATCTGTCTGGCCTGGTGGAAAGGTTATTGAGCTCAGTCCAGCTCCAACTGGATGTCAGATATTCTGCAGTAGAAGTCATAGTCTGTTCTACTGCAACAATGATCTACATTGCCTTTTGCAAGCCACTTTAAGCCTGGCCAGTTTCCCTTTTTGGTGCTTGAATTAACCTATCCCATTTGGTGTTAGATTGTCCTTGCCCATCCCATGGTCAATTATATATTACCCCTAGTGAGAATAACTGGGATCCTACCATAGATAATTAAAGGGATCCATGCATGGTATAAAGCATTTAGGAGCTGCCTCTGTCCCTCAGTAGTACGGGGGGGCAGTCTTGGGTTAAATTTTGATTCCCATTCATAGATTCAAGTTACTCTTGAATATGGATAGTGATGAGCTTTGCTTTATGGATGGGAGATTATTGTACACCCTTACACAATTGTAATTGGCCTTTAACTCAGTTTCACTCCTTCCGTGCAAGGACCTTGCCTAGGTGTTGTACTGAGCAGTTGTGGGGTGTAGTCTGCCTCTTCTAGGTAATTTCTGTAAAAAGTCCCTCATTTTGGTGCAGGAAAAGATGGTCTTTCAACAAGGGTCATTCTGAAGGCTGTGATACATGTCAACCTCCATCCTCATGACTCCACTTCTGAGGCTGCACATGCAAAACGTCTAGTGCTGTATGAGGAAATTCTAATGCCAACACCTGCATACTTAGAAGTGATCAGTCTCATACCATCCACAGGGATGAAACTCCACTTGTGGATCTAAAACGCAGATCATAACATCATATTCCTGTGTATCTAGTGAGCTGCTACATGATTGCCCAGTGAGGATGGAGCAGTAGGGAAGACGTTCACTTAAATGATTGTCTACTTATGCTCATCAGATGTTTTGATTGGTTTGGAGGTCAGAATTGCAAAGGATGATTAGACAAAACTATTGCTAGAGTACGTTAGAAAGCAAGGTGGTATGAACTCGATACTCTGTACTGACTTGCTTTGGTAAGGCAGGAAGTGCAACTAAAGCAGTGCCTTCACCTCTGACAATCCTCTTCATTTCAGAATGTCTTAGACCAGTTGAGCCATTTCACACCTGGTCTCTGAAAGGAGGCTGGTCCTAGTAATACTTTTAAGACAATGTGAGGATACCTCAGCACTATACCTGTCTGCATCCCCACAGAGTCCACTACATCCTGGAGTTTTGCACCAGTTATATTTGCTGAGGAGGTCCTTAAAGTAGATGCATTTTGAATTCCTTGGAATTTGTGCCTTTTTACTACTACCCAAATCACTAAGACTGTTAAATGTTAAGACTGGACAAAGCAAAGTTAATGTTGGTGGCCCTTCTCTGGTCAAAACAGCTCTGATTCTCTAAGCTGACAGGGATGTGGAGGTGCTAATTGTGCTTTTCTTTGTTAGTGTACTCACGCAGCAGGGAATCCTGGCGCAAAGGTATCTTGGAAGTTAGGATCCTAATCCTGCATTAGACATTCTTATCCCAGAAATGTTCCCAAATTTCATCACTTTCTAAATAGGATCCCTCATTTGAAGCTTCCAAGATGCATTCAATTGCCTGTATTTGGACTTTGCCATAGGGAAAACATCTCTCTCATTTATTTTTATTTATTTTAAGTTTGATGACCGGGAATGTCCACTGGGCCTGAAAGTGCCCCTTTTCAGTGGAAGCATGGGGAGAAAAGCTCCACAATGCACATTACATGCTAGATTTTACAAAGATATAAATTCAATACAGAAAATTAAACAATTTCAGATTATATGCACGATATTTGTGGGCATAAGTTCTTACAGGCTATTAGCATTTTAGCTTAGCTGCATATTATGAAGATTGACCAGGTTAAATACAGAAAATAAACATGACATAATAGTGAAACATTTTGATCTGAGCTCATTGTAGGTTAAACAATCTTATACTTTATTATCTACTAGGCATTTGTAGGTTGGGAGGACTTTATGCGGGGAAGTAACAGAATGTATATAGAGGAAAGAATAGAGAGAGAGAACAATATTAGGTTATGGAGGGGAAGGGATGGGTTTATTGGTAGAAAAACCTTATTAGGGAAAATTGGAGAAGCTATCAGTGCCAGGTAGAGGGGGGGTTATGTTGGAGCTCATCTTCGAATTGACAGGCTTGCCATCAGTCAAATTATCCTAAGCTGGGCACCACTTCTTGACATGTTCTAGGAGTTGACCTTGAATCAACCCATTCTTTTTCTAGTGTTCTTTCTTAATCCCCAAAACAGGGAGGCATTTTGCATAATTATGTGCACAGACTGAAGAGAAATTGACAAAGCTAAAAATTTTAGACCAAGCCAGTTAGATGTGGTAGAATAGTGTTAAAGCACACCCCTTAGGTGTTTGAGGTTGCAATCCTGTGTTACAATCATAAACTCCAAGCTGGACATTTTTTGAGAGAAGCGCACATTTTGTCAGGGTTTCTACAGGACATCTGTTCTGTTGTGTGCAGATCTGTGGCCAGTCCTTGTACTGCATTACTCTTCATGTGATGAGTGCTGCTGTAGCAGTGACCCTTCTAATAGTGTGAGCATATGAGTATGTTCACCATAATAGCAGATGTTCAAATAAAAGGATCACTGCTGAAAGACTCCCTCCCGATTTCTGTGATTTGTTCTAGTGCTCTTATTGGGAGTCTCCCAAACAATAGTTTTGGAGGTGGTTTGTCATTCATGCCTCCAGTCTCTTGACTTAAATACCTTTCAGACTATTACTGTAGATTGTGACAGTACTGGTTATACATACACCCACACGTTACATCTTACTGATGCGTGCGTTGTACCGAGGTACAAACCCTGCGCTGGAGATTTATAAAGCTCTGGTAATGAGGCCAAATGGTCTGACATCTACTTGCAGTGTAAATGTCCCCCTCTGTGTACAAGGGTTGTATTAGTTTTGCTGGAAGCCGCAGTATTTAGTGAAAATTTGGTGATATATTTGGAGGCATTTAGGGTTTGACCCCAGTCAGTGTTGGTTAGGACATCATTTTAGGTATTCACTTTTGGGCAAATACTTAAATGTTGGAAGCGCTGTGCACAAGATTTTTTTTCAAAGTTATTTTGTTTTAATCTAAGGGTTTTTAGTGGTCTTTGTTGAGCCCCATACAGCTGTGATCAAAACCAACAAGAATGAGGGCAGATGTGTATGGACACTGCAGAGTAGGCAATCTGCTCAGAGGTTTTAGAAGGTGGAAGGAAGCCAGAGTACCCAGAGGAAACTCTCACAGACATGAGAATGTGCAGACGTCCACAATGTGACTAGTGGTCCAGACTGAACCTTGGAGCCACGAGGCAGAAATCTTAACCACTGAGCTGATGTACTCCCCTTTGGTAAGGTTAGCCTTTGTTTTAATAGAAAGGGATGATGATGACTGAGCCGTAATGGTAGGCTTCTCAAAATATCTAAAATGCTTTGACTCAGGATTTTATCAACTTTTTCACGTAATTAGTATTAACGAAAATATATTAGAAGTGTAAGTGTAACCATCTCCATTTATAAAGGTACATGAATCTGCTGTAATGGCTCTTATTTTTTATTAGTGTTTTCATTTAAATCAGAGCAATATCGATATTGAGAGGTGCAGAGGAAATATTTATAGCCAATGTGCTAATAATTTAAAAAAAAATTTGGTTCCCCGTGGGACATAATTTTCACTCTCCTGACCCTCAGTCCCTCACTTCTACACTGGATCTGCCAGCTTCCTTCCTATACTGCAGCCTTAATCTGGTGTTGCTGAGGCCTGTTATAGATTGTAATGGCATCCTAGAGGCTAATCTGTCTCTGCTTTTGTCCTATGGGAGGTCTTCTAGATTCCCAACCCACTCCCTGCCCTACCTGCTACCCTCTGGTATGCTCGAGGTCATTTCCCTTCTTTGGAGCATACCTCACAAAGGAAGCATCATCAATGAATTCCATCCTGCCCAGGAATGGCACACTCATGCCTCCTTGCCATAACATCAGTCAGTCAAGCTGCTAATAGAACCTGGGTCCATAGGGCCATAGTTAGGGCTTTATCCTTTTAAGTAAATGGAGTAGATAACTGTGGGCCAATCACTGATGTGGTATAAAGTCCATGCTCACCAGCAACAAGATTGATGCTACCAAGAAGCTTGGCATCTGAAAACTTCCCTGGCTAGTGATTCCTCCCCTTTTAGCCATGTTGCTGCACAAGTAAACTGTTCTTTCCAGAGATCTTGCTGCATTGCAAAGCATTTCGCAGACTGACAACCCCAAGTTGTTTTATTGAATATTATTTCTTTTTTTCCAATGGTAGTTATTTCCTCAACAGCTAACTGGCTTGTCCTTGTTGACTGCCATTACTCTGTTCTACTTCCAATCTGTTTCAGGTGAATTAATGGCCATATTCTATAATTTGTTAATATTTTGCTTACTCCTTTTCATTCTCTATGCTTTTGGGCATATTTTCACCTGGTCCTTTTTCTATTAATGTTCATTTCCATCTTTCTACTAAAATTGATCTTATTTTTGTGATTGTATTTTGGCTTTTTGCAGTTCAGTTTTTGAGACTGCTAATTTAGTATTTAGAAAGTGTAACTCCTAAATCCATAGCCTACAGAAGATTAGAAGCTTATAAAAATAAGCCATATAAACTATATTCAAAAGTTCCATCCAGTCTTTAAGGAGGTCAGCACAAGAGAGACCAAAGGAGTCCGAGGTTTCTTGCCAAATCACTTAACTTTACTTTTTAGGTGGCAAAGTATTGTAATGCAAGTTTGCCCCAGAAGTTGTGGATGTTGATCTGTTACCCAAGTGTGCCCTTTTGTTGATGAAGATTTAGTTCATTCAGCTAGGTATTAAGAAGTATTTCCTTCTGTGAAGGAAATCTGAGATTGTGGGCTAACATTACTTGGAAAGGATTCACATTTTTTTACGATAAGTGTGTTTTAAAATATCTAAATTGACCTTAACTAAATGGTTGGTTGTATGAAATTGCACAGTAAATGAGAAATTGCCCTCAGTCTAAGGCCCTCTCAACTGCAGCAGTGTGTACTTGGCAAAAGTTCTTTCACTGTAGCCTTTGATATTTGTGCAGTGGTTACTTTCTATTCACCGAATTCTTCTGCCAGACACTAAGCTGGTTGTGATCTTTAGCTGTGGGGCCACAGTAATCAGAGGTATGTTTCTGCAAGAGAGATCTGGTTAAGAGCTTTTGACGTTGGGCTGCTGCTGTTGATGGCAGACCACCTCATTGGTTAAGAAAGTTATGTACTTGCCTTAACAGTAGACTTAATTGAGCAAGTCTGTCCTTGTTAATGTACCTTCTCACCTTTTCCTCCTCTTGCCTGTTGAGGTTGTCTAGAAGTCATTGTTTTTCTTTCACTTTAAATTAGGGTAGATGTGTGATTTTTATAGCAAATGATTTAATCTGATGTTAGTCTTCACATAATGCTTGACTGTGGGCTTTTTTCCGAGCCTCGGAACTGACACTGCTGTTTTTCTTCATTTCACGCTTCCCATAACTCTTGAGCTAGGCTATATCCATAATGCTTCTCCTACAAATTACCTCGGATCTCGTTTGCTGCTTCATGTTGTCAGAGACGCGTCCGACCTATCTCTTGAGCTTTGGCAGTAGTATATTGTAAGTTTTTCTCTGTGTGTGTGTGTGTGTGTGTGTGTGTGTGTGTGTGTGTGTGTGTGTGTGTGTGTGTGTGTGTGTGTGTGTGTGTGTGCGTGTAGATGTAGATTATATATATATTATATACATTTTATATATATATATATATATATATATATAAACAAACAAATTTTATATATATATATATATATATATATATATATATATATATATATATATATATATGTCTTTACCAGTATTGGTAATTTCCCCTTTTCTCACGGTCTCTCATTTCCTGTGTGTGTGCATTTTTTTTGAGAGTTAGGCCTTTATTTGTAGCATGGCCGATAAGTCATCTAAGGGGATTCTCTGGCTTTAAGAGGTGCCAAAAATGTGAAAGGAAGGTGCCCAACTCACTGGGGCATGTTTTCAGTGTCTATTGTTTAGGCACTGTCCACCTCCGGGAGGATTGCACAATTTACTATGGTTTCTCCGCCAGAACATTGACTGAGTGGAGAAACTGATTTTGAAGGGGCTATTAAAGGATGATTTTGAAGAGCGCATATCCTGGTACAAGAACTGAAGCCAGCTCTTCCTCTTCATCATCCAAGACAAAAGAGTGACTACATTCAGTTCCAAGAAATTCCTGGAAACCGCCTTATAAACTGACAAAACCACCTACATTCTTGACCGCTTCTTCAGCAACAGTAGGTAAGGATGATTCGAAGTAAAGTCAAATTTTGGAGCAGACATCTGAAGCTTTGGTACCAGTGGTTTTACTGGTACCGGAGCAGACTAGCCTTATTTCCTCCTGTTTGTCATTAGTGAACCCTTTTGCTGACCAGCCACCTAGTCCTTTCCTGGAATCAAAACCACCTAGGTTGCCTTCAGTTTCTACCATTCAGTCAACTAAGAGTTTTGAGTCCGACATCGAGACTGGTCAACCAGCTCCTGATGGCGAGGGGGATTACTTCCATCATCTGTTCCCAACCAACTTGGCTCCAGAACAGGTCCTTCATTGACACCATCTCAGATTCCTCCTGTGACTCCAGCTGAGCCTTTGGAGCCCCTGGCAATGACCTGCCCGGCTCCAACTGCCTCAGTGCCAGTTTCTTCTCTGGAACCGAGGATTGCCTTGAGCTTTTTTGGTTTGTTGGAACCGGATACCTCCTAGGGTTGAGGTTTCATTGTTTGTTCTGAGGGGCAACGTTCGACTTCAATCTTGTTGGAGCCTTCCATGCCTCACGGTGCCTCTGCATTCATAAGGTCTACCCTTGTTTCTGCTTAGGAGGAGACTTCCTCTGTGCGGGGTGAGACCACAGTTCTGAAGAAGTCTGTTTTGGTTCTGGGCTCCCATTCCTCTACTGGGGGGGGAGGGGGGCCTGCCTTTTGAATCATGGAGAAGGCTTTTGTCCATTGTGGACTTAGTCCTTGCCATACCTGTCAGGCCAAGTATCTTCCCTATCCCCTCAACAGGAGAAGCCTCATCCCTGGGATAGAGGGCACAAAAGCCTCAGGAGCGCTCTATCATGATTTCCTCTTTAGATACTTTCCTGGAGCATCCCACCGAGGAGGTACCTTCGAAGAAAAAGTGCAAGAGGAAGCACTTGGACTCCCTTGAAAAGTCTTTCACAGATAACACTGATTTTGATGAAGAGGAAGGTTCCCCTAAGTCACCCCCTGTTTCCTTTGGGGATGTCCTATTAATCCAAAAGCAGAGAGGTGGTGGGACTTCCCTCCAGCATTCCTCAGAGGAATCTGTATACCTAGAGGCTTTTCATGACCAGCCCTCTGCCTCTTGGATCTCTCCACCCACTGATGAGCTTATTACGCTGATTGCTCAGCAGACCTGGAAAATTCCTGACTTCGATCCGATCCCTGAGAAACTTGACCGGATTTTGTCTGCCCCTAAAGACTAGCAACATTGGGCTAAGGGTATTCCTTTAGATGGCATGGTGATAGCGGCAGCCACTAAAAAACTTGCAGAAGAAAATCCTACTATCCATCCCCCAAACAAGGAGTCTAGGACTATGGATAGGTTTGGGAAGGATGTATATGCTTAATCAACCTTCACTCTCAGGTCCTTGAATTACATGGCACATTTCACTAAGTTGCAGAGAGATCTGATTAAAGAGCTTTCAGATATTCTTGAAGGAGCAGTTGCTGAAGGGGTCTGTGATAAGGTTATCTCTCAGCTTGGCACTCTTGAATCGATTTATAATTTGTCCATGAGGCTAATTGCTCATGCAGCTGAAGGGATGACCAGAGCAGCAGGTTCAGGCGTAGCAACCACGAGAGACACCTGGATGCACTTGTGACTTCGTGGAGCCATTTCAATTTTCATTTGTCAATGCTCTATTTGACGGTTCATCCCTGTTTGGACCCATGGTGAAAGACACACTAGCCAGGTATGAGAAAGATGGGAAGACTTTCTGCCATGGGCGTATGCTTCTCCACTAATCTACTCTAGGAACCAGAGAACTGGGACGCTATGATTCAAAAAGTCCCTCTTTCCAGGACTTGGGTGGCAAGGATTTCTCCTGGGGCAGAGGGGGAAGTAACAATGGAAGGCAGAAGTGGCCCGCAAAACCAGGGGTCCAGAGATTTTCTCTGGTAACTCCTACCAACGCTCCTGAACAGAGGCCCGATGGATTTCCACTGGAGGCAGTCGGGAACGATTATCCCTACACCAATCTGCCTGGCTACAAATGGGTGCATGGGATCATTTCCAGAGGCTGCATTATTCCCCTTTCAACGAATCCAAAAACACAAAGACTCCCAGATGATACCCCAGTCACAAGGAAGTGGCAGCTGTAGAAATCCAGTTAGTCCCACCAGACCAGAGAAGATCTGGAATCTACTCAAAATTCTTTAGTGCCCAAAAAGGGGACTGGGGACTCATTTTGGATCTCAGCCAGTTGAATAAATGAGTTCAACAAACCTTGTTTTGGATGATCTGTGTATAGTCAGCCTACAGAATCCATCACTGTCAAAATCTTCAAACATTGGACTGGCTACAGCTACCCAATCAACTCCAGTGCAACCAACTCAGTTATTCATAAAATCCTCTACCAACCTAACAGTACACCCATTCTGGCAAATATTATCACCCCCTACTGCAACCTACCATCCCCTCCGCTCATCTAACAAGATGCAAGTTCAATCCTGCCAAAGCCAATAACTCCAACTCAGCTGGTAAGAAATGAAACGCACTCCCCCCAGATCTTACCACTATAGCCTCCTTACACAAATTCAAAACATCCCTAAAGAGTCCCCTAAACAAGCTTTGTCTATGTCCATGTCTAGACCCAGGCTAACTCGACTTGCATGCAATTCTTGAAGGTAAATGATGCAATTTGGAATAAACCTTCTACCTAAACCCACCCTAATTATATCTACTTCTCTATAACCTTCAGAACAACATTCACTAAATCTAACATTCACTAAATCTAACCTAACTTCCTATGCTCAACTGTAGAATGCTGTGTTTCTAACTCCTTACACTAACCATTTAAATTCCTTGTCTTTACCTCTTTTGTATCCTATTATCCTAGCTTTTCTACAAATATGTCTTAAACCCTTCTACATCCAATTTCCAAGAACTCTCCTCTTAACTAAACACTTTTTTCTCACTAACCACCTTTTTTCTCCGGATAGTCCATCATGACATCAATTGCACTCAAATGCTTTGCTATGATTTATATATATATATAAAACCTCCTATTGAAATTTTAAGATTTTTGAAAATGGACAGGTATCCAGTCTGACTCTCCCGGTTAACAAATGTAAAATAAATAAAACAAACAAATAGTCAATAGTTCCATTCTTGGAAAAAGACAACTGGATGTGCTCAGTAGATCGTCGGGATGCGTATTACCTCATAAAAATGGACAAACACTTCAGAAGATACCTACACTTCCAGCTGGGAGCTAGTCACCATCGGTTCAGAATACTGCCCTTTCTTCTAACCACAGCCCCCAGGGTGTTTACCAAATGTATGGTAGTGGTAGCAGCACATCACAGACTGCTAGGGTTTTGAGTCTTTCCATATCTCAGTAACTGGCTCCTTACCACTACCACCCAGCCGTCAACTCTTAAGGGCAAGAGATTACACCCTTCATCTTTGCACCACCTTAGACATCACAATAAATCAAGAAAAATCTCATCTGGAAATCTACATAGTAGCTGAAATTTATTGGAGCTCTACTAAGAGTCGCGGGAATTGCATCAGTCCCATTAGAAAGGTTCCAAAACATCAAATCACAAGTAAACCACATTATTCAGAACAGAAGTGTTCCAACAAGACGACTCCTACAGTCTCTAGGGTCGATGACAGCTTCTATTACCATAGTTCCCTTGGGCAAATACCACATGCAGATTCTTCAATGGCTTCTGGCTCCTCAATGGTCATTACTAAATCAACCAATGTCTCAGATATTGGTCACCAATCATTGCAAACAAGACCTGTTTTGGTGGTGCCATTCCAACGAAATCCTGTTGGGCCGTCCATTTCTCCTTCCTTAGCCCCAAGCCATAGTGATCACGGATGCTTCCCAGATTGGGGGGGGGCATTATCTGGGAAGGACAGTCCAAGGCACTTGGTCCCAAACAGAAGCTAATTTACATAGTGTTCTAGAGACGAAGGCGGTGTTCTTGCCGTAGCAAGCATTCCAAGATACCCATTGGGAACAGTGGCAATACAGACAGACAACATGTTGGTAGTCTGGTATATCATCAAGCAAGGGGAACCAAATCTTAGCCACTTTGTAGACGCTCAGTGTTTGGCAATGGGCAATTTCTTGCAACTGCTTTCTAACAGCAACACAGGAGCTCCAGCGTGATAGTGGACAAGTTGAGCAGAACTATTCTAATACGTCACGAGTGGTCTCTCAATCCAGTAGTGATGGAAAAGGTTTTCCGCCAGTAGGGTCAACCTTGCCATGACCCGTTTGCGTCCCCTCTGAACAAGTTCAACAGATGTTCTTCGTCTTTCACTGTTGCAGTCATTACATTTGGGTAATCTGCTGGCAGGTTGCCCTCAGTCGGCCTGATTAACAAAGTCTTGGGTCCTGCGTCAGTTGCTGTCCCTTCTTCCATGACATCAGGTCATCAGGGGTATAAAACATGCAGCCAACGCCATTACATTAGTCTTTTTTGCCGTGCGGTGCCCGAAGCAGAAGCAGTTTGCAAGTGCCGGTTGGCTGACTCCTGAAATTTTCATTTTTGAGTTTTAGATCCGAAGTCTTCTACTAAAAAGCTAAGTACCCCGTTGGGGAAACTTTTTCTTGCTCTTTACTGATGTCAGTAAAAGTTAATAATTGCATTACTTGTGGGAAGCAAATACCTCAAGGATTTGTAGCATTGTCGCCTCATAGTAAGATGTGTTGGATTCTCAGCTAGAGCATCTTCTGTGTGGAGATGTGCGTGAATGGGGCGTACCTTCGTTGAAGGTTGTGCATCAGGGCCGGCAACTCTGCGCGTAAAAATCTACTGCCAGTCATTAGCAGACCGGAGTTCTGCTGTGGCGACCCCTAGCCGGGAAAAGCCGAAAGACACAACTGTATTCCTTGCCTAGGCCCTCATCACAACGTTCCTTGCTGTCTGTTTTGTGCTAAATTTAATCAACACACTATTAAACGTCTGTATATTTCTGCTTCTAAATATTTTGGCTCACGTTTCAGTTATCCAGATATGTCTGTTAGCATTCCGACTACCGGAGTACCTAAAAAACGCAAAGAAAAAGACAGGCCGTTGAGGTCCAAAACTGACGACGCTTCTAAGCCAGTTGCTGGTTCGACGGTACTCAGTGAGGTGCTTTCGCAGCCCCTGATGCTCGCTAATTCTGATTCGCAGCCCTCTACTGAGACCCATTCGGAGTCTGGTATGCTGTGAGATGCTTCAATTATGAAGCCCGCAGATGTCTCTACCTTAGATGGGTCCTGAGCCACTGTGCAGGTACTGGCTTCTGAGGGTGTTTTCAGGCCTACAGATTTATATATTAGACAGGCGCCATCTTCAAAACTAAGGCCAAAATCAAAATCTATGTCTAAAAAAAAACGATGCCTGGGCTGCATGTGCAGGCCCCTATGCCTAAAAAAAAACAAATGATCAAGATGGCTGAAGATTTAATTACTCTGATCAGGGGTAGCCAACCCCCTCCTCCTAAGAGGCCTAGTTAAGACATTGATTATGAATCCTCTGACCAGGATTCAATTTCTTCTGACTCATCTAATGAGCAGGATTTGTCTTTACCTACTTATGAGGAATCTGATGCAGAAGATTCCATTCCTTCTCCCCCCAAGGATTTTTCTTTTGGGGAAACTTTACATACCTTACAGGAACATTTCCACTGGGAAAGTCAGGATTTCTCAGAATCTAAAAAGAGTCTTGGGGATTTCCTTCTTCCTCAGCATAGGCCTTTGGCTATACCTCCTGTTCTAGACATTGTTGATGATGTTTTCTCAGAATCTAGTGCGACTCCTGATTCTCTGCCTCTGGCTCCTTGTAAGCCAGACAGATATTACAGGGTTCCTGACGCCCACAAATTCCTTTTCAAAAATCCTATTGCTGATCCTGAAACCATTTCTCAGGGTACCAAGGGCATTAAGGCCTCTAATGCTAAAAATCCTACCCTTTCTGATAGACTCCATGGTGCTGGGATAGATAGGGTAAGACGGTTTACACTTCTGCAACCTTGGCAATCAGAGCTTTAAACTGTCAATTTCATATGCTTAAATATCAACAGCATATCATGGGACTGCTTAAACAGAAAATGATAATTTCTGACTGTGTGGAAAACAAAGATTTACAGGATTTACTGCATTCAGCTGAACAAATTGGAAAACCTACTTTGCAATGTGGTTTTGATTCTTTGGAGGCCTCCTGCAGGGCTGCTGTAACTGGATCTGTGCTAAGAAGGCATGCTTGGCTCAGCAAAATCTGCCTGATCATGTTAAAGCAAAATTGTTGGATGCTCCTTTACAACAGGATTGTCTCTTTGGTAATAAGGCTGAAGAAGTTTTAAAAAGATGGAAGATAAAGCTAAATCTATGCAAACTGTGAAAGATTTCTTACAGGTGCAACCTTCCAGATTTAGTAGGCATTGGCCTACTAAGAATTGGTCCTTTCCAGTCCCTTCCAGAGCCACTCAAGCCAAACCAGACATTCCAAAGGCTCCAGGTTTGTCACAAGGGACTTTCAGAACAAAACAATGGGATGCCTCCTCTTCCAAATCTGGAAACAACAAGACACCTCCCTATGTTAAGCAGTCTGACTTTCCTTTACACTTAACAAACATGTATCTTTTAGCCTCCCCTTTGGGGGGAAAACGGGCTCTTCATGCAAAAAACTGGCAACTTTTAACCCAGGACAAATAGGTTTTAAACATAGTATCCCAAGGATACAGATTTCATTTCCACACGTTGCCAATTCCAAACGGATGGCTAGACCTGCCCCCAAATCAGTGGGCAGAGGCCCAGAAATAAGTACTTTCCCTCATGAACATGTGGGCTGTTCAACCAGTCCCAAAAGAGGAAAAGGGACAAGGTTTCTATTAAAGACTTTTCCTGGTTCCCAGAAAAGACAAATCATGGCGTCCAATACTGGACTTATCTATACTAAACACTTTTCTGGACATTCCAAAATTCAAGATGCTGACTCTTCACCAGTTATTTCCTATGCTAGGCAAAGATGCCTGGTTGGCAACTCTAGATTTAAGAGGCTTACCTGCATATCCCAATCAGGGAGTCCTGCAGAAGATACCTCCACTTCAAAGCAGGCTACTTGCATTACCAGTTCTCTGCACTGCCCTTTGGCTTATCTACTGCGCCCAGGGTCTTTAGTGCCAGACTCCATTAATTGCATTTTGCAGGCAAAGAAATATTCAAATATAGCCCTACCTGTACGATTGTCTAATTCAGGCAGAAAAAAGGATACTCTTCTAAACCATCTGGTGTTTGTAAAAAGGGTTCTAACTTGTCTAGGGTACACCATAAATGAAAAGAAATCTCAACTGGTACCCTCTCAAAAAATTACATTCCTGGGTGCAAGCTTGAATACAGCTGCCCAGATGGCTTTCCTTATGCCAGAAAAGCAAATTCAATTGGTGACTTACTTCAAACAGGTGGCCCCAAAAACCCTGCTTTCTGCAAGGCAAATACTGCAAGCCTTGATGTTCATGGCCTCTTGCATTCTTCTAATTCCATATGCAAGACTGCATATGAGGAAACTTCAGTGGTACTTAAAAAGTCTGTGGAGCCAGCATTGCCACAGTCTGGAAACTGATTCCTATCATACCTTGCCTGCAACTAGAGTTCCTATGGTGGGCAGAGGCCTGCCACCAAAACAAGGGACTGCCATTCACACCACCCCCTGCCGCACAAACCTTAACTACAGACGCGTCAGACTATGCTTGGGGGGGCGCATCTGGCAGTGAAGTGCATTCAGGGCAAATGGAGCCCAAACCAAATGCACCTTCATATCAATCAAAAAGAAATGCTAGCTGTACAGAATGCTCTGACAGCCTTCAAGGACTACCTTTCTTCCAGGAGAATTAATGATAGACAGACAACACCTTGGTTATGTGGTACATAAGCAGGGGGTACACACTCGTACCCCCTATGCAGACTAGCCATGACATTGTGGAACACTGCCTTGACCGATCAAGTACAACTACAAGCTCAATTCCTGCCAGGAAAGCTGAATACTCTGGCAGACTAAGCAGAAATCTCATGGACTCACACAAATGGAAACTGGAACCACGGATTTTCAACATGTTAACACAAAAATGGGGGTGCCCGGTCATAGATCTCTTTGCCTCACCCTAGAACTATCAGTTGGACAAGTTTTGCACAAGAGCTCATCACAAAAAAGCCTGGAAAATGGACACTCTATCCTTCAGCTGGAAAAATGCATCGGTCTATGCCTTTCCTCCTCTGCCTCTGCTCTCCAAAGTTCTACTAAAAGTCAAACAGGACAAACCAAAGATGATTTTGATTGCTCCAGACTGGCATCACCAGGACTGGTACCCACTCTTGCGCAATGTGTCACCTACCACCGTGGCACCTGCCTCAGACACCTACTGTACAGCAGAACAACCAAATTCTGCACACTCTGCTACAAACTTTGAATCTTGCAGTGTGGCTCATCACCTAAATTCACCCTTAATATCCCTCGGCAAACCTGTGATGGATGTCATTTTGGAGGCAAGGCCTAGCACTAGAAAATCTTATGCTGACAAATGGAAAAGATTCTGTGCCTGGAATCAATCTCAAGGTATAAGCACAGCAGTGCCCAACATTCCTCAAATTTTACAATATTTAATGGAGATGCTTCACAAAGGCCTGTCTTTTTCATCCATAAAAATCCATGCCTCTGCCATTTCATCTCATTACAACACAGAATCACCCCTCTTCTCTCATCCTTTGCTTTAAACAGCATCTCAGAGGGGCAAAAAACTTAAGACCACCCAGGAGAGTCCCCAACCCCTGCCTGGGACCTCAGTTTTGTTTTGGAAAAGCTCACTCTTCCTCCTTTCGAGCCAGCTGCAACTGCAGACTTAAAATTTCTCTCCTGGAAAACGGCTTTCCTTTTAGCAGTCACATCAGCTAGAAGGATTTCAGAATTACAGGCTGTTGGAGACAAAGATGGCCGCCATTCTGTAGACACTATATCTACAGCTCTCCAGATACTCGGAATATAAATCAACCCTGAGGTTATACTGCAAGATTTTTTGTATTAATCGTTGGATATAACTATTCTACTACAACTAAACATTGCCTGACAGGTAAAAGAACAGAAGGAAACTAATTAAATTCACAGGATTAGATCTGATTGTCTGCCTGACTCTGAACAGAGTATTAAACAAAGGAACTGTCTGACTTCTGTTTCACGATGTCAATAGAGGAAAAAAGCATGGAAATAACAACTAAAACCAAATTATCAGCACTTCAGTCACCAGAAAAAGATTCAACAATCAAAAGGCAGAAAACTGCAAAACAGGAACTTTTAAAAGCTGGAATGACAAATAAACCGGATCAACTGGCTAACATGGAAGACATTAAAACTGCTTTGTTGCCCATACAAGAAGCTTTAAAAGAACTTTCAAACCATGTACTTTCTTTTGGTGCCACATGCAGTCAAATTCTTGATAGGATGGATAAATCAGAAGCTAGGATATCCGAACATGAGGACAGAATAACATTGCTTACAAAAAAAACAGATATTCATGACCTGGACATTCAATCTATGCAAAACAAGATTCTGGACTTGGAGGCAAGATCCAGAAGGAACAGCATAATTATTAGAGGAATTCCTGAAACTATCCAGTATAATGATTTAATTTCTACCATCATACAAATACTTGAAATATTGTTCAATGACTCTGATATTACTAAGCAAATTGTTATAGAAAGAGCCCATAGAGCTCTGAGAAACACAAGCCTGAAATATTCCTAGACCGGTTTACGTCAAAATTCTCAACTACCAGGATGTAAATAAAATAATTCTAACTGTTAAAGAATGGAGGATATGTTATGTGGAAAAATAATAGAGTTTCTATGGGACAGGATTTACCATTGCAAATAAGACAAGCCAGACTAGCATTAGCTCCATACTGCAAGTTCCTTATTGAAAAGAACATTAAATTTCAGATGAAATTCCCTAACACATTAATTTTTACAGTTGATGGATCCAAATATTCCATCTCCACAAAAAAAGAAGCAAAACTTACCTTTTTGAAGATTTTCAAATCCCTCCCAACTTCGGAAGCTTAACTCTACCATCCAGTCTGTTTACAGCAACGTGGATACTGGGATTCCATGCCTACTATACCTCGAGGCTCCAAAATCCTTTGTTTGTTCTTTCTTCTTCACCAGGCCCCTTGGTCAATAATTAACTAGTTTTTTTTGCAGGTCCAGCTTGTTTACGAAGATTCCACGAACTTTTACAGCTTCTACGAACTGTGTCCCTTCGTGAGGCAACAGGAAGTCCTTTAGATGCTGAGGGTCCACTTTCGAGGTGGCACATCCGGAAGTCCGCCCGCGTAATGGTTCCATCTTCGCAAACTCGAAGACAAGATTTCATGACCAGGAAGTAGATAGAGCTCTGTGGAAGAAGGGGAACCTACTGGGATCGTAAAACGAGGCTCCGTGGACTTTAATGTATGTTTCAACTTCTATTTCTGTAAAAGGGAATGTGAATTTATTCAGGTAGGATTTAAACTGGAATATTAATGTAGTGGTCAAAATGTGTTATTTAACTGATATGGTAGAAGTAGGATAAATTTATCATAGTTATTCTATTTTCTTAGGTAGTTTGCCTGAATGTGGATGTGCTAATAATATTGTACTGTACTGCAATATTTATTCTCCTGTTTTGAGGATGTGTTTTAATACTGTAAATGTTTAGATACAAAGGGGTTTTAATGTTGGGATAGTTAGTAGATTAAAAGCACATAATATATCCTGGCATTTCTAGGAAAATGAAGGTTATTTTTCTGATGTGGTTCCGAATGTTTTGGGAACTGTGCTATTTAGATATCATTTTATATATTTAAGTCTAGTATCCACTAAGCATAGTTAATGCTACTTGTATTCACCAATGATGCTGTCATCACAATGTTAAATAAGTTAGATTAGATAAACTATGTCAGATTTAATGCTTTAAATATAAATTAAACATATAGTGAATTATCTTGAAGTCAATAACATTATTGTTTAATAGGAGTATTGTCATATATCTGTTTAGGTTAGATTTAAATAAGATAGTTAGATATTCTAGGGTAATATAACCAATTTATAGAACTAATAATATATGTTAACTATTAGAGAGGTAGAATAGTAATTTTGAATGTAAGGAATATCATTTGTGTTAACTAAATGTGTTCAAGAGCTGTAGATAGTTACCAGTGTTTAGTAGGGAATGTTTTGGTTAGGTTTTGTAGAGTTAGATGTAGTTATGTTTTTTTTGCATGTTTTTAGTGTGTTATTTTGCAAGATAAAGAACAGATATTTAGTAATGATGTGCACCAATAAAAGTTTATACAGTGTAAAAAACCTATGTATGTCCTGGTCCAGGGGAATAGTGGATAGGCACTGGTTAGGGATGGGATGTCAAGGTTGCTTCCAGGCATTTTATACTGTGCTAATACATTTGATTCTAGTATCGTCTTTCAATTTTAAAATATACTTGAAAGTTTTAAAAATCTTAGTATGTGGATAATAGACTCATGGAATGTTAAAGGGTTCCAGAACTTGAAAAAAAGGAAATTATTTTTTCATTTATTTCTCCAGACAAAGGCACGTTTTATTTAATGGACTGCCCTTAAAAATAAGAAATGGGTCAGAGAGGTGGTAGCTTCGGAAGGGACAACTAATAGTGCAGGGGTGGTGATTATTATTAAGTCAGTACCAAGAGGAAATCCTAGATTTTAAAATGGACAGAGGAAAGATGGTGTTATGTGATTCTTGTATCCAAGCTTTATGATAAACCGGTGATACTTCTTAATATATATGCCCCATGTACCAATCAACAACTTTTCATAACATCACTTTATTTTATCCTGAATCAATATAATAATTACTATATAATCATAGGAGGTAATTGGAACACATACCAAGACCCCAAATTAGATAAATCAAGCTCCCATAGGTCCTTTAATAACCAAGCAGTGATAGCACTACAGGAATTTAAAACAGATTTTAAATTATATGATCCATTTAAATACAATAAGAATCAAATGAATGCAAATAACTTTACATTTTATTCAAGTTGTCATAAAATGTGGTCCAGGATCTACTTTTTTCTAATTTCAGACGCACTAATGTTTTTTGATCCCTATATATACATACAAGCTCGACATTTGTCGGATCATTCTAGGATCACATTAACTTTCAATAAGGACACTAGTCATAAGATACATTTTAGAGGTTATAATTTGACATTAAATCCATATCTATTGAATAAAGATGATGTAATAAAAGAAGTTTGAGTTTTTTAACCAATTACTAGCTAATCTTTCGGAACACCGTCATCCGTCTGACATAGAATGGGCAACTACCAAAGCACAAATCAGAGGAATGTTTCTCCAAAAGGCTACTTATTACAAGAAATTACAAGTGAGAGACCTACAAGAATTGAAAACTAAAATTAAATTACTGGATCAGGATCTAATTGGGAATTATAGTAAACAAACTGAAACGGAGTTATTAAAATGTCAGAAGGACCTTTTTTTACTACAAAACAGTAAATTATCATTTTATGAACAGAAAATGCTGGTAAAATACGCCAATCACATACAGACCCCTTCAAAGGCATTAGCACGCATCATTAATCAATCGAAAATACCTTCTCAAATCTCTGAAATACACTTTAATAATAAAACATATACCAATACTGAAGATATCATGAAGGCATTTGAACTAATATTTTCTCAAGTATATGGTGAGCAGCAGGAATTAAATATAAATAAGAGTAATAATGATTTTCTGCAGAAAATTATCTTTCCGAAGATTGGTGATGAGCTTCATATGAACTTAAACCAATTTCTTCAGAGGAGATAACTGATGCAATTAAGAAGTTGAAGCCATATAAAGCTCCGGGACCGGATGGTTTGACCATGGAATTTTATAAAACTTTTAGTGATATATTGGGGAAAATACTTCCACTGGTATTTAACTATATAACTAACAATAAAATTAATGACCCGCACTTTAATGCTTCGAAAACTATTCTTATACCGAAAGAGAATGCTGATTTACAAAACCCGGATAACTATAGACCTATTTCACTTTTGAATATAGACATGAAAATTATGACATCGATTTTGGCTAATAGATTGAAGAAGGTAATTAACCTGTTAATATCAGAAGAACAAGACTGTTTTATAAATGGCAGACAAACTACAGATAATACGTTATCACTTCATACACTGATTTCTTATGCCACTCACAGGAACTTTAATGCTTATGCACTCATAATTGACGCGCAAAAAGCTTTTGATAGAGTGAACTTAGAATGTTTGTTTGATATTTTAGTATGTTTTAATATACCTCAAGAATTCATTTTAACTTTAAAAAAACTATATAATAATCCTTATACAAATCTAGTTATTAACAGAAATCTCTCAAAAAGAATTCAAATTAAGAATGGTACCCGCCAAGGATGTCTGTTATCTCCTATATTATTCAATCTATATTTAGAATTATTTCTACATATCAAACAAAATATTTATCACAATGCTCCAATAATTAATGGTACGAAAATTTCCATGGCTGCTTTTGCGGACGATCTTAATATTTACTGCACGACACCTGTTTCAGATATTAAGAAAATATTAAAAGCTGTGGAAGACTTTGCAAAAATATCTAATTACAAAATAAATTTAAAAAAACTAAGGTATTCCCGTTAAACCCTTCTCGCTTTTACCATTGGTAGGTCAGGTAAATTCCGAAGAAAAAATAAAATATTTAGGGTTTTTTTCAACAGATAATAAAGACTGTTACGTAAATAATGTTAAGTTCATTTGGGAGCAGATGGTCTCTGATTTAAAAAGATGAAATAATCTGAAATTACCAATAATGGCAAAGACCTCAATTATTAAAATGAACATACTTCCCAGAATATTATATATCTTTAGAGCTACTCAAGTTCAAATTTCTAGGAAATTCTTCAAACAACTTCATACTGAATTAGCTAGATTTGTATGGGAACCTAGAAAAGTTAGGATATCTTATGACAAACTGATGACTCCAAAAAACAGGGGTGGGTTAGAACTACCGAATTTTGAAACCTATTATTTAATAATAAATGCTAATAGAATTCTAAGAGTAGTTAACTTTGATAGGTTCAATTCGAAATGGGCACCTAAGTGGTTGATTCTGAATCATAAACATGTTGCTGGACTGGGTATTAATTGTAAGGCATTACCTTTTTTAAATAAAGATACCCTTAAAATGTATGCTTTGATGGAACATATCAGAATATATATAATATCAGTACAAAGTCTGTTTAACTCACTAAATTTCTTAAAATATATGATGATTTTTCAACCATTTCATAAGAACCCGAATTTGAAAATTGGTAATCAGTTGATAGACTTTAAGAAATTCCCACTTATAAGTGACTTAACCATACCTGATTTATATTCCTTTCAAAGTATCTCAATACATGACATGCTAAGAGATGAATCTCCCTAACTCGTATTTAATTATAATAAGACAGTTATAGGACTTATCAATAAGCTATTTTAGTAATAGGAATTTCAAAATTAAAGAAGAAGATTTAAACATTTGCCTAAACTTATGGCAAACTCTAACACAGGAATGTAAATATATAACAGCCTCATATAGTTTGATGAAAGATGTGAAATACAATAACCAAATACTTTTATCCAAATACTGGAAGGAGAAACTGTTAACGATTGAAGATAGTAAAATAGTGAGAGCAATTAACTTAACTTTAAAATCAGTGTCCCTTCAAAAGTTATTATTTACTCAGTTGATGATATTTAATGCGTATTATACGCGTCTCACTTTACATAAATTTAACTAAAAAAATTCACCTAAATGCCCATATTGTACAGATCAAACGGCTGACCTTTTACACATGTTCTGGAGTTGTAAATGTAATTTTAAACTCTGGAATTCTTTGAAATTCCAACTACAAAAAATAGGATATCAACAGTCTACACTTTCTTGGGAGTTTATGATTCTGCATATTCCGCCAACTAACTTGGATAGATCCCAAAGGATCATACTCGTAAATATTTTTTTGTTAATGAATCTGTATATAGCTACAAATTGGTTGAATCTATCCCAGACTTCATGGGAAAACTTCAAGAGTGTAGCGATAAAACATATCTTAGCACACAAATTACTAATTAATGATCATAAGAAAAGTGTAAATAATACAAAAATATGGGAGCAAATCTTTAACATTGTCTTAGCTTAAGGTTCCAATCCACTTTTCTCTGGGAAGTACAGACTAATTATGGAGTTTTCTATAGATAAGCCTTATATTGATACTAGATTTTTATTTTCTTTTTCTGTAATACCTATTTAGAAGTATATATTTATGTATAATGACTCTGCAACTGTTGGAAGCATTCATGTATATATTGTAAATATGTTGTAGTATTGTATTAACATTTGGAAAAGAATAAAGAATTATTACTGAAAAAAAAAAAGGAATTACAGGCTGTTATGGCAGTGGAGCCTTTCATCATTTTTCATGTGGACAGGATCTCTCTCAGGACCAATCCATCCTTCATGCCTAAGGTGTGGTATCCAGTGTGGTTCTCAATCAGACCATGCATTTACCTACCTTCTTTCCCAATCCACAGAACAAAGGAGGGGGGGGGAATTCTGCATTCATTGGATGTACACAGAACTTAGATTTTACTTAAGCAGAACAAAACCTCACAGAAAAATCTGAACTGCTGGTGGCATTTGCTGCAGGGGCAGAGGGGAAGGCCACTTCAAAACCATTTCCAAATGGATACGCCATTGTATTCGTTTCTGCTATATGCACCATGGAAAAAACTATCCCCCAGGGGACCAGATCCCATTCCACCAGAGCTGCATCTACTTCTGCAGCCTTTCTCAGAGGTGTTCCTACCAGGGACATTCTAAAAGCTGCTACCTGGAGCTCAGTTCATACATTCACCAAGCATTACCATTTACCGCTTTTCTCTAAATCTAGAGCGGGTTTTGCCACTGCTGTTCTGCAGGGCCTTATAGCTGCTCCTAATGCTGTATAATTCCATCCACCCAACCATTGCTTTGGGAATCTACCCAAATGTAATGACTGCAACAGTGAAACACGAAGAACATAGTACAGTTGTGTACACTTAAGATAAATGTAGCTGTTCGAGTGTATTCACTGTTGCAGTCCTGGTTACCCACCCTCCTGCCCCCTGTTTTTCTTTGGCTTTACTTCTGCTTCTTCCACTATGCATAAAAGCCCTTCTGGTTTATTTGCTTTTGGGATTGGAGGTATATTTTGTGTTTTTTAATATTTGCTCCCCATTTGGGGGGCACCTGTCATCTGGGGCAAGAAAAACTGATGTAATTCCATCTGCTGCATGTTTTATACCCCTGACGACCTGACGTCATTGAAGAAGGGACAGCAACCGACGCAGGACCCAAGACTTTATTAATCAGGCCGACTGAGGACAACCTGCCAGCAGATTACCCAAATGTAATGACTGCAACAGTGAATACACTCTAACATCTACATTTATGGTAAGTGTACACAACTGTGCTTTACATTGCCCTAATCCCCCCTCCGGGGGAGTCGCCCAGGGATGCTCTTCTCCATGATTGGCCCCTCCAGTCTTTTGTATGCTCCCCCCCCCCAACTCCTCTGATATGTCAGTTTCTAAAGAAGGTCAAGAGGTCAAACACAATAATCCTCATTGTTCCATTCTGGCTTCGACAAGTCTGGTTTCCCTTCCTTTGCTCACACCTTATTTGGAAACCTTGGATTCTGGCCTCATCTCATCCAGAAGGAATGGTTTATCTGAATCTCCAGCATCTCAAGCTCATTGCATGGCTTCTCCAGTTCCCATGATTGCCAGGTATGCTTCCCTTACTTCCCCGGTTCACCAAATTATTTTGGCTCACCATAAGCCTTCAACCAGAAGACTGTACCATAAAAAATGGGTAAAATTTGCCAAATGGTGACTTGATAGTAATATTGACCCATATGCGGCACCTATAGATAGTTTTTTCAGTTTTTCTGGCCTTTCTTTGTCAGTCTGGCTCTTCAGCATCTACCATTCGGGCGCTTCTTGTTGCAGTATCTAATTTCCATGTGGGTTTTGATGGTTCATCACTTATGTCTCTCAACTTCTGTAAGACCTTTCTGAAAGGGAGCTTAATGTTAAGGCCTCCTTTTAAAGAACCCATTGCTGCATGGGATTTACCTTTGCTTCTTCAGTATCTTATTTACTCCCCTTTTGAGCCTTTGGTAACTGGTGATTTAAAGTTCTTGACCTGGAAAACTTTATTTTTGATAGCTATCATTTTAGCCAGAAGAATATCAGAAATTCAAGCCTTGTCTTGCAAACCACCCTATTTAATATTTCATAAGGACAGGTTCTCACTCAGAACTATTTCATCCTTTTTGCTGAAGGTTGTTTCATTTTCTGATATTAACCAAACCTTGCATCTACCAGTCTTTTTCGTCAATTTCTCCAATAAAGGAGAGTACCGTCTACACTTGTTAGATGTTCACAGGCAGCTATGTTTCTACTTTCATAGGAAAAAGGACATCAGAAAATCCGAACAACCGTTTATTGCCTTCTCCTCACTTTTTTTAGATAATTCAGTGTCTAAGGTTAAACAAAAAATTACTCAGTATCACCAAACACCAACAAGCCGAACCAGCAGGGCAACCAATAAACAATTGCAAGTAATCCGTAATGAATTCCAGGGAAGATGAACAGTTGTAGTAAAAAGTTACTTTATTCCGAACTAAACGAAACAACAGTATCACGAACACCCACTGGAAACCACAGCAGAAAATTATATGTTAAGCGCTTTCTCCTGGTATCAGTACCAGGCTTCAGAACATTTTTAAAAATGAGCAACCATGTGCTTAAATAACTTTTTGTAGCATCATGTGACCCCCCACATCATTAACAACAAAAGTTAATTATTACAAAAATATATTACAAATCAGTCTTTTAAATAATAAAAACCGATGTTAAAAATTATTACACCTTGGGTACATAGAGTTTACAAAATGTAATGAATTAATATGATATAATATAAAATATTAGATATATAAAATATTAATGTAAAAGAGACCTGGAACCACTCAATTTAGCGTAATTAAACTGAAGTTAAAAATTATAAAAAATATATATTCATAGGTTCATACTAGGCTATCTGCCCTGGGGCAATTATAAGCCTAGCCCGATTCTGTATGGCTTACGCCACCCCTTGATTTGAGTATACTGTGCCCTTTTTAAGGTTTAGTTTACTGTGTCTCTGTCTAATAGTGACACGGGAGTAATCCCTGGGACAAACCTACGATCCCCCATCCACCTATCGAGATTCTTCTTGAAGAGATTCAGTGAGGCTCTGCCTCACATGAACTGGAATTCTATTCCAGAGCGAAGGGAGTCTCTGGGTTATGAACCTGTCCCTCCAGCAAGTTCTATTTATTTCTGTGCTGAGGTTCAAGTCCCTCGAGCATGTGGCTCTAAGGGATTTAGATTTACTGAGGTGTAGCTTGTCCATTAATTCTGGATTTGACATAGCTTTGTACGTCAGGCATAGATCGCCTCGAAGTAGGCGGTATGCAACTGAGTAGAGCTGGAGTTTTTTTAACCGAGCAGCATATGGCATCTGTTTGAGACCCACACAATAGTTCACTCTGGAAGTCCAAATGAGGGTGAGACCAATAGACAGTTAGCAGTCCAAACAATTCTGTTGTAAACTGATAAATATGACCACTGGAAAGGTTAAAATTGTAGGTGTATCTGTTTGAGACCCTTGATCCTCTTGGTGAGATACTTTTGGGGTCTTTCTAATTGCTGCAGGTGTCGGGTAAGGTACATCGCAAAAGGGGCATTGTATTCTATGATGGGCCTGATGAGGGATGAATAAAGGGGCACGATTACCTCTCTTGATCTAGATGTGAAACCCTTCGTGATGAGGTGGGCTATGTAGAAAGTCTTTCTAACCACTTTGGCAATGTGGTTTTCAAAGGAGAGATTGCTATGAACTTGGGTCCCCAGGTCCCCAATAACTTTCTCTGTACTTAATGGGTTTCCGCCTGTGGAAATTTGTGGGCACATTGTTTTTGCCAAAGGGTATGACTATACATTTTTTGGCATTTAGCTTTAAACCATGGCGCTGGCACCAGTTATCTGTCTGTGAGATCTTTTTGAAGAATGTTTGTGTCAGCTGGAGTGTTGATTATGGCGCCCAGTTTGCAGTCATCTGCGGACTTGGTGAGCCATAGTCCTCCCACGTTTGCCTGTACCTCGGAAAAGTATATACCGAACAAGAGTGGTCCCAGGACAGAACCCTGTGGGATGCCACTTGTGACCGGTTTCGAGTCTGACATGGCTCCAGCAACTCTCACTCTGTGGGTTCTGTCTTTGAGCCAGTTTGCGACCCATCTTGTGACATAAGGGTTTATATCTAAGCTGGATTGCTTATCTATGATGCCCGAGTGGGGTATTGTGTCAAATGCCTTTGCAAGATCCAGATAGGCTGTGTGGACTACCTTCCCTTCATCTATGGCTTTGGTGACTGTTTCAAAGAAGTCAACCAGGTTCAAAAGGCAGGATCTGCCCTTGACAAAGCCAAACTGGGTAGGATCCTAGTGTCTGTAGGTCCCCAATGTCTTTGTTTATGAGCTCCATGATGATCCTCTCCATAGCCTTGCAGACTAAGATAGTCAGGCTTATGGGGCGATAGTTTCCAGGGTCCGTAGAGGCTCCACCTTTGTGGAGTGGGACCACTGTTGCTGTACGCCATTCTGTGGGCACATCCTGTAGTGAGGCTGAGATTGTACAGCTATTTTATTTGAGGGATTAGTTACTCTTGGAATTCATGTAGGGCGCAACCTGGGACGCCATCTGGTCCCATGGAAGCAGTGTTTTTTGCTTTGGAGAGGGCAGTCTTCACCTGAGCATCAGAGATGTTTGGGAGGCAGCCCTCTGCCGGGATAGATACTCGCTCTTTTAGGGGGGGAGGGGGTGGAGAAGTTTGCACTGAACCTGTCTGCCAGGATATTGGCGATGTCTGTGGGTTCAGTGTATTTTTTTGTTGTCTAGAATCAACTCAGAACAAGTCTGGGAGTTGCATTCCAGGTTTCTTAACATAACTGAAAAAAGCCTTATGATTGTCTTTGGTGTCCTGTGCAATTTTTCTCTCGAAGCTGGCCTTGGAGGATTTTGAGGGATCGTAATTTTTTGCTAGTATTGATCAGAGATGCCTTCCCTATTAGGGATTTTGCTCTATCATGTAGTATCTTCCTCCTTCTGTTGTACAGTTTATTTATGGCAGGGGTCCACCAGACTGGACGCTTGCCTTTGGATGATTAGGTCTTGGTTTTGTTTGGGATAGCATGATCCATGCATTCCTGGAGATGTCCGTAGAATGCATTTATATAGGATTCTGCAGTTTGGGCCGTAGTTTCCACTGGCCCTGGGGCCTTGAAGGATTCCACTTCGGTTTTGAGAAGTGAGAAGTTCGCTTTTGAGAAGTTTTTCACTGTGGTTTTCTGGGCTGGGGGTGGGGTCGGGATGTGGACATCCAGTGAAATTAATTTATGGTCTGATCTTACCAATGAGTTATATACTTCTGGTGTGGAGCATAGAGTCCCCATGTTGGTAATGATCAGGTCTAGTATGTTGTCCCCTCTTGTGTGAGTGGTGACTAGTTGTTCCATAGCATTTGAGTTTATAATTTCCAGGAACCTTTGGGCTAAGATGCTGGGGCTTGAGTAGTGCTCCCAGTCAATGTTTGGGTAGTTGAAGTTGCCCAATATAATGGTGTTCGGAGAGATCTTCATGTTCTCCAATGTTTTCAGGAAAGCCGAGTGGGATTCCTGACTTTGAGAGGGTGGGTCTGTAGGATGCTATAAACTGAAAAGCAGTCTTGCCCACTGTTAATTGCACATGGATGGTCTCCGATACTTCGTGCAATGCCACTAACCTGGAGGTGTGGATATCCTTGATAAATATGGAAACTCCCCCTCCTTTTGTGGTTCGGTCCGGGTTTTGGGGCCGAAAAGCATGATATGAGGTATAGCCTGGTAGTGCTGGGGTGCTCTCTGGAGCCTTGAACCAGGTTTCTGTCACTGCACAGATATCTATGTTCTCCATACTGAGGAGAGCTTCGAGTGTGTGCATCTTGAGGTTAAGACTTCTGGCGTTTAGCAGAATTACCCTTAGTTTCTTGTTCCTTGTGCTGTCTATGGGGGTGGGTTTGACTTTTGAGCCTTGCCTAAAAAAGGCACTATGGGGGTGGCAAGAGCCTTTGCCAATATCCGAAAGCCCAGTGGTGACAGGTGCAAGCTTGTCGAGCATGTCATCCTAGGCTGATAGACACTGGATCCCCTTTGAATGACACCAAAATTTTAGCCAATTGTTAAAATCGATCATTTTGTCTTTATACTGTGGCATCATTCTAGATGAGGGTAAGATGCTGCTCAAGGTCAGGGTCATACCAGCCTGGGCTACATGATCAGAGAGCTCCTCTGTCTCTCCATGTAGTCCAGGGAGGTACGTCTCAGGTCATTCACACCAGCATGTACAATGACTGAGTCATATTTGTATTTGCTTTGGAGTGACCTGAGTGCTTGCGTTACGTGGCGGATCCTAGCACCAGACAGGCAGCTCACCGTGACCTTCTCTTTATTCAGCCTGGTTATATTATTTCCTATGTAATGTTACAAACTAAAAAATAAAATAAAGAATATATAAAACAAATAAACATCATTCCTTACCAAAGACCATACTCCTAAAAGTGTGTTAAATAGAAAAGGGTACCCTTTCCTTCCTACAATCTAGCAGCTCTTAATTTGAGAACACTACTAATATTTATATTGTCATTTAACCCTGGAGTCTTTCCTGTATCTAACTTCTTATTTTATTTTTGTAATAATTAACTTTTGTGGTTAATGATGTGGGGGGGTCACATGATGCTACGCAAAGTTATTTAAGCACATGGTTGCTCATTTTTAAAAATGTTCTGAAGCCTGGTACTGATACCAGGAGAAAGCGCTTAACATATAATTTTCTACTGTGGTTTCCAGTGGGTGTTCGTGATACTGTTTCATTTAGTTCGGAATAAAGTAACTTTTTACTACAACTGTTCGTCTTCCCTGGAATTCATTACGGATTACTTGCAATTGTTTATTGGTTGCCCTGCTGGTTCGGCTTGTTGGTTTTCAGTGTCTAAGGTTGCCTTAGCTAAATAGCTTACTGTCACCTTTATCACTCAAAGGGACTTACCCACCACGTACTGTGAAAGCTCATTCAACTAGAGATGTAGCAACTTCTGCAGTTTTTCATGCCAGAGCTTCCTTAGACGACATTTGTGCAGCAGCTATTTGGGCATCTCCTCATAACTTTATTACTCGTTACAAATTGAACCAAGTCTCTTGGGGACATGCAACATTTGGTTCGATGGTGCTCAAGAATATTCTGAGACACCTCCCAAGATTCAGGTAGCTAGGGACTGTGTCCCACAGTCAAGGATTACATGAATATTGACAACATCAGATAAAGAAGTTGTCTTACCATAACAATCCGTCTGTGTTGTCTATCTTCACTAATCCTTGACATCCCCCCTACTTCCCCTGCCTAAGATTCTTAGTCAACCAAATATTCCCAAAGACTGGCTTCATAACAGGGGCACAGATTTGGTCTCTTTCTTGTTTGCCTGTCATTATTATAGGCAAACTGGTAATTTAGGGAGTAGCACTATGGGTAGAGCCTAGCTCGAGGGTTTTGGGAGGCACTAGCTGAAGAAAAACATTAGTCAGTTCCAAGGCTCGGAAACGAGCACACAGTTAAAGATTAGTGAAGATCGACAACACAGATGGAACGTTATGGTAAGACGCAACTTTTTTCTTGCAGTGCATTATGGCTAAAGGGGGTGGGGGCCATAACCCGGAAAAGTTTCAGATGCCAGATTGCCTGGCATTTGGCTTTAGTTCTGTTGTTGAGAGATAGACCTGCTTATCCAGGTCATTCTAAGTACATACCTTTTAATTTGTTTGAGTGTTCTTATTTTTCACGTTTGGTATTGAGTAGCATTTTGCCAGGACTGTTTTGGATGTAAGTGGGCACCCCTATCCTACTTGCACTGGGTTTGAAAGAGTGGTAAATATGAAAAGTGTGACACTATGAAATATGGGGGTTGCTAGATGGGTACATCATCCCCCACCAACTACCCTCATCTCATTCTTTCATGTTTGTCTTAGAGAACCATTAATTGGCCTGATCCTTAGAGGGAGAGGTGAAGGATGTCACCTCTAAAGCAGGATTGGAAATCATGTCTCTCCCACTGTGGGGTGCATGCATTATTTTTTGATGGATGCCGCCTGTTGAGGAAGTTGTTTTCTGTAAATCATGGTACCCTCTTTAGTGAGGCAGGGTCTTGCTTAAAATATGAAGCTTTAATGCATTTGTCCTGTGAAGTGTGCTGCTACATCACTCAGTATCTCATAGTATAATTCATTGCATTATTCACTTCCACATGAGCAGTGGCAAGGGTAAAATTGTCAAAACTGGCCTTGATGAGAGTAACTGTTAATGGTGTTAAGTTGGATGAGTCATGAATTGTATCTGTGATCACCAGTATTAATGGGATTGCTATCAGAGGGACTGTTAACCTTAAGAGTTTTCTGATCCTGTAAGTGTGACTCTATGTAGTGGCATTGTCAACTTAGAAGCTCCAACTGCAAGTTTTTTATTTTTTTTTTTTTTAGGACGATGAGTGTTTCTTACTCTAAATCCTTGATTGGCAAGTTTTTGCTTTTTAAGATTTATGAAAAAGTGGTTACTGACTGAGGACTTCGGGTACTTTTTTCTTTAATATTTTGATATATTTACACCACTCTCGAAGGCTGTCATTTTGGGCAAATTGTCTTGAATTATTGAAGTGGTTGGAAAAGGAGAATTTTTCATATACCTGTGTACCTCTACCATGAGATGGAGAAAGAGCTTTTGGTATGATGTGGTTGCTGACAAGTAACTTTCGGTTGTGTAAGGTGGCCATCCTCTGTTAGACAATTTGAAGTGACTGTCTTTAGGGCCAAACTGCATTAGATTAGTTGGTAATTTTAAACTGAGTCTGTACAAACTAGGAGAAATGTGCAGCTCGTTTATATCTGTCAGTACGAAGTGTTACTGATGGTAAAAACTGTTAGATTGCCAATAAATGACAGTCCCATGCTAGCAAATGTTGGTAAGAGGGACTAGTTTGTGATTTCTCAATGGTAATGCATTAAGGTGTTGCACTTGCTAGCAGTCTGCAGCATGGTTTCCCCACAGCTGTGCTGTCTGTGGTTTCCTCTGAAGGTGGCTTGGTTGAGTCTAGAATATCGTATATCCTTAGGTGTAACTGACAGAGCAATTTGCCAGTCTGGGCATAGACTTTAAAGACGGAATTACCAGTACCTTTGATTCCAGGGGTAGCAGACGAGCTGCCTTCTGTTACAAATATGAAAAGTGTTATTTATATTTATAGCCCTACTGAACAGACTACTTACAGTGGAAATGAGGAAAACCTCTGCAAGAAATGTATCTGAACTGTTGACATGTTATTCGGTTCTTGGATATTTTGCAAATATCGCATTGTAGATGTTGAGTGCATTCTCTTGCTTTCTGAAAGAACGCATATTCATAATTTGCCTTGGCTTACATCAATGTAGATTGCCCTTTCTTTTTAGACAAAAATAGGTTGTGTAGATGTTGAAAAATCATGGTATTTAAGTCTGAGCAAGATTTGAGTGCCGTATTTCAGAAATCATGAAATAAAATAAAGTTCATGTACATTGTAGAACAAACATTGTGGTGCATAACTCCTTAACAGGGTTTGGCAGTCCCATTTGACATTCGTTGGTGGGGTATTTGGGAAAATTAGTACTAGTATCACCTTAATTTAAGGTTTTCTATGTCCCAGGAGTCCAGACAGTTCCTTATTTTAGTTCTGGTAAGCAGCTAATCTGACTGCAAATAAACAACTTCAATCTTTTCTTGGTAAAGAAACCACATGGATCTTTTTAATGTATGTATAAAGTTTATAATTATCTGTTTTATAAAAATAACACTAACTTCAACTAATAAACCCAAAAAAATGAGGCTGAAAAGTAAAATCCACACATGATTTAATGTTAGCGCTTTTGTACACACCATGTCTGAAGAAGTGCATATTATTGGTGTGTACGAAAGCGCTAACATTAAATAGTGTGTGGATTTTACTTTTCACCCTCATTTTTTTGGAATTCTGTTTTATGCCATCTTCTTAGTACTTTAAATATCTATCTTCTGCATTGTTTTCTTTAGGTTTCTGTTCATGTATCCTAGCGGGAAATGATTTTGATGATGCTTGTCCTCTCCTCTGACCATGCCTTTTTTTTATAGTGGGTGTTTTTTCCCCTCTGATTTTATAGCTGGACGTAGTGTGACTTCAGTAATCGATGAATTTGAAAAGCTGCATGAATCTTCCACATCACTGTGTTCTGTAACATGTGCCTCCATGAAGCAAGTTAATAAAAATGTTACAGACCGCTTCCTGAATGAGCTGCAGACGCCTCCCAGCTTGTCTAAAATTAGCCGCATCCGTAAGGTAAGCCTTGGAAACTTCTGATGTTGGGCTGTTTTGTTTGTGCAAGAAGTTTAGTTGAGTAGTAGAGATTTGTTGCCATTGTACTACAAAGTAGTTTGGACCTGCACCCCCCCCCCTCCACCCAATGCTTAGCAGCATTTGCTGGCTGAAGTTACTTACAGTGGATCCTATAGGTTGGTACTATGCTATCAGCCCTACTGCCTATACAAGCCTAGCCATAACAATTCCCTGGATATTTCTTCCCACAATATTTACTTCCCTGGACCCCTTTCTAGCAGGGCAACTGTCGTGATCCCTGGGGTGAATTTCCCATCTCCCATCCAATCGTCAAGGTTCCTTTTGAAGAGGGCCAAAGAGGCGCTCTGCTTGACATGTATGGGCAGTCTATTCCATTGTCTGGGGAGTCTCTTGGTCAAGAACCTATCCCGCCAGCATGTTTTGTTCATTGTGATCACAAGGTTTAGATCCCTGGAGCGTGTGGCTCTGAGGGATGTCTAAGTGTAGCATGTCCAACAGCTCTGGGTTTGACATGGCCTTGTATATTAAGCAGAGATCACCTCTGAGTAGACTATATGCGACAGAGTATAGCTGGAGTTTGTTTTAGATGGTCAGCATAGGACATCTGCTTTAGGCCTGTGATTTTTTTTTTAGAGAGGTATTTCTGCGGCCTTTCCAGTTGTTGCAGATATCTTGAGAGGTGCATACCAAATGGGGCGTTTTATTCTATAATTGATCTAATGAGGGATGAGTACAGTGGGACAATGATCTCCTTTTTTCTTGATGAAAAGCTCTTAGTGATGTGTGCCACATAGAAGGATTTCCTGACTGTTGTGGCGATGTGGTTATTGAAGGTGAGACCACTGTCCACCTGTGTCCCCAAGTCTCTTATCACACTTTTGGTGTTTAGTGTACTGCCACCTATGTGGTAATTTTACGGGTACAGTTTCTTTTCCCCAAAGGGGATAACTATACATTTCTTGGCACTGAGCTTGAGCCCATGGCTCTGGCACCAAACATCTGTTTCTGTAAGGCCCTTTTGTAGAATATCCACATCATTTGCGGATTTGGTAATAGCTCCCAGTTTGCAGTTATCTGCAAACTTTGTTAGCCAGAGTCCCTTAGTGTTGGCCTGTACTTCAGAGAAGTAGATGCCAAACAAGAGCGGTCCCAGGACTGAACCCTGAGGTACTCCACTTGTCTGGAGCTGGATTTGGAGTCCACTACTTTTAAAGTGTGCGTTCTGTCAGTAAGTCAGTTGGCAACCCCCCGAGTGACGTAGGGATTAATGCCCAGCTTAGTAAGTTTAATTATGATTCCAGAGTGGGGGATGGTGTCTAAGGCCTTGTCGAGGTCCAGGTAGGCTGTGTGGACTGCCTTACCCTTGTTGACAGCTCTGGAGACTAATTTGAAGAAGTTAATCAGGTTCAGGAGACAAATCGGCCCTTCACGAGCCCAAACTGGGTGGGGTCCAGTGTTTTAAGGTTGCTAATGTCTTTGTTTATAAGTTCCATGATATGTTCCATGGCCTTGCAGATTAGGCTTGTCAGACTGATGGAGCAGTAGTTCCCAGGATCCAAGGTGGATCCCCCTTGTGGAGTTGGGATAACTGTAGCTGTGCACCACTCAGTGGGCACAAAGCTTGCGATGAGGCTATAATTAAACATGACACAGGCAAGTGCCAGTTAATTTTGTAGTTCATGTACACAGCCTGGGATGTCTAGTCCCATGGATGCTGTATTCTTAGCTTTGGAGAGTGCGGTTTTTACCTGTGTGGCTGTTACCGGAATTTGGCAATCTTTCAGTGTTGAGATGAGCCCTTTAGGGAGTGAGAGGGGGGTGAAGATGTTACTGAACCAATCTGCCAGGATATTGGGAATATCCTTGGGATCAGTATATTTAATGCCATTCTGTTGTAGCTCAGAGCAGAACTGAGCATTGTCATTTAGATTCTTGACATAGCTATAGAATGCCTTGTGGTTGTCTTTGGAATCTTTGGCAATTTTATTTTCATAATTAGCTTTGAAGGATTTTGAGGGATCTCAGCTTCTTACTGCAGCTGGTAAGGGAGTTTTTGCATCCTGGTATTTTCCTTTTTTCTGCAACAGTTTCTTCCTTTTGTTGTAAAGTTTGTTTATGGCAGGGGGACCACCAGATTGTTTTCCTTTTTTTGGAGGAGAGCACCTTGATTCTGTTTGGGATGGCATGATTCATGCACGAGTGGATGTGCTCGTACAGTGCTTTAGTGTAGGATTCAGCAGTCGAACTTTCAGTTCCCGTCTGCATGGGTGTCATGAAGTTTGTCACTTCTGACTTGAGTTGCATGAAGTTGGCTTTGGAGAAGTTTTTTACGGAGGTTTCCTTATTGGGGGGAGGGATGTGGATGTCAAGGGTGATTAGCTTATGGTCAGACCTAACCAACGAGGGGGTGACCATCGGTGTGGAGCATCGATTTCCCATGTTGGTAATGACCAGATCTAGGATACTGGAGCCCCTGGTGGTATTATGGATTAGCTGATCCAGGGCGTTGGAATTTATGAATTCCAAGAACCGTTGGGCAGAGGTGTTGGTACATCCGTAGTTTTTCCAGTTAATGGCAGGGTAGTTGAAATCGCCCAGTATTAGGGTGTTTGGTTGCATCTTAATATTTTCCAGTATGTTTAGAAAGGTGTAGTTAGAAACTTGGGGCATGGTGGGGATTCTGTAGCAAGCTACAATTTGGATTGCAGTCTTACCTAGTGTTAGTTGCACCTGGAAAACTTCAGACGCATTGTGTTGGGCAACTAGCCTGGTGGTGTTAATATCCTTGGTGAATATGGACACTCCTCCACCTTTAGTGTTTTGGTCCTGGTTTGGTGGCTGAAAAGTGTGGTAAAAGTTGTAACCTGGTATTGCAGGGGCGCTCTCTGGAGCCTTGAACCAGGTCTCCGTTACTGCACAGATATTGATGATCTCAATTTTTAGGAGCGTTTCGAGAGAGTGCATTTTGAGGTTTAGACTTCTAGCATTACCTTCAGATTTTGCATGCTTGTACCTGTAATGGTGGTGGGTTTGTCCTTTGAACTTTGCCTAAAAAAGGCATTATAGGGGTGGCAAGAGCCTTAGCCAGTAACCTGAATCCCAGGGGCGACAGGTGCAGACCATCTCTGGCACGACATCGTGGTCCGTCAATCATGTTGTCCCAGGCAGACAGATACTGAATCCCCTTTAAATGACACCAGAAGCTTAGCCAATTGTTGAAGTCAATCATTTTGTCCTTATACTGTGGTATCATTCTGGGCGAAGGCAGGGTGCTACTCAGGGCTAGGGTCATACCTGCCTGGGCAACATGATCCGAGAGCTCTTCCATGTACGTTTCTTATTACACTTGGATAGTGCTGCATACAACCTCCAACATCCTATACATAGTCAAAAGGCTTCTCAGTGTTTTGTGAACTGCAAATACATGCTATCATCACATGAAGAAATTTTTTGTAACAGCATGATTCCCCTACAATGGATTTGGTCCTCTGCTTTCTGGGACTCTACATGAATGCAAGGCACAGGCCTCAAGCAGGAGCTTTCCACCTGCTGTATCAGGACTTAATGAATGCTTTCACTTCGTCATCTTTGGGGAAAGTCATGGAAACAAGAAGCTGTAACATTTGCTTGTTTGCTTCATGTGCTGTTTGCCTGGGTAGTGATGATCTTCGTGTTTCACTGTTGCAGTCATTACATTTGGGTAGTTTCTGGCAGGTTGCTCTCATTCGGCCTGAGTAACAAAGGTTTGGGTCCTGCGTCTGTTGCTGTCTCCTCTTCCATGACGTCAGGTCATCAGGGGTATAAAACATGCAGCCGACGCCATTTTATTCAGTCCTGCCGCATGGTGCCCGAAGCAGTACGCAAGTGCTGGTTGGCCGACTCCTGATATTTTCGCATTCGAGTTTCAGAACCGAAGTTTTCAACTAAAGCTAAGTACCCCATTTAGGAAACCTTTTCTTGCTCCTTACCGATGTCAGTAAAAGTTAATGATTGCATTACTTGTGGGAAGCAAATACCTCATAAGGATACCTCATAAGGATTTTCATTTCTACTGTATCCCTTGCCTAGGCCCAGATCTTAACGTGTCTTGCTGTTGGTTTTGTGCTAGATTTAATCAATGCACTATTAAGCGTTGGTACATTTTTGCTTCAGAATATTTTGGATCCAGATTTAATTATCCTGAAATGTCTGTTTGCAATCCGACTACCGGAGGTCACACAAAACACAATGAAAGAGACAGACCATCGAGGTCCAAAACCGATGAAGCTTCTCCTAAGCCAGTCGGCGGTTCGCCTGTACTCAGTGAGGTCCTTTTGCAGCCCCTGATACCTGCTACTTTTGAGTTAAAGGCCTCTACCGAGACCCAAGCGGAGTCCAGTATGCCGCGAGATTCTTAGAGTATTGAACCCGCAGATGTTTCCCCCTTGGATGGGCCTGGAGCTGCTGAGCAGGGACCGGCTTCTGAGGGTGTTTTCAGGCCTCAACATTTTTACATAAAACAGATGCCACCTTCAAAAACTAGATCAAAAACCGTTTCTAAGTCTAAAAAAATCTTGATCAGGGGTTCCCAACCCAACCCCACCCCCCTGCTAAGAGGCCTAGGCAAGACACTGATTATGAATCTTCAGATCAGGTTTCCATTTCTTCTGATCAGGAATTTTGTATTCCTCCCTATGAGGAGTCATATGCAGAGGACCCCATCCCATCTGCATCTCTCCTCCTGAGGATTATTCTTTTGGTGAAACCTTGCATACTTTAAGGGAACATTTTTATTGGGAGAGTCAGGATTTCTCTGAATCAAAACAGAGGCTTAGGGATTTCCTTCTCCTTCCTCAGTATAGGCCTTTGGCTATACCTCTTGTATTAGATATTGTTGATGTGTTTTCAGAATCAAGGCTGGCTCCTGATTCTTTACCTCCTGTTCCTAGTAAGCCAGACAGATATTACAGGGTTCCTGACTCCCACAAATTTCTATTCAAAAATCCTGCTGCTGACCCTGAGACTATATCTCAGGCTTCCAAAGGTGTAAAGGCATCTACAGCCAAAAATCCTATCCCCTCTGATAGAGACTCCAGGGAGCTGGATAGATGGGGAAAGAAGGTTTATACGTCTGCAACCTTGGCAATTAGGGCCGTAAATTGCCAATTTCCTGTGCTTAAATATCAACTGTGCTGTCTTCGATAGTCTCAGCACCGACTTCATCTTTTACTGCACCGAAGGCGGTTCTGACAATCCCTTTGGAACAGATTATAACCTTGACTCAGAGTGCCTCCTCGACACCAAGTCCATTCTCGGCGCTGTTAATTCCTCTACTGCCTGTTTCCAAGTTAGTCTTTGGTGCTGACAACTCAAACACCACGCACCCAGTACTCCCCCTCATTGGACCCGTTCTTAGGCCAGACCTATAGCCCTTTTCTGGACCGGCCTGACTCCCCTTCGGGAGTGTCTGTAAGGCCCACCCGGAGTCTATCTGAATTCGATGTGGTGCGCCTGCTCGACCAGCTGTTGACAGTCAGAGGGATAAACATTCCTAAGACTCATCCCACTTCGGGGTTTGGATCTACTACTCCCAGGACTCCCACTTATACTCCTCCCTCAGATCCATCGGATGTTCATCGTGTTTCACTGTTGCAGTAATGACTGTAGGGTTCTCCCCTGCTGGCAGGCAGCCCTCGGTCAGCCAGAATCCCAAAGTCTGGGTCCGGCGTCGGCTGTTCAACCATGCTCCCTGACGTCCGAGCGCCAGGAGTACAAAGCTGACAGCTGATGCCATCTTCTCCAGTCTTTCTTGCTGTGCGGTGATAGCAGTTCGCAAGTGCCGGTCGGCTGACTCCTGATGAATTTTACTGATATACTTCAATCCGAAGATTTTTTCTTCTCCACTCAAAGCCACGGGGTGTTGGGGAAACTTTTTTCTTGCTCCACTCAGATGTCAGAAAAAGTTAATAATTGTATTTCATGTGGGAAGCAAATACCTCCTAAGGATTTTCATTCTTATTGTATTCCTTGCTTGGGCCCTGACCACGACGTAGCTAGTTGTCAGTTTTGTGCTAGATTCAATCAACGTACTATTAAGCGAAGGTACGATTTTGCCTTTCATTACTTCGGTAGGCGCTTTAATTACAAAATGTCATCGGATACGGTTCCGGCTACCGGAGTTCACAAACGTCGCAAGGATAAAGACAGGCCTCCGAGGTCCAAATCTGATGATAGCGCACAACCGGAGCCAGCTTCAGGTTCGGCCGTCGTCAGTGAGGCGCTTTTGCAGCCCCTGTCGTCGGCCATTTCAGAACAGACGGCCAAAATGGACTCTCATGAGGAGCCATCCAGGCCTTCAAATATTCCTGTTACATGACCTTCGGATGGGTCCGGAGCCACTGTGTAGGTACCGGCTTCCGAAGGAGTTTTCAGGCCTACTCAGCTACTAATAAAGGCAAAGACAAAAGCAAAGACTCCTACAAAATCAAAGACTTCTACACAGGCCTCTTCTGAACCAGCTCCCAAGTCACAGAAACAGTTACTCAAGATGGCGGAGGATTTACTTACTATGATTAGGGGTTCTCATCCCCCTCCAGACAAAAGGCCTAGGCAGGATATCTCTTATGATTCCTGTGATCAGGCTTCTGTTTCCTCTGTTTCTTCTTCCGATCAGGAATATTCTTTCCCTCCTTATGAGGACTTTGATGCTGAAGAATCCATTCCTTCAGCTTCTCCCCCTGAAGATTTTTCTTTTGGGGAAACTTTGCATGAAATGAGGGAACATTTCCACTGGGAAGGACAGGAGTATTCGGAATCCAAGAAAAGACTGAGGGAATTTCTTCTTCCCCAACATAGACCCCTGGCTATTCCTCCTGTTTTGGATATTGTGGATGATGCCTTTTCGGAGGCTAACTTAACCCCTGGCTCTTTTCCTCCTGCTCCTGTTAAGCCTGATAGATATTACAGGGTTCCTGATTCCCATCAGTTTTTATACAAGAACCCTTCTGCTGACCCTGAAACCATTTCTCAGGGTCCTAAGGGAGCTAAGGCCGCTTCTGCCAAAAATCCTATTCCTACTGAAAAGGATTCTCGATCCTTAGAAAGATGGGGCAAAAAGGTGTACACTTCTGCTACTTTGTCCATTAGGGCTTTAAACTGTCAGTTTCATATGTTTAAATACCAGCAATTTCTTCTGTCTGCCTTAAAACAAAAGCTTACTTCCATTTCTGCCTGTGCAGATAAGGAATTACATGACTTACTGCATGCCACTGAACAGGTTGGGAAGCATGGTTTATACTGTGGATTTGATGCCTTGGAGGCTTCTTGTAGGGCTGTGGCCTCTGGCACAGTCATTAGAAGGCATGCATGGCTAAAGGAACAAAATTTACCTGAACAAGTAAAGGCTAAATTATTGGATGCTCCTGTTCAGCATAATGTTTTGTTTGGATCAAAAGCTGAAGAGGTGATTAAAAAGATGGAGGATAAGGCGAAATCCATGCAAACAGTTAAAGATTTATTACAAGTACAGCCTCCTAGATTTAGCAGGAATTGGTCTTCTAAAAATTGGTCCTTTCCCTCTCCAGACAGGCCTCAGAGGGGTAGATATAGACGTTCCAGAGGGAGGCCTCAAACAAGCTGCTTATAGACCAAGACAGTGGACTGCTCCCACTCCGAGGAGAGGACAGGTCACAATCTCAAAGGAAACAAACTCAATGACTCCCTCTGTTGGGCTACAGGAACTTCTTGCCTGGAAGCCCCTCAGAGGAAAACTCTCTCTCTTTTATCAGAATTGGACTCTAATAACCCAAGACAAATGGGTTTTGGATGTGGTTTTAAGAGGTTACAAATTCCATTTTCACACCTTGCCAAGCGGATGGCCAGACCTTCCAAAACATCAATGGACGGAGGCCTTAAACCAGGTGGAAGCTCTTTTGGCTATGAATGCCATAGAACTGGTTCCTCTTTCAGAGATGGGAAAAGGTTTTTATTCAAGGCTCTTTCTAGTCCCAAGGAAGCAAAACTCATGGAGACCCATTCTGGATCTGTCGGTCTTGAACACCTTTCTAGAAATTCCAAAATTCAAGATGCTTACTCTTCAGCAGCTACTTCCAATGCTGTCCAAAAATGCATGGATGGTAACTTTGGGTTTAAAGGAGGCATATTTATACATTCCCATCAGGCAGGATCGCAGGAAATACCTCAGGTTCAAAGCCGGATCGAGGCACTTTCAATTCTCTGTGCTGCCCTTTGGATTATCTACTGCATCCAGGGTCTTCACCAAATGCCTGGCTCCAGTAGTAGCTTACTGCAGACTCAAGGGAATTCAAATTTACCCTTATCTGGACGATTGTCTAATTCAGGCAGACAGCAAGGATGTCTTACTCCACCATCTAGAATTTGTACAGAACCTCTTCAAGTTCCTGGGATTCTCTGTAAACATAAAAAAGTCAAATTTGACACCATCACAACAGATAACTTTTCTGGGTGCACTTCTAAACACCACAACCCAGATGGCATTTCTGACATCCGAAAAACAGTTACAGCTGGCTTCAACTTTCAGAACCTTGGCAACTTTAACTCATCTATCTGCAAGGAAATTCCTGCAGGCTTTGGGTTACATGACCTCCTGCATCCTTCTCGTACCATATGCAAGACTACACATGAGGAAAATACAGTGGTACCTAAAAAGTGTATGGTCTCAGCATTACCACAGTTTAGACATACTGATCTCCGTCCTTCCTTGCCTTCAAAAGGAATTTCTTTGGTGGTCCAGGGCATATGCTCTAAACAAAGGGGAAGCCCTTCCGTCTGTCTCCTGCCTCTCAGATTCTAACCACGGACGCCTCGGATTATGCTTGGGGAGCCCATTTTCAGGGCAATTGTTTGCAGGGCCTTTGGACAAAGGATCAGAAGCACCTGCATATCAATTTAAAGGAAATGTTAGAAATTCAGAAAGCTCTATTGGCCTTCAGGAATCTTTTACAACCAGGACAACTGTTAATACGGACAGACAACACCACAGTTATGTGGTACATAAACAAGCAAGGGGGATCTCATTCCTACCCCCTTTGCAGACTAGCCATGGATCTATGGAACACAGCTCTAGCTTGCAATCTGGATCTTCAAGCTCAGTTTCTACCAGGAAAACAAAACTTCCTGGCAGACAGTCTGAGCAGAAATCTTTCGGATCCACATGAGTGGATGCTGGACACCAAAATATTCAGGATAACAGCAGTCTGGGGATGTCCTCACATAGACCTCTTTGCATCCCATCTCAATCAACTATAGACTTTTTGCACCAGGACTTTCCACAGAGAGGCTTGGAAAGTGGACGCCCTGTCATTCAGTTGAGGAACCTCTCTGGATATGCCTTTCCGCCACTTCTTCTTCCACGGGTTTTATTGAAGATAAAACAGGACAAGCCCAGGATGATAATCTTGCTGGCTCCAAATTGACCTCGGCAGTTTTGGTATCCAACTTTAAAAAACCTATGCCTGGACCCCCCCTTGGGTTTTACCTCAGTCTCCAAACTTTCTGTCCCAACATCAGGGTCAGGTTCTACATTCTCATGTCAGAACTCTCAACTTGGCGGCCTGGTTAATCCAGGGCCTTTGATTTCTTCTTTACTGTCCAAGCAGGTTATGGATGTCATTTTAGAAGCCAGACGTCCTAGTACTAGAAAATCTTATGCAGGCAAATGGAAAAGATTTTGTTCCTGGATGCAGGCTCAGGATTCTGATCCTCTTCTTCCAAACATTACTTTAATTTTACTTTACTTGACAGATCACTTACAATAAGGGTCTCTCTTTTTCTTCCATTAGGATACATGCCTCTGCTATTTCTGCTCATTATAATACAGACCCTCCCATCTTTTCCCACCAGCTCATGCAACAGTTTCTCAGAGGAGCTAAGAACTTAAGACCTCCTAGATCTCCTATTCCTGCTTGGGATCTCAACTATGTTTTGGAAAAACTAACCTTGCCTCCTTTTGAACCTGCTGCCTTTTCTGACATCAAGTTTTTATCTTGGAAGACAGCTATCCTGTTAGCCCTAACCTCTGCCAGGAGAGTTTCAGAGTTACAAGCTCTTATGGCTGTGGAACCTTATATTTTTCATCAAGACAGGGTATCTTTGAGGACTAATCCTACCTTCATGCCTAAGGTGGTTTCCAAAGTGGCTTTAAATCAAACTATCCACTTGCCAACCCTTTTCCCCACTCCTCAAAATAAAGGGGAAAGGATCTTACATTCCTTGGATGTACACACACAGCTATGTTTTTACCTGAACAGAACCAAGGACATCAGAAAATCAGAACAATTGTTTGTTTCTTATGCTTCAAGTTCCCAAGGTAAAGCCATTTCAAAACAGACCATTTCTAAATGAATTGCTCATGGAATCAGATTGTTATTCTCACCATGGAAAGCAAATCCCAGGAAGTATTTGGACTCATTCCACCAGAGCTGCTGCCACTTCTGCGGCCTTACTCAGGGGAGTTCCTACCAAGGACATTTTGGAAGCTGCAACTAGGAGTTCAGTGCATACTTTTTCAAAGCACTACAATCTACCTCTCTACTCTAAGTCTAGGGCTGGCTTTGCCTCTGCAGTCTTGCAGGGCCTTTTAGCCGCCCCTTCTTCATTATGACCACCTCCCTTTCTTTCAGCGTTGGGATTCTACTCTACAGTCATGACTACAACAGTGAAACATGAACATAGTACAGTTGTGTACACCTACCATAAATGTAGATGTTCGAGTGTCTTCACTGTTGCAGTCTGGGTTTCCCTCCCTCCAGTCCCCTCTTACTTTTTCCTTTTTGTATTTCCTTTTTTCACCATTCTTCTGAGGTGTATTTGCAATGGTTATGGGACCTTTTTCATTTTGGGACTCCTGACATCTGGGGCAAGAAAAACTGGAGAAGATGGCGTTGGCTGTCAGCTTTACTCCTGGCGCTCTGACGTCAGGGAGCATGGTTGAACAGCCGACGCCGGACCCAGACTTTGGGATTCTGGCCGACCGAGGGCTGCCTGCCTGCAGGGGAGAACCCTGCAGTCATGACTGCAACAGTGAAGACACTCTAACATCTACATTTATGGTAGGTGTACACAACTGTATTTTCTGAGGCCCATAGCTCCGACGTCCTTGGTGGGAACCCATTCCTTGGTGCTGACAGTGACCCTCAATGAGCCTTCGAGGCATCCCATTTGGGTTTTGGTTCCATCGGAACCATCCCTTGCTCAGTCTCATAGTTGGGGAGTGGAACCCTTTGTCGGATATGGGGGCAATGCTGGCCCCGACCTTGCTTGAGGCTTCATCCTTGGGAGCGGGTCTGACGGAGTGGGGTGTGACCCCGGTTCTGAGATTATCCTACTTTGCTCTGGGCTCCCATTCCTCTGTAGGTGGGCCTGCTTTCCAGGTGATGGAGAGGGTGCTTGCTTCTAGAAGTGCTCCTCCTACGTCGGGTCTTACCCCTGCTCCCTCTGAGCCACAGCTACCATGGGCCACCTCCCCAGGAAACAGAGCACAAGCCTCAGGAAACCTCAGTTCAGGGTATTCTTCCTTCAGTCTCTTCTTCAGACATTTCCACTGAAGAACCACCTTGGAAGAAGGCATGTAAGAGGGAAAACCTTGACTCTCCGGAGGAGTCTCTCTCAGAGGATACGGACTATGATGATGGGGAAGAGTCCCCATGGTCACCCCTTGGCGATGTCTCCTTTGGAGACATCCTGGAAATATTGAAACAGAGGGGTCACTGGAAGCCCTCTAACCCTTCCTCGGAGGAGTCTGTCTTCCTGCAGGCTTTCTGCTCTCGGCCTTCAACTTCTTGGGTGACCCCACCTGCTCACAAGTTAGTCCAGCTCGTTATGCAGCGTGCATGGTAGAACTCTAATTCTAATGAGGCCATTTCCCGGTGACTAGACAAGATTCTTTCCCCACCAGAGGAGTATCCCCACTAGTCTGGAGGCTTGCCAGTAGACACTATGGTGGTGACGGCCACTAAAACGGACCTTGCGGTGGAAAGTCCTACTGTTCATCCACCCAACAGTGTCTCCCAGGCTGTGGACAGACTAGGGAAAGCGAGTCTTTGCTTCAGTGACCTTTGCAGTCAGGTCTCTGAACTACTTTGCACACTTCACGAGGCTCCAAAGGGATCTGATTTCTGAAATTCCTGGAGCCCTTGTGGGTCAAGTTTCTGACAGGACACGAGACAAGGTTGCTTCTCAACTTGCCACTTGAGTCTATTTCCAACTCGTCTGAGGTTGCTCTCCCAGCAACCGAAGGGGCAGCTAGAGCTGCGGTGCTGGCATAGTCATGGGGTGTCATGCCTGCATGCTCATCTGTGACCAAGTGGACTCCAAGTCCTCCTTTTTGAATGCCCCTCTTTGAACTATCTTCGTTGTTTGGTTCGAAATTAAAGAACATTGGCCAGGAGCGAGCAGGACAGAACGACCTTGTCTGCCATTTGCCTACGTTTTTCTAAGCCCCAACGTTCTTTTTCCAGGAACCAGAGGAGTGGCAAAATATGGCACAAAGTCTCAAGGTCCTTTCCGCAACACACGTGGTGAGGATTCTTCCAGAGGCAGAGTGGATGTTCTTTGTATTTCACTGTTGCAGTCATATTTGGGTAATTCTGCTGGCAGGTTGCCCTCAGTCTGTCTGAATTCCAAAGTCCTGGGCCCTGCGTTGGCTGCTGTCGCCCCTTCCCTGACGTCAGGTCGTCAAAAGTTGCATCAAAAGATGCAGCTGATGCCATTTTCTTCAGTCTTTCTTGCGAACTGCTTCTGCTTCGGGCACCGCATGGCAAGTGAGATTTTCGTGTTCGAGTTTCAGATCCGAAGTCTTTAATAAAGCTAAGTACCCCATCGGGGAAACTTTTTTCTTGCTCCAGACTGTCAGAAAAAGTTAATAATTGTATTTCTTGTGGAAGGAAAATACCTCATAAGGACTTTGATTCTTACTGTATTCCTTGCCTAGGCCCTGATCACAACGTTGCTGGTTGTCAGTTTTGTGCTAGATTTAACCAACGCACTTTTAAGCATCTGTATGATTTTGCTTTAAACTATTTTGGATGCCGGTTTAATTATCCAGAAATGTCATCAGATAGCCATCCGACTACCGCAGTTCACAAAAAACGCATAGAAGAGGAGATAGATAGGCAACCGAGGCCCATAACCGACGAAGGTTCTCCTAAGCCAGTCGCCGGTTTGCCGGTTCTCAGTGAAGCGCTTTCACAGCCCCTGACGCCCGCTACTTTAGAGTTGCAGGTTACTACCGATTCCCACGTGGAGTCGGCCATACCGCTGGAAACTCAAGGTATTGGAGCCTCAGATACTACTCCTTCAGATGGGTCCGGAGCCGCTGAGCAGGCACCGGCTTCTGAGGGTGTATTCAGACCTAAACATCTTTACATTAAGCCAACCTCAGCTTCAAAGGCAAAGACTAAAGCATCTTCTAAAGCAAAGAAACAAACTCAAGAGCCATGTGGACAGGCCTCTATGCCCAAAAAGCAGATGCTCAAAATGGCCGAAGACTTAATTACCTTGATCAGGAGTTCCCATCCCCCTCCTAAGAGGCCTAGGCAAGAGACTGACTATGAATCTTCAGATCAGGTTTCTATTTCTTCTGATCAGGGATATTCTCTTCCCCCCTATGAGGATTCTGATGCTGAAGAATCAATACCTTCAGCTTCTCCTCCAGAGGACTATTCTTTTGGGGAAACCTTGCATATACCATGAGGGAGCATTTCCACTGGGAGAGCCAAGATTTTTCAGAATCTAAAAAGAGGCTCAGGGATTTCCTTTTACTTCCTCAACACAGGCCACTAGCCATTCCACCTCTTAGATATTGTAGATGTGTTTTCGGAGTCTAGTCTCACCCCTGACTCCTTACCCTCCAGCTCCTTTTAAGCCTGACAGATATTACAGGATTCCTGATTCTCATAAATTCCTTTTTAAAAACCCTGCTGCAGACCCAGAAACTATTTCACAGGGTCCCAAAGGAATTGAGGCTTCCGCTGCAAAAAACCCTACCCCCTCTGACAGATTCTAGAGCACTGGATAGATGGGGAAAAAAGGTTTACACATCTGCAACCTTGGCTATAAGGGCCTTAAAGGACCACTACAGGCAAACAATGAAAAAACATATATTTTATATCTTGCCATGATTTACTGCACTTCCTAAAGCTGCCTGCAGCAAAATAAGTGCTCTTTCCTAATTTTATTTTATTTTTTTACTCTTGTCTGCCCTCATGGGGGCAGACATTGTGATTCCTTTGGAAAGCTAAATCTGTCTCAATGTACAGACTGTGAGAACAAATAACCCTACCATTTGTTGTCAGACTAGACTTCCTTTCACTTAGAATGGACCACCTGAAAAAAAATGCCAAGTTTGAGAGTCTGCAGCTCATGTGTCATTGACTGGTATGTGCTGAGCTGAGTTTTACAAATGTTGTTCCCACTGATGTGTACTACACATTCTGTGAAAGAAACTTGCAAAAGTGTCAGCAAATTACTGAGAGAAAGACTTTTCACAAGGAGCAGTTTTGCAAGTTTCAGTTCCTTGCCAAGTTACTCCTCCCATCTCCCCTCCTTCAGTGGGCTACAGTCTTACATTTCCAGCTTTACTAGATGTTCATAGTGTTACCCTGCTGCAGTCATCAAACTTGGGTTATCCTGTCATCAGGCGGTCTCGCAGTTGGCCTGAATTCCAAAGTCTTGGTCCGGCGTCGGTTGCTGTCGCTTCTTCCCTGATGTCAGTGCGCCAGGGGTATATAAGAGGCATCCGACACCATTTTCTCCAGTCTTTTTTGCCGCACGGTGCCCAAAGCAGTTTGCAAGTGCTGGTTGGCCGACACCTGAGATTTTCGAATCGATTTTCAGTCCGAAGTCTTCAAAGCTAAGTACCCCATTGGGGAACCTTTTCTTGCCTCAGTCCGATGTCAGAAAAAGTTAACAATTGCATTTCTTGTGGGAAGCAAATACCTCATAAGGACTTTCATTCTTACTGCATACCTTGCCTAGGCCCAGACCACGACGTCACTGGTTGTCGGTTTTGTGCTAGGTTCAATAAGCGAACTATAAAGCGGCGCTTTGATTTCGCACAACACAACGGTAGGAAATTTAATTAAACTATGCCATCGGAACAACCGACTACCGGCGTGCACAAAAATCTCAAAGATAAAGACAGGCAGCCTAGATCCAAGCCAGACTCCGAGGCCTCGGCTGGGCCAGTCGCCAGTTCTCCGGTTTCAGTGAGGCGCCTACACAGCCCCTGGCTACCGCAGAATTGGAACCCCAGACCACTTCGGATTCTCTAGCAGAGAGTTCTAGGCCGACACAACCATTTTCTTTGGGCCCTATCAACGACATTGCAGTAAGAGAAGCCGGTGCTGTAGAAACACCTTTGGTTTCAGAAGGTGTCTTCAGACAGACTACTCACCATAAAATCTTATGCTAAGCTTAAGACTCCTCTAAAACCAAAAGACTGCACTTCAGTCTCCAGTTCAAGGCCCCATGCCTAAGAAACAGATGCTTAAAATGGCTGAAGATTTGATTTCTTTAATCAGGGGTTCCCAAACCCCCCCCCCCCCCGACAAAAGGCCTAGACAAGAGGAGGATTATGCCTCCTCTGATCAAGTGTCCATTTCCTCGGGTTCCTCTGAGGACCAGGATTACTCCTTTCCCCCTTATGAAGATTCTGATGCTGAAGATTCCATTCCCTCAGCTTCTCCCCCTGAAGACTATTCCTTTGGGGAAACTGTGCATACCATGAGGGAACATTTCCACTGGGAAGGTCAGGACTACTACGACTTCAAAGAAAAGGCTCAGAGTTTCTTTTACTCCCCCAGCACAGACCACTTGCTATCCCCCCAGTTTTAGACATTGTGGATGATGTTTACTTAGAATCTAGTCTAAATCCAGATTCTCTGCCTCCTGCTCCAGCCAAACCAGATAGATACTATAGAGTGCCTGACTCTCTCAAATTCCTTTACAAAAGCCCTGTTGCTGATCCAGAGACAATCTCCCAGGGTCCCAAAGGGGCTAAAGCTTCTATGGCTAAAAATCCTGTACCATCTGAAAGGGACTCCTGAGCACTAGATAGGTGGGGGAAGAAGGTTTACACCTCAGCTACTCTAGCTATGAGAGCACTAAATTTTCAATTTCACATGCTTAAATACCAGCAATTCCTAATGTCTCAAATAAAACAGAAGATGAGCACGCACCCTCAACAGTCTGAATTCAAGGAAATGCAGGATCTGTTGTATGCAGCTGAACAGGTGGGCAAACATACTTTACAATGTGGATTTGATTCCTTGGAAGCTTCCTGTAGAGCAGCTGTTACTGGGTCTGTTATATGTAGGCATACTTGGTTAAAGGAACAAACTCTGCCTGATCATGTTAAAGCAAAGTTACTAGATGCACCCTTACAGCAGGATGTCTTATTTGGGGTTAAAGCAGAAGAGGTTTTAAAGAAAATGGAGGATAAGGCAAAATCTGTGCAGACTGTCAGATTTCTTACAGGTACAGCCCCCACGCTTCAGCAGAAATTGGCCAACAAAAAATTGGTCCTTTCCAGCTTTTGACAGACCACAGAGGGGTAAATACAGGTGCCCAAGGGGCAGAGGACAAGCACAAATCCCTTACAAACCTCGTCAATGGAGCACTGCAACACAGAAGGGAGGAGAAGACAGGTCCCAAACTACTAGAAGGCAAACACAATGACTTAAACCTCAAACTGCCAAGCAAAACTCTATTGGCAGCTCCCTTGGGAGGAGAATTAGCACTTTTTGCAGACAACTGGCGCATCGTCACAAAGGACAAATGGGTCCTAGACATTATCTCACAAGGATACAGATTCCATTTCCACACCTTGCCAAGGATAAAAGGAATGCCAAACCTGCCACAAAATCAATGGGCAGAGGCACAAAAACAAATTACAGCTCTCATGGACATGAGCCATTCAACTGGTACCTACACAGGAGCAAGGCCAAGGATTTTACTCAAGGCTCTTTCTAGTCCCCAGAAAGGACAATGCTTGGAGACCCATTCTAGACCTTTCAATTCTAAACACCTTCTTGCAAGTACCCAAATTCAAGATGCTAACACTACAGCAGCTTCTTCCCGTGTTGGGCAAGAAAGCTTGGCTAGTAACGTTGGACCTCAAGGAGGCATACCTGCAAGTCCCTATCAGGCAAAATTGCAGAAGATACCTCCGTTTCATTGCAGGTTCAACCCATTACCAATTCTCTGCACTGCCCTTTGGCTTATCTACTGCGCCCAGGGTCTTCACAAAATGCCTGGCACCAGTAATTGCATACTGCAGACAAAGAGGAGTTCAAATATACCCATACCTGGACGACTGCCTCATCCAAGCAGAAAGCAAGGACATTCTCTTACAGCATCTGGCTTTTGTAAAACAACTAAGTTGCCTAGAGTACACAGTAAACGAAAAGAAATCAAAACTAGTGCCCTCAAAATGACATTCGTGGGTGTCAGCTTGAATACAACGGCCCAGATGGCTTATTTAATGCCATACAAACTACAACTAACTCAATACTTCAAAACAATGGCAACAAAGACCCAAATCCCTGCAAGAAAAATTCTGCAGGTCTTGGGCTTCATGGCATCTTGCATACTACTACCATTTGCAAAACTGCATATGAGGAAATTACAATGGTACCTAAAAAGCGTATGGACTCAACACAGCCACAGCTTGGAAACAATGATACCTCTCATTCCCTGCCTTCAACAGGAGTTTCTATGGTGGTCACAGGCATGTCACCTCAACAAGGGTCAGCCTTTCACCATACCCCCAGCCAGGCAAACTGACAACAGATGCATCAGACTATGCCTGGGGGCACACATGGCAGGACGGTGAGTTCAAGGCATATGGACTGCAGATCAAAGGAATCTGCACATCAATCAAAAAGAAATGCTAGCTGTACAGAATGCCCTGACAGCCTTCAAGGACCTCTTACATCCAGGACAGCTTATAATAAGGACAGACACCACAGTAATGTGGTACATAAACAAGGGGGTACACACTCCTATCCTCTATGCAGGCAAGCAATGACCTTGTGGAACACAGCACTGGCTTACCAAGTTCAATTACAAGCTCGGTTCCTGCCAGGAAAAAAGAGCACATGGCAGACTACTTACGCAGAAACATCATGGATCCCCACGAGTGGAAATTGGATCCACAAGTATTTGCAATGATAACTCAAAAATGGGGGCACCCAGACAGTTTGCCAGCCCCCAAAACTATCAGCTAACAAAATTTTGCACAAGGACATTTCACTATCAAGCTTGGAAAGTGGGCGCACTCTCATTCAGTTGGAAAATGCTGACCGTATATGCCTTCCCTCCATTGCCCCTTCTCACAAAGGTGCTGCTGAAAGTCAGGATGGAGAGACCCCGAATGATACTCATTGCCCCAGACTGGCCACGCCAGCACTGGTACCCACTATTAAGGAATATGGCCCAGGGCCCACCATGGATTTTACCACATCTGCTCACACTGCAAGACAGTCAGATTCTACACAGCCAGCTCAAAACCTTAAATTTGGCTGCATGGCAAATCACCTAAGCAACCAGCCAGCTCCTCTTTCACAAGCTGTTATGGATGTTATTCTGAAGACCAGGAGGCCCAGCACCAGGAAAGCCTACTCTGACAAATGGAAAAGGTTTTGCGCCTGGAACCAAGCTAAAAGCCAAAATACCCTTCAGCCGGACATACCTCAGATTCTACAATATTTAACTGAGATGTTACACAAAGGGCTTTCTTTTTCATCTATTAAAATCCACATCTCCGCTATTTCAGCTCACTACAATACGGATCCTCCCTTATTTTCACATCCTCTTCTAAGGCAGTTTCTCAGAGGGGACAAAAACATTAGGCCTCCCAGGAGAGCACCAACACCAACTTGGGACCTCAATTTTGTTCTGGAAAAACTTGCGCTACTTCCTTTTGAGCCAACTTTCTCAGCTGACTTAGTTTATATCATGGAAGACTGCCCTGCTGCTAGCAATTACTTCAGCCAGAAGAGTCTCAGAGCTTCAGGCACTAATGGCAGTAGAGCCTTTCCTCATTTTTCATCAAGACAGAGTTTCTCTATGAACTAACCCCTCCTTTATGCCTAAGGTGGTATCCAGTGTGGCTCTAAATCAAACCATCCATTTACCCACCTTCTTTCCAAATCCACAGAACAAAGGAGAAAGACTCCTCCATTCCTTGGACATTCACAGGCAGCTACGTTACTACTTGGATAAAACTAAGGTTTTCAGAAAATCTGACCAGCTTTTTGTATCCTATGCTACAGCATCACAAGGAAAGGCCATCTCAAAACAGACCATTTCCAAATGGATAGGACATTGCATCGTTTTGCTACACCCACCATGGAAAACCAGTTCCTGCTAGCATAAGGCCCCACTGTACCAGGGCAGCAGCTACATCTACAGCCTTCCTCAGGGGGGTGCCAACCAAGGATATTCTGGAAGATGCAACTTGGAGTTCAGTACACACCTTCACCAAACACTATCACTTACCACTTTACTCTAAGACTAGAGCTGGCTTTGCCACTGCAGTTTTGCAAGGCCTTCTAGCCTCCTCTAACCCTGTTTGACTCCACCTCCCATCTTTAGCTTTGGGATTCTACCCGTGTGTGATGACTGCAGCAGGGTAACACGATGAACATAGTACAGTTTTGTACCTACCATAAATGTAGATGTTTGAGTGTGTATACCCTGCTGCAGTCAAGGTTACCCTCCCTCCATCCCCTCTGATCTAACCAACCTTTCAATATCTTAAAATCTGATAACCTTTGTGGTGTATTTGCTTATAGCTGGAGGGATGTTTTGTTTGTGCTAAACTTTTATTATTGGTGCTATCTACTGACCACCTTTTGGGGGGGCACCTGACATCTGGGGCAAGAAAAACTGAAGAAAATGGCAGCGGATGCCTCTTATATACTCCTGGGCACTGACGTCAGGGAAGAAGCGACAGCAACCGACACCAGACAAAGACTTTGGAATTCAGGCTGACTGCGGAGACCGCCTGACGGCAGGATAACCCAAGTGTGATGACTGCAGTAGGGTATACACTTGAACATCTACATTTATGGTAGGTACAAAACTGTACTATTCAGCTATTTAGTCAACTTTGCATGACAATAGACATCAAAAAAATCACAGCCTGGTGTGCCACTAAAACTGTTCCCTTATATGTCTCTTCACTTCTGAATAGCATTTCCCCAGGAATAAAAAAAAAGCACACACATCAGTCCAGAGTTTGGGCCAATCTATCCATCTCTTAATGTGCACAGTAAAACATTCAGTTTATAATGTGTTCAGGTTGCTAACATGGTTATCTTTACATAGTTATTCTCTTATAGCATAACCTGAACTTATGGTATTCAGTGCCAAGTTTTACAACAGTTCTCAGTTTCTTAATGACCTCCCAAGCCTCTGATGTGACCCAGTACTTTGTCAATATATTGTAAATGCATAGATTAATACAAATATTTGTGCACATATAACACGTACAATAATACACACATACCATCATTAAAACAAGATAAATGCAATATAAATTGTGTCAATATAGTTATGCTTTCTAGTTTATGACCCTGTTTGTCTATGGAAACTTCTTTTTGAATTTATGTTCATGCAGTTGTATATTTGTTGTATATTATCTTGTTTAATTGTTTCTCAATATTCTAACCACTGTGTATGCTGCATCAATTGTAAAACTCTGATTTTACTCTCTTTATATTTTCTATGCTCTTTGTACAAAATAGCTGTGTTTGTATAATTTATTTTTCTTATTTTTTATAATTGTTTACTATATATCTGGAGCTTTTCTCCCCCAGCCTCCGCTGAAAAAGGCCATCTTGTGTCCAGTCGGACTAACCTGATAAATGGAAAATAAATAAAAAATAAAATATACTAAGAAAATCAATCAATATACCAAGAAAAATCCAAAACTTGAGAAAAGAAAAACACAGAAGGAAGGAAAATGTTTCCTTGATGCAGTCATGAAAATCCCACTCACTTATTCAGATATGGGCAATATATATATATATATATATATATATATATATATGTATTATAACATATATAATATATTAGGCAAAACAACGTACCCAACCCACTAGTCATAGGTGAATCTATAGTCAGGCACACTGATGTCCCACTCACCAGGCTAAACAAGGAGGTTACTGTCAGCTGCCTGTGGGGTGCCAGGATCTGCCACATAACCCATGCACTCAGGTCACTCCACAGCAAGTACAAATATGACTCTGTCATTGTCCATGTTGGTGTGAATGACCTGAGACATGCCTCCCTGGACTACATGGAGAGACATGGAAGAGCTCTCCGATCTTGTAGCCCATGGAGGTATGACCCTAGCCCCGAGTAGCATTCTGCTATCGCCCAGAATGATACCGCAGTACACGGACAAAATGATTGACTTCAACAATTGGCTAAGCTTCTGGTGTCATTCTAAGTGGATCCAGTATCTGTCTGCCTGGGACGACATGGTCGACAGACCATGATGCTTTGCCATAGATGGCCTGCACCTGTCGCCCATGGGATTCCGGATACTGGCTAAGGCCCTTGCTGCCCCTATAGTGCCTTTTTTAGACCTGTTTCAAATGTAACAGGAACAGGCAAGCAAAAACTGAGGATAATGCTATTCAGTGCTAGAAGTCTAAATCTCAAAATGCACTCACTAAAGGCACTCCTTAAAATGGAGAACATCGATACCTGTGCAGTGACTGAGACCTGGTTCAAGGCTCCAAAGAGCACCCCTGAACTACCAGGCTATAACTCATACCACACTTTTCGGCCACGTAACCTAGACCGGAACATCAAAGGTGGAGGTGTGCCCATATTCATTAAGGATATCCACACCTCCAGGCTAGTTGCTCAGCATAATGCATCCGAGGTTATCCAAGTGCAACTAACACTGGGCAAAACTGCAATCCAAATTGTAGCTTGCTACAGATCCCCCATCATGCCCCAGCATTCCCACTCCTCTTTTCTTGATATACTGGAAAATATTAGGGTTCAAACACCCTGATAATGGGCAATTTCAACTACCCTACCATTAACTGGGAAAACTACTCATGTACCAACTCCTTCGCTCAATGCTTTCTGGAATTCATAAACTCCAGTGCCCTGGATCAACTTATCCACACCCCCACCAAGGGCAACAATATCCTAGACCTAGTCATTACCAACATAAATGACCGGTGTTCCACACCCGAAGTCAACTCCTTGTTGGTCAGATCCAACCATAAGCTAATCACCCTAGATATCCACATCCTGCCCCCATCCCCATTAAGGAAACCATGGTAAAAAATTTCTCCATAGCCAACTTCATGCTTCTTACGACAGAAGTGGCGAACTTCATAACACCCATGCAGATGGACAATACAGTTAGAACTGCTGAATCCTACACAAATGCACTCTATAAGCACTTACATGAGTGCATGGATCGTGCTATCCCAAACAGAACCAAGAAGCTATCCTCCAAAATAAGGAAGCCAATCTGGTGGCCCCCTGCCATAAACAAACTGTACAACAGAAGGAAGAAAGTGTTGCAAAAGAGAGTAAAATCCCATGAGTGGTGGAGCTTCCCTGATCAGCCTCAGTAAGATGCTGAGATCCGTTATAAGAGCCTTCAAAGCTAGCTATGAAAATAAAATCGCCACTGATTCTAAGGACAACCACAAAGCATTCTATAGCTATGTCAAGAATCTCAATGGCAACACCCAGATCTGCTCTGAGTTACAGCACAACGGCAAGAAAATTACAGAACCAACTGATATTGCCAACATTCTGGCAGATATCTTTAACACCCTCTCACACCCTAAAGGGCCCATATCTATACAGGAAGAATGCAGAGTCCCTGTAATCACAACTACACAGGTAAAAGCTGCACTCTCTAAAGCCAAAAACACAGCTTCCATGGGACTGGACAACATCCCCAGGCTGCATTTTACATGAACTTCAGAACGAACTGGTTCCACCACCTAAGCACCATGTTCAATCATCATTCATATCATCGAAATTTCATTTCATCGAAATTCAAATCATCGAGACCAAATCGTCAAACTCATATCATCGAATCTCAAATCGTTAAAAACTATAAAGCAACTAGAAATAACATTCCACAAAGTTTTTACTACATTTATGCAGGGGGGCAAGCCCCCCTGCACCCCCTATGTGGGAGCACCCCACGTAATTAAATATACCAACTCCAAGGTCGCACTACAGTGGGGGAAAACCCCACTGTAGTGCGACTGAGTTATATTTAATTATGGGTGTGAAGTGGAGCCCCACATGGGGGGGTGCAGGGGGGCTTGCATAAAATGTAGTAAACAGCATCTGGGATGGTATTTCTAGTTGCTTTATAGTTTTCAATGATTTGAGATTCGATGATATGAGTTTTTGACTAAATGAGTTTTTGACTATTTGGTCTTGATTATTTGAATTTCGATGAAATGAAATTTCGATTATATGAAGTGGAACCGAGCTACCACATAGGTGGTAGTCTACTTAACACCGAATGTGTGATGAGACCTTGGGACCCATGTGGATAGTAGTCTCTCCTTTTGATAATCACATTGGCGATCGCTACAGTAGTCAGAAAGTCCTTCTACGTGGCACACCTCATCACAAAAGGGTACTCATCCAGGAAAAAGAGGTCATTGTTCCCCTTTACTTGACACTCATTAGACCCATTATAAAGTACAATGCCCCAATGTACCTCACAAGACATTTGCAGCAGCTGGCAAGGCCGCAGACGTACCTGATAAAGAGGATTACTGGCCTCAGATACCCTACACTGACCATCTAAAAAAAATTCCAGCTTTACTCAGTAGCATATCACCTACTCCGAGGTGATTTCTGCCTAACATATAAAGCTATGTCAAACCCAGAGCTGTTGGACATGCTACACCTAAAGAAATCCCATTCCCTCTGAGCTACACGCTCTAGGGACCTAAACCTTGTCACCACAATAAACAGGACATGCTGGAGAGAGAGATTCCTGTCCCAGAGACTTCCCATACTCTGAAACAAGCTACCCATCTATGTCAAGCAAAGTTCCTCATTAGCACTTTTCAAGAAAAATCTTTGAGTGGATGGGAGCTAGGAAAATACACCCTGGGAATCGCTTCTCTGGCTCTGCTCGACAGTGGCACAGGAAAATAACTTTCTTGGGTGGCATAAGCCAGGGAAACTTGTTGGCTAGGTTTACTTAGGCCGATAGCCTAGTAACTACCTATGAACCTATTAGACTAAATACAATATTATGTAGCATTGAAATGTGCTGACATAAGGGCGACAGTTCATTATTTACCCATAAAGCAAATGTCAGAGTGGAAAAGTTCAAGTAGTGGATAAAGAGGAGGAGGGGAAGAGAAGAAACAGTGAGAAAAACTATTTGTTAGAAGTAATAACTAGGGTAGATATGGGAGGCAGGAGAAAATAGTAACATTACAAGTAAGAAAAACGAAACCAAGGAAAAGAATAAATAACATGGACAACAAGATTTAGTGTGTGTGTGTGGTGTAAAAGAACTATAAAGCAAATCTGCACTGATACCTGCTTGCTGCCCTGCTGAGGGGGGCATTTGTGCAAGTGCAGTGGACTGGCTCCAGTAGGAAGGGCTGGCAGCATAACTCTCAACATTATAGAACAAGAAATCTGGACAAGGCCATAAATAATAGGGGACAAAGGCCCAAAAATGGGACAATTTATAAATATTGCACTTACAAACTTAGAAGTTGATAAACAGATTTTGCATTAGAGTGAATTTTCTTAAGGATAAATCTGAAAATCAAATGTCTGTCAACTTTCTAACTTCAATGTTCAATGATTTGCCAGTGATTTGACAGAAAACTGCAATTTTATGAAAACCAGACAAAAAATCTGGACTTTCTACAAAAATCTGTACTGTTGAGAGATATGGATGGGAGTCTTGAACCAACACCCATCAATCATTTTCATTTGTTTGCCAAAGCCATTACAGCAGTGTTTTGCAGAGAGGTGGGAAAAGACTTAAATTTGACTGGTATGTTGTATGGTGTGGGTAGCTGTGTTTGTGGAAGGTGGAGGTGTGCCTTTGTAAGTGTGGTGCAAATGTTATGGATTATGAAATGGAGAGACTGAGTAAAATTGTGCTTATTGAAGTCCATAGCAGTTTCATCACTGCTTGATTCAGACATGTACATTCCCCTGTGTTTGTCAATACTATGCTTGAGTGCATTGTTTTGGAGTGTGGTATCACTGCTACAGCTGCTGCTACTCTTTCAATACAAGTATCTGCTTTGGAAGTTTTCTCCAGGCGTCTGTTGCTGAGAGGATGAGACATGCTACAGGTATACAACCAAGACAAACTGGATAAAGCAATAGTAAGAAAAAGTACTAGGTCACATCAGAGGCTTGGGAGGTCATTGTTAAGAAACTGAGAATTGTTGTAAAATTTATCATTAAATACCATACGTTCAGGTTATACTATAAGAGAATAACTATGTAAAGATAACCATGTCAGCAGCCAAAATGCATTATACATTGAATATTTTACTGTGCACATTTTAAATTGATAGACTGGCCTAAACTCTGGAGTGATGAGTTTGCTTTTTTTTTTTTTTTTTTTTTTTTATTTCTGGGAAATGTTTTTCAGAAGTGAAGAGACATAGAGACGTACAAGGGAACAGATTTAGTGGCACACCAGGCTGTGATTTTTTTTTTTGTCTATTGTTATGCAAAGCTGACTAAATAGTTGAATCTAGTAAAGCTGGAAATGTGAGACTGTAGCCCACTGAAGGAGGGGAGATGGGAGGAGTAACCTGGCCAGGAACTGAAACTTGCAAAACTGCTCCTTGTGAAAAGTCTTTTTTATCTCGGTAATTTGACACTTTTGCAAGTTTCTTTCAGAGAATATGTAGTACATCAGTAGGAACAACATTTGTAAAACTCAGCGCATACCAGTCAATGACACATGAGCTGCAGACTCTCAACTTGGCAGTTTTTTTCAGGTGTTCCATTCTAAGTGAATGGAAGTCTAGTCTGACAACAAATGGTAGGGCTATTTGTTCTCAGTCTGTGCATTATGGGACAGATTTAGCTTTCCAAAGGAATCCCGATGTCTGCCCCCATGAGGACAGAAAAGAGTAAAAACAAAATAAAATTAGGAATGAGCACTTATTTTGCTGCAGGCAGCTTTGGGAGGTGTAGTAAATCATGACGAGATAAAAAAAAATGTTTTCTTCATCATTTGCCCGTAGTGGTCCTTTAAACTGTCAGTTTCATATGCTTAAATATCAGCAACATGCCATGGCTTTGCTTAAACAGAAAATGTTATTAAACTCTGAATGCGCAGAAAACAAGGAAATGCAGGATTTATTGCATGCAGCTGAACAAGTTGGAAAGCATACTTTGCAATGTGGTTTTGATTCTTTGGAGGCCTCCTGCAGGGTCGCAGTTACGGGTTCTGTAATTAGGAGGCATGCTTGGTTAAAGGAACAAAATCTGCCTGATCATGTCAAAGTTAAATTATTAGATGCACCTTTACAGCATGATACTTTGTTTGGTGTTAAGGCAGAGGAGGTATTAAAGAAAATGAAGGACAAAGTTAAATCTATGCAAACTGTCAAAGATTTTTTTTACAAGTACAGCCACCTAGGTTTAGTAGACACTGGCCTACAAAGAATTGGTCCTTTCCTGTGTCAGACCTCAAAGGGGCAGATCCAGACGCCCTAGAGGCAGATCCCAGGCGCAAGGTTCCTACAGGTCAAAGCAATGGGGTGCTTCTACCTCCAAAGTTGGAGAAGACAAATCACAACCATACAGGAAACAGTCCCAATGACTTCCCCCTGCCTGCACCAAGCACTTATCTCCTGGCAGCTCCTTTAGGGGGAAAATTAGCACTTTTTTCTCAAAACTGGCACATTATAACCCAGGACAAGTGGGTTCTCAATATCGTGTCACAAGTGTACAAGTTCCATTTCCATACCCTGCCAAAGGCAAAAGGCTGGCCAGATCTACCAAAAAAAATCAATGGGCAGAAGCACAAAAACAAGTCTCATCCCTCATGGACATGGGGGGGCCATTCAACAAGTACAAGAGCAGGGACAAGGATTTTACGCGACTGTTCTTGGTACCCAGAAAGGACAAGACCTGGAGACCAATACTGGACCTATTCCAGGATATACCAAAATTCAAGATGATGACTTTGCAGCAGCTTCTGCCTATGCTGGCAAGAATGCTTGTCTGGTAACTCTAGACCTAAAAGCGGCATACCTGCATGTCCCAATCAGACAATTATGCAGACGATACCTCAGATTCAAGGCTGGCTCAATGCATTACCAATTCTCTGCACTGCCCTTTGGCTTATCTACTGCGCCCAGGGTCTTTACAAAGTGCCTGGCACTAGTAATTGCATTCTGCAGACAGAGGAATACAAATATATCCTTACTTGGACGTCTGTCTAATTCAAGCAGAGAACAAGGACATTCTTCTACAGCATCTGGCGTTTGTGAAAAGACTTTTAACATGCCTAGGGTACACAGTCAACGAAAAATCAAAACTAGTAACCTCTCGAGATAATATTCCTGGGTGCAAGCTTAAATACAACTGCCCAGCTGGCTTATCTCACGCCAGACAGACAAAGGCAACTGGCTACCTATTTCAAAATGTTGGCAACAAAGGCCCAGTTTTTTGCAAGAAAAATTCTGCAGGCTTTGGGCTTCATGGCATCCTGCATCCTACTAATTCCATATGCAAGACTGCATATGAGGAAACTTCAGTGGTACCTAAAAAGTGTTTGGACTCAACATTGCCACAGCCTGGAAACAATGATTGCTCTCATTCCCTGCCTACAACAGGAGTTTCGATGGTGGGCAAAGGCTTGTCACCAAAATAAGGGACAGCCATTCACTTTACCCCCAGCCAGGCAGACACTAACAATGGATGCATCAGATTATGCCTGGGAGGCTCACATGGCAGGAAGATGCATTCAGGGCACATGGTCCTCAACCCAAATGCATCTACATATCAATCAAAAACAGATGCTAGCTGTTCAGAATTCCCTGACGGCCTTCAAGGACCTACTTCATCCAGGACAACTACTGATAGATGGACAATACCATGGTCATGTGGTACATAAACAAGCAGGGGGGCACACATTCTTACCCCCCTTTGCAGACTAGCCATGACTTTGTGGGACACAGCATTGACTTACCAAGTACATCTGCAGGCACAATTCCTGCCAGGAAGGAAAAATACTGTGGCAGACGAACTAAGCAGAAACCTCATGGATCCCCACGAGTGGCAGCTGGATCCACAAGTCTTCAGCATGATAAAGAAATGGGGATGCCCGGACATAGATCTGTTTGCTTCTCACAACTATCAACTAAAAATATTTTGCGCAAGGACTTATCACAGACAAGCATGGAAAGTGGGCGCCCTATCTTTCAGCTGGAAAGACCTATCAGTATATGCCTTTCCCCCACTGCCTCTCCTCCCCAAGGTACTCCTAAAGGTCAGACAGGAGAAGCCAAAAATGTTACTGATTGCCCCAGACTCGCCCCGCCAGTACTTGTTTCCAATCCTAAAGAACTTGTCTCAATGCCCAGCTTGGACCTTACCTCAAATACCTCCTCTACTGTACCAGCAAAACAATCAGATCCTGCACAGCCAACTCAGGACTTTAAACCTGGCAGCATGGCAGATAATGTAGTCATACAAAACACACCTCTCAGTAAAGCTGTGATGGATGTCATTTTGGAGGCCAGAAGGCCTAGTTCTAGAAAATCTTATGCTGGAAAAGAGATTCTGTGCTTGGAACCAGGCACAAGGAACTGATACAGCTGTGCCAAATATTCCTCAGATTTCACAATACTTAACTGAGATGCTGGACAAAGGTCTATCTCTTTCATCTATTAAAATTCATGCCTCTGCCATTTCGGCTCATTACAATAGAGCCACCAATCTTTTCTCATCCCTTATTAAAATAGTACCTCAGAGGAGCCAAAAATTTAAGGCCTCCAAGGAGATCACCAATGCCTGCATGGGACCTCAACTATGTCTTGGAAAAACTCACACTGCCTCCTTTTGAGCCAGCTGCTTCTGCTGATATAAAGTTTTTATCTTGGAAAACAGCTCTGCTCCTAGCAATAACTTCTGCAAGATGAGTTTCAGAGCTTCAGGCACTCATGGCTGTGGAACCTTTTATCATTTTTTATCCAGACAGGGTCTCTGAGGACAAACCCAATGTTTATGCCTAAGGTGGTGTCCAGTGTGGCTCTTAACCAAACTATTCATCTGCCAATCTTTTATCCAAATCCACAGAACAAGGGGGAGAGAATTCTGCATTCTTTGGACGTACACAGCTTAGATTCTGCTTGGACAGAACCAAAGTTTTCAGAAAGACAGAACAATTACTAGTGGCATATGCTGCAGGATCACAAGGAAAGGCTATCTCAAAGCAGACTATTTTAAAGTGGATAGGCCACTGCATTTGTTTCTGCTACTTACACCATGGCAAGCCAGTGCCTAAGGGCATTAGGCCACATTCAACCAGAGCTGCAGCCACTTCAGCAGCTTTTCTCAGGGGAGTACCAACCAAGGACATTTTAGAGACTGCTACTTGGGAGTTCAGTGCACACCTTTACAAAGCACTATCATCTGCCACTCTACTCTAAATCCAGGGCAGGCTTTGCCACTGCAGTTCTGCAGGGCCTCATAGCCACTCCTAATGCTGTTTAGCTCCAGCCTCCCATCCATAGCTTTGGGACTCTACCCAAATGTAATGACTGCAGCAGTGAAACACGAAGAACATAGTACAGTTGTGTACACTTACCATAAATGTAGATGTTAGATTGTAGTCACTGTTGCAGTCCAGGTTACCCACCCACCATCCCCCTTTCTTCTGATGGAACCTATCTTTCCTTTTCGGATTTACACAACCTATGTGGTGTATTTGCTTGTAGATGAAGGTAATGTTTATATTGGTGCATGTACTTATATGTATATAAATTTTGGCTACCCTTTTGGGGCACCTGACATCTGGGTCAAGAAAAACTAAATAAAATGTCATCGGCCGCATCTTTTATACCCCTGATGACCTGACGTCAGGGAAGGGGCAACAGCAGCTGACGCAGGACCCAGGACTTTGGAATCCAGGCCGACTGAGGGACACCTGCCAGCAGGATTACCCAAATGTAATTATTGCAACAGTGAATACATAATCTACATTTATGGTAAGTGTACACAACTGTACTGTTCCAATGGCAGAAGACACCCCTTTAGGGGCAGAGGGGGTCCCCAAAATCAAGACTCCAGGGATTTTCTCCGGACGGTCTTATCAGTGCTCCTGAAGCATTGCCTGATTGCTTTCCCTCTGCAAGCAGTCTGGGCTCATTTTTCTCTGCAACCAAACTGCCTGGCATGCTACTACAAAAGATAACTGTGGGTGCAGAGAATCATCTCCAGAGGCTATTACATTCCTCTAACATCACATCTAAAGCTTTCAAATCACCTTCCTGATGTTCCACCCAGATAAAGGGAAGAAGCGGCTTCAGAGATGATAAAACTGTGTCGAGTCATCCAACCAGTCCCCAGAGACCAATGCCGATCAGGTTTTTAACTCAAGATTGTGTGCTGCGATCTCTTTGCTTCCCCTTTAATGCAGAAGCTTCTTTGCCCTTTTTCCCCCCAGAGGGGGGGGTCTCCGAGAGATGCTTTGACTCACAATTGGCCCACGGGTCTCCTCTATGCTTATCCTTCAATCCCCTTGATTACCCCTATTTTTGAAGAAAGCAATTCAGTTGAGATGGAAGGTGATCCTCATTGCCCCATTCTGGCCTCGTCCAGTGTGGCTCTCCTTCCGCCAGCCTCACCTGTTGCAACGTCCATGGATCCTGGGCACTCGTCTGGACTTAATCTCTCACCCCCAAGGTTTGACTCTCCCGAATCTGTCCACGCTAAAGCTGACAGCTTGGTTTCTCCACTTCTGTTAGTCGCCAGGCAGGGTATCCTCTCCTCTCCTCTCCTGTTCGCAATATTATTCGGGCTTCCCATAAGCCATCCACCAGGAAACTACAGAGATAAGTGGAACAGATTTGCTGTCTGGTCTAATGAACAGATGGTAGATCCTCTCTCCGCTCCTGTATCTGTTATACTTCAATACCTTTTGAGTTTTTTTTGAGAATGGAGCATCAGCTTCTACCATCAGAGTCTACTTAGCATCTATTTCCAATTTTCATAATGGTTTAAATGGTGTTCCACCTGTCCCTACCTGCATATGTAAGACCTTTCTCAAAGGGGTTTTTCATAGCAGACCCCCAATCTGCCTTTAGAGACATGGAATCTCTCTGGTATTAGTCTTTCTCTACCTTCCTTTGAGCCTGCACCAAAATGTGACCTTAAATTTCTGTAATGGGAATCTCTATTTTTGGTGGCGGTCACATCAGCTAGAACGGGTATCAGAATTACAAGCCTTATGCATCAAGAGTCCATATTTAATCTTTCATAAAGACAGAGTATCTCTTCATACTAATCCATTTTTTCTCCCCAAAGTGATTTCTGATTTTTCTATGAACCAGTCCATTGAACTCCCAGTGTTTTTTCCCAAATTAATCCAATAAAGGAGAATACTGTCTACATTCATTGGATGTACATAGACAATTATGTTTTTACTTGGTTAGTACTAAATCTATCCACAAGTCAGATTAACTTTTTATCTCCTTTTCTGGACCAAATATGGGTTGTTCCGTATCAAAAGTTACTTTATCAAAATGGCTGAGATTGTATTGCCTTTTCATACACACAAGCAAATGAGCCCAAACCTGCCAATATCAAAGCACATTCAGAGAGAGCCATAGCAACTTATGTTGATTTTCACTCCAGAGTCTCCATGGAAGATGTTTGTGCAGTAGCCATTTGGGCTAAACCTCACACCTATATCAAGCGTTACAAATTGGATATGGTCTCCAGGGCAAGAGTGGCCTTTGGCTCAGTAGTACTCAGGAATGTTCTTCCATAAGGGCCACCCAGGTTTTCAAGTAACTTGGGATTCTGTCCCATCAGTGATGAATGGGAAGAAGATTAACAACATCAGATAAAGAAGTTATGTCTTACCATAACATTACATCTGAGTTGTTGTTCTTCCATTCATCACATCCCACCCTCCGTCCCCCACCAAAGGCTCCTGGTGGATCTTATGGGTCCTTGTGGTGTTTTCAGGGTTTTTGCGCAGAAGTGGCCTCTGCTTTTTATTCCTATGTTTCATGCAAACTCAATCTGAGGTAAATGGGAGAATGGCATTATGGGTAGCAGTTTAGCTTGAGAGTTTTTGGTGTACGTGAGCTTTGTATTTGGCCGACTCTGTTCCAAGGGCAGTGACGAATGGAAGATCAGCAGCAACACAAATGGAACGGTATGGTAAGACATAACATTTTTTTAATACTAACTCCATAAGTTCACGTAATACTTTGCGTCTGTCAAGAACTCACAATTCAATGAAGTTTCTTTAAGCCACTATATACACTGAATATGAGGGATTACTGTGAGCAAATACACTACATCAATAGTAACAAATAATGCTTCCTTAAAAGTGATATTAATAAATCTATTGAAAAAAAATCCCAAGAATCCTTTAAAATATTTATTATGAGGTATATAGGGTATTCATCATTTTACCTGTGTAGTCCACAGTATCCTTAATCTCTGCCTCCCCTTTATCTGGTTTCATGATACGAATGGCTTTATTGTTGGCTAGTTCTGAAAGTAATTATTTCATTAGCATTCAAATAAAAAAAAAAAATATGCATTTATTATATCCCAAAGATCTAATTTCATATTCAACATAGCTCTCAAAATTCTGTAACCTAGGATGTAAGGATTGGTTAAACAATACATCTGAAGTATTGAAAAGACCACAAAAGTAGCAAAAATATCAGCAAACAACCAGAACAAATTACAGTGAGTCCCAGCTCTACTTTCCTTAAAAGTTTATTAAACTCAGTCCAATTTCTCTTGCGCCTCGGCCACAGCCTTTACAGAGTAAACGTTTTTACTCTGTAAAGGCTGTGGCCGAGGCGCTAGAGAAAAAATAAGAGAAATTGGACTGAGTTTAATAAACTTTTAAGGAAAGTAGAGCTGGGACTCACTGTAATTTGTTCTGGTTGTTTGCTAATACATCTGAAGTAGTTGACTTCATTCATTCTGCACATATGAGTATACGGATCCGATTCGGATCCGAGCCAGCAAAACTTTTCAAGCATCAGCTCTGAGCTCCAAGCCCCTCCCTTATCTATATTACATCACTTCCTCCTATCTATCCCCAGATCTCGTTTGCAGCAGTGAGTCAGCATCGTGGTCTTCTGAGCTCTCAGCTAGGTGGTAAGGTTTTTTTGATCTTTTTGTGCTAGTTGAGTGTGAATACCTTTCCCTTTTTTCCTCCCTTCGCATTCGATCATCGTGTTAGTAAAAAAAAAAGTTATAAGTGTTTTGCGTTTGTGTTTCTGATTTCCTGCCTAGGCCCAATCCCTGTTAGTGTGTGTGTATGAGTGGACCGTTAGGGCTTTTACTGTTTCTACTATGGCTGAACAGCCTAAGGTTCTGTTTAAGAAGTGTACAGAGTGTGGTCACAAACTCTCATCAGCCGATGGCCACACTCTGTGTTCTATGTTTAGGGGGTCTCCCATCTGTCTGCATATTGCGACATTTGTTAAGGCTTTAACCCTAGGGCTTTGAAGGATCGCCAGGCTAAGCTTGTGGCTAAGGGTCTGCTACCTGCTTCTGCCCTAGAGTTGCCTCAGTTGCTTCTCCAGCCAGTGACACTGTGCAGGCAGGGACTCAACCTCCCGCCAGGCCTGCTTCGTCGGAGTCATCCCAGAGAGATAGGGACAGGCCCAGAAAAAGATCACCGGACAGGGAGTCTTTCTCCAGCCCCTCTTCATAGGCACCCAGGTCTCGTTCTCCTCCGCTCCGCTCTCCTCGTTTCTCACTGGAGCCAACGGAGCCGAGGCACTCCCCTCAGATCCGGCCCAGACCAGAGTCGGTCGCTTCCTCCAGGTCGACTCGGAGTGTCTCCGACCTGGATATGGACAGGCTGATGTTCATCAGAACCAGATTCAGATGGTCTTGCCAGGGCCCTCTCCCATTGGAGAGGGTCCTCCTTTTTCATCTATGTTCCACCCTATTGTTCCTTCCCCGATCTGACCCAATGCTTCGGGGCTCTGTGGTCAGAGACCTTTTGGAGCTGTGGGGTCGGCTCCGATGGTTCTCGTTTCCTCGATGCCGTCCGTCACCTTGAGATGTTCATCGTGTTACACTGCTGCAGTCATTACACTTGGGTTATCCTGCCATCAGGCGGTCCCGCAGTCGGCCAGAGTTCCAAAGTCTTGGTCCGGCATCTGTTGTGGTCGCTTCTTCCCTGACGTCAGTGCACCAGGGGTATACAAGATGCATCCAATGCCATTTTCTTCAGTCTTTCTTGCCGCGCGGTGCCCGAAGCAAAAGCAGTTCGCAAGTGCCGGTCGGCCGACTCCTGAGATTTTCGAAGTCTAATTTCAGATCCGAAGTTTTCAGTAAATCTAAGTACCCCGTTGGGGAAACTTTTTTCTTGCGTCAGACCGATGTCAGAAAAAGTTAATTGTATTTCTTGTGGGAAGCAAATACCTCATAAGGACTTCACCCTTACTGTATTCCATGCCTAGGCCCTGATCATGATGTCACTAGTCGGTTTTGTGCTAGATTTAACAAACGCACTATAAAACGACGTTTTGATTTTGCTTTGCACTACTTTGGCCAAAGGTTCAATTATACAATGCCGTCGGAACAACCGATGACTGCAATTCTTAAAAAAACGCAGAGACAAGGAATAGACAGGCATCCGAGGTCCAAAACCAACGACGAAGCCTCTTCTAGGCCAGTCGCTGATTCTCAGTGAGGCGCTTTTGCAGCCCCTGACACCCACTACCTCAGAGCCACAGGCCACCTCCAACTCCCACGTGGAGACAACTAGGCCTCTGGAAACTCAAGGTATTGGGCCTACGCAAACTAATCCCTCAGATGGGTCCAGAGCTGCTGAGCAGGCATCGGCTTCTGAGGGTGTTTTCAGACCTTCACAACTTCCCATTAAAGAAACAGCCAAGCCAAAAACACCATTAAAGACAAAGAAGCAAGTACAGCATTCTCCTGAACAGTCCTCCATGCTTAAGGAAACAGATGCTCAAAATGGCCGAAGACCTCATTACTCTAATCAGGGGTTCCCATCCCCCTCCTGAGAAAAGGCCTAGGCAGGATACAGACTGATTCCTCTGATCAGGTTTCCATTTCCTCTGATTCCTCTTCAGACCAGGGATACTCTACCCCCCTATGAGGACTCTGATGCTGAAGAATCTATCCCTTCAGCCTCTCCTCCTGCGGATTACTCTTTTGGGGAAACTTTACATACCATGAGGGAGCATTTCCATTGGGAAAGTCAGGATTATTCAGAATCCAAGAAAAGGCTCAGGGACTTCCTTTTATTGCCTCGGCACAGGCCCCTGGCTATTCCGCCTGTGTTAGATATTGTGGATGATGTGTTCTCTGAATCCAGCTTATCTCTTGATTCTTTGCCCCCTGCACCAGCCAAGCCAGATGGGTATTATAGAGTCCCTGACTCTCACAAGTTTCTTTATAAAAACCCTTCTGCTGACCCAGAAACCATTTCCCAGGGTCCCAAAGGGGTTAAGGCTTCCATTGCAAAAAATCCAGTCCCCTCTGACAGAGATTCTAGAGCATTGGATAGATGAGGAAGAAAGTTTACACGTCTGCAACTTTAGCAGTAAGGGCTTTAAATTGCCAGTTTCACATGCTTAAGTACCAACAATATTTAATGGCTCAGTTAAAACAGAAAATGCTTGCAAGCTCAGAAGCTCCTGACTATAAAGAAATGCAGGATTTATTGCATGCAGTTGAACAGGTGGGAAAAACATACTCTGCAATGTGGTTTTGATTTTTTAGAGGCCTCTTGTAGAGCTGCCGTTACAGGTTCTGTGATTCGAAGACATGCTTGGTTAAAAGAACAGAGTTTACTTGATCATGTCAAGGCAAAATTATTAGATGCTGCTTTACAGTATGATACCTTGTTTGGTGTTAAGGCAGAAGAGGTGTTAAAGAAAATGGAGGATAAAGCTAAATCTATGCAAACATTCAAAGATTTCTTACAGGTCCAGCCACCTTGATTTAGCAGAAATTGGCCTACGAAGAATTGGTCCTTTCCAATGTCAGGCCACAGAGAGGCATATACAGACGCCCAAAAGGCAGATCTCAACCCCAAGGCTCTAACGGACAACGACAGTGGGGTACCTCAACCACAAAAGGAGGTGAGGACAAGTCTCAACCTTACAGGAAACAGTCCCAATGACTCCCCCCTTCGTATGCCAAGCACTTCCCTTTTGGCAGCCCCCTTAGGGGGAAAACTAGCACTTTTTTCTCAAAATTGGCAATCACCCAGAACAAATGGGTTCTGAATATTGTGTCTCAAGGTTACAGGTTACACTTTCACACTTTACCAAGGCTAAAAGGAATGCCAAACCTGCCATAAAATCAATGGGCAGAGGCTCAAAAACAAATTTCAGCCCTCATGGACATAAGAGCTATTCAAAAATTACCACAGCAGGAACAAGGACAAGGATTTTACTCTACTCTTGCTAGTCCCCAGAAAGGACAAAGCCTGGAGACCCATACTAGACCTTTCAACTCTAAATACTTACCTGGATGTTCCGAAATTCAAAATGTTGACACTACAACAGCTTCTTCCCATGCTGGGCAAGAAGGCTTGGCTTGTTACTTTGGACCTCAGAGGCATACCTGCATGTCCCTATCAGACAAGATTGCAGAAGATGCCTCAGATTCAAAGCTGGTACAATGCACTACCAATTCTCTGCACTGCCCCTTGGCTTATATACTGCGCCCAGGGTCTTTACAAAGTGCCTGGCACCAGTAATTGCATTTTGCAGACAAAAAGGAATTCAAATATATCCATACCTGGACGACTGCCTCGTTCAAGCAGAGAGAAAGGACATTCTTCTACAGCATCTGGCGTTTGTAAAAAGGTTGCTAATTTCTCTAGGGTACACAGTAAACGAAAAGAAGTCAAAACTAGTGCCCTCACAACAGATAATATTCCTGGGTGCCAGCTTAAATACAACGGCCCAGATGGCTTATCTCACACCAGAAAAACAAGGACAACTGACTCAATATTTTCAATTACTGGCAAAAAAGTCCCATCTCCCTGGGATTCATGGCATCCTGCATACTACTAATTCAATATGCCAGACTGCATATGAGGAAATTACAATGGTACCTAAAAAGTGTTTGGACTCAACACTCTCACAGTTTAGAAGCAGTAATACCAATAATTCCCTGCCTACAACAGGAGTTTCGATGGTGGGCACAGGCATGTCACCTCAACAAGGGTCAGCCTTTCACTCTACCCACAGCCAGGCAGACTCTAACAACAGATGCTTCGGATTACGCCTGGGGAGCACATATGGCAGGAAAATGTATTCAGGGCAAGTGGACCACAGACCAAATGCATCTTCACATCAATCAAAAAGAGATGTTGGCTGTTCAAAATGCCCTAACAGCTTTCAAGGACCTTCTCCATACAGGACAATTATTATTAAAGACAGACAACACCACAGTAATGTGGTACATAAATAAGCAAGGGGGCACTCGTTCTTATCCCCTGTGCAGGCAAGCCATGACCTTGTGGAACACAGCTCTAACTTATCAAGTTCATCTGCAAGCACAATTCCTGCCAGGAAAGAAAAATACTCTGGGAGACTAAGCAGAAATATCATGGACCCTCACGAATGGAAATTGAATCCACAAATCTTCAGCATGGTAACGCAAAAATGGGGATGCCCAGACATAGATCTTTTTGCCTCCCCACTGAATTGCCAACTACAAAAATTCTGCACAAGGACTTACCACACACAAGCATGGAAAGTGGATGCACTTTCATTTAGCTGGAAAAGCCTAAAAGTTTATGCCTTCCCACCACTGCCTCTCCTTTCAAAGGTACTCCTAAAAGCCAGGCAAGAAAAAACACAGATGATCCTGATTGCTCCAGACTGGCCACGCCAGTACTGGTACCCAATCTTAAAGAAGTTAGCTCAAGGCTCACCATGGATTTTGCCTCAAATTTCACACCACCTGACTCAACAAAACAATCAGATCCTGCACGGTCAGCTCAAAACCCTAAACCTGGCTGCATGGCAGATTCATTAGTCAAACAGGCAACACCTCTCTCTAAAGCTGTTATGGATGTCATTTTGGAGGCCAGGAGGCCTAGCACCAGGAAATCTTCCTCAGAAAAATGGAAGAGATTCTGTGCCTGGAACCAGGCTCAAAGCCTTGACCCTCTTGTCCCAAACATTCCTCAGATTTTACAATACTTAACTGAAATGCTGGACAAAGGCCTATCCTTCTCATCAATTAAGATCCACGCCTCTGCCATTTCAGCACATTACAGCACGGATCCTCCTTTATTCTCTCATCCCTTGCTAAAGCAGTACCTCAGAGGGGCTAAAAACATAAGACCACCCCGGAGAGCACCAACACCAACTTGGGGCCTCAATTTTGTTTTGGAAAAACTGACCTTGCCACCTTTCGAGCCAGCCAATACAGCCAATCTAAAATTTTTATCATGGAAAACATCTCTGCTCTTGGCAGTAACTTCAGCACGAAGAGTCTCAGAGCTACAGGCATTAATGGCAGTGGAACCTTTTATAATTTTTCATCAGGACAGGGTTTCTTTAAGGACAAACCCTACCTTAATGCCAAAGATGGTATCTAGTGTGGCTCTTAACCAAACCATCCATTTGCCAACTTTTTATGCAAACCCCCAGAATAAAGGGGAGAAACTTCTGCACTCTTTGGACATACACAGGCAGCTATGCTTCTACTTGGACAAAAAAGCTTTCAGGAAAACTGAGCAACTGTTTGTAGCATATGCTGCAGGATCACAGGGCAAGGCTATCTCAAAGCAGACTATTTCCAAATGGATAGGACCCTATTCATTACTGCTACACACAGCATGGAAAATCAGTCCCTAATAACATTAGGCCACATTCTACCAGAGCAACAGCCACTTCAACAGCCTTTCTCAGAGGAGTACCAACCAAGGAAATTTTGGATGCTGCAACTTGGAGTTCAGTGCACACCTTTACCAAGCATTACCACTTGCCTCTTTACTCTAAATCCAGAGCAGGATTTGCCACTGCAGTTCTGCAGGGCCTCATAGCCAGTCCTAACTCTCTATAGACGAGCCACCCAACCTTAGCGTTGGGATTCTACCCAAGTGTAATGACTGCAGCAGTGTAACATAGTACAGTTTTGTACCTACCATAAATGTAGATGTTAGTGTTCACACTGCTGCAGTCCAGGTTACCCTCCCTCCATCCCCTCTGTCTTAGCTGGACTTATCTATACCTGTCTAGCCTATACAACCTTTGTGGTGTATTTACTTGTAACTGAAGGTATTGTTTTTATTTTTTATATAGGTTTTATTAGCAATATGTATTGCCTACCTACTTGGGGGCACCTGACATCTGGGGCAAGACAAACTGAAGAAAATGGCGTCAGATGCATCTTATATACCCCTGGCGCACAGACGTCAGGGCAGAAGCGACAGCAACCGACGCTGGACCAAGGCTTTGGTACTCTGGCCGACTGCGGGACCACCTGACGACAGGATAACCCAAGTGTAATGACTGTAGCAGTGCGAACACTCTAACATCTACATTTATGATAGGTACAAAACTGTACTTTCCTCTGATCCGATCTCGGATCCAGGAGACTCTCTGAGCAGTGGTCGGGTAGTCAGACCCGAGGGTCGAGATCTCGCTCTTTCAGGTCCCATCCCCGGTGCCCGGACTACCCTCCGTCGGCTCCGGTCCCTGCTTCTGTGCCGGGGAGAGCCTCTTCCTTACATTCTACAGAGGTGTGCTCTCCATCGGCTTTTGGGGCAGTGGAAAGGGTTTTCTCCCAGGGGTTGAGACCACAGCTCACCTACTCGGATCCTACCCCACCCCCTCTGATTTTGGATTCTGCTCCCATTACCCTGTCTCAGGGACAGCCCGTGCCAAAGCAACCCCAGGTTGTTCCCCTCAGGGAACCCCCGGAGGCTTATGAATCCTCTCCAGAGTGTCCCAATGGAGACTAACCTCGTAAGCGCAAGTGTAAGAGAAGGCACTCAGACTCCCCTGAGTCCATTACCACTGATACGGACTTGGAGGAAGGAGAGGGTTCCCCCAGATCACTTTCAGAGGACGTCTCCTTCTGAGACATTATGGAGATCCTCCGCCAAAGAGGTGGTTGGTCAGCTCCCAAACCCTCTGTGGATGAGTCCATATTCCTGGAGGCCTTTGGCACGGGCCCATCTACTTCCTGGGTCTTCCCCTCCAGTGGACCTCATCACCACTAGGGCATGGAAGGATCCTGGCACTGTAGAGCCTATACCCAAAAGGCCAGACAAAATTCTTTCTCCGCCATCAGACAGGCAGGCTTGGTCCAAAGGAGCCCCGGTAGATGCTTTGGTGGTTGCAGCTGCCACAAAGAAGGAACTGGCACAGGAGAGTTCTTCGGTTCATCCACCAGACAAAGAGTCCAGGTCGATGGATCGTTTCAGGAAGCGCATGTATTAGTTAGCGACATTTTCTATTCGTGCACTGAATTACTTGGCACATGTCATCCGACTGCAGCGAGACCTTATATCGGAACGGAGTCGCCCCCGGAGTCCCTGTTGCAACAGGACAAGCAGTCTTTCACTGTGAAGATGACTACACTGAAGTCAGTGACAAATACCTCTATGCGTCTCCTCTCTCATGCTACGGAGGGAGCCGCTAGAGCTGCTGGTACAGGTGTTGCCTTGAGGCGTCACACCTGGATCAGGCTGTGTCAATTTGCTGACCCCCCTTTAAGGCGTCTTTCATCAACGCCCCTTTTGATGGATCATCCCTCTTTGGGAAGACTGTACGTGACACACTAATCCAGAGTGAGAAGGATGGAAAGACTTTGTCAGCCGTCTGAATCCACTTCTCTAACCCCCAGAGGTCCTATTCCAGGAACCAAAAGGGGCAAAAGATGTGGTTCCGGAAATCACAGTCCTTTCGTGACGCTCAGGAATACTCGTCCTCCAGAGGCAGAGGGGGACAAGACCGACGCTGTCCCAGAAGCTTTGGGTCTAGGGAACCTTTTTCTGACAGACCCGCACAGCAACCCTGAGGGGTTGCCCGGCTGCTCTACTCTGGAGGCAGTTGGGGGAAGATTTTCCTTACATCCAGTGGCATGGGAGTCCATTACTGCAGACCACTGGGTGTTAAGCATCATATCCAGAGGATATTCTATCCCCTTCATTTCATGTCCCATAACCCCAGCATGCCTTCCAGATGTTCCACCCACTCACGTGGAGGCTGCAGCCTTAGAGGTTTCGAAGCTGCAGCAAAAATGAGCCATAGAGCCGGTCCCCCCGGATCAGTCTGGATCAGGCATCTACTCCAGGTTCTTTTTAGTGCCAAAGAAGACGGGGGACCTCAGGCCCATTCTGGACCTGTCTATTCTCAACCTGTCTATTCTCAACCTGTCGGTAGAGAAACAAAAATTCCGGATGGTCACTCTGATGTGCTTGTTAGACCTCCAGGATGCTTACTATCACATAAAGGTCCACAAGAGATCCAGGAGGTTTCTATGCTTCTGGGTAGGGGCCAGTCACTTTCAATTCAGATCCCTACCCTCCGTTCTCACCACAGCCCCCAGGGTGTTCACCAAGGTTATGGCGGTCGTAGCGACTTACCTGAGACTTCAGGGCATTCAGGTATTCCCCTACCTAGACAACTGGCTCTTCGCTGCATCCACCAAATATCTCTTGTCAGGCCCTGCACTACTTCCTCGGTCTGGCTCACAAGTTAGGCATCATGATCAATATCAACAAGTCCCACCTGGCTCTGGTTCAGATCATAGACTTCATCGGGGCACAGTTGGATTCGATTCAGTCCATGATTTTTCTCACTCCGGAAAGGATAGAAACTTTGACTCCATGTATCGGCTATCTTGGATCACTCTGTAGTCACAGCAGCCGATGTTCTCAGGGCCCTGGGTTCGATGGCAGCCACAATCTCTATCCTCCCTCTTGCACGTTTTCACATGAGTCCTTCAGTGGAATCTAGCAGTTCAATGGTCCTGGCTAGACCTACTAATGAATTTCCACATCCAGATCAGACATGCAGAACGTCACTCCAGTGGTGGCTTCAATCAGCGGACATTTTTGCTGGGTGCAGCTTTCTAGTCCCTCCGGCTCGAGCCACAGTGACCACGGACGCTTCCCAGCTCAGGTGGGGGGGGGGCACTTCCTGGGAAGGACGATCCAGGGCACGTGGTCCCCTCCAGAGACCAAGCTACACATCAGTGTCCTGGAGATGAGGGCAGAGCTTTTCGCGTTGAGAGCCTTTCACCCTGTCCTACCTCCTGGGGGCAGTAGCCATTCAATCAGACAACATGTCTGTAGTCTGGTATATAAACAAACAGGGAGGGACCCGATCCTTCCCCCTTTGTCGCGAGGCCATGAGGGTTTGGGAGTGGGCCATATCCACCAGCCGGTTTCTCATAGCAATGCACATCCCGGGATGCTCAAACATTCTAGCGGACAGTCTCAGCAGGGCATTCCTTCTGCCTTACGAGTGGTCTCTGAAACAATCATTGGCGGAGAAGATCTTCCGTGTTTGGGGTCAACCTTGCTGCGATCTCTTCACATCTCCTTCCAACGCGAAGTGCAGCAACTTCTTCGCTCTGATCCCCCCTCCAGGAGATGCCCCCAGGGGCGCTCTAGTCCATGCTTGGCCTCACAGGCTACTGTATGCTTATCCCCCGTTACCTCTTATTCCCAAGTTCCTTAAGAGAGCTTGCCAGCTGCAGTGCAAAGTCATTCTCATAGCTCTCTTCTGGCCTCGTCAAGTGTGGTTTCCCTTCCTATGGTCTCACCTGTTGGCTCCACCATGGACTCTAGATCCATGCCCAGATCTGATTTCTCACCCATCGGGCTTGCCCCTGCCCACCCTGGGCAGTCTCAAGCTGATGGCGTTGCTGCTCCAGTTCCCATGATCATCAGGGCTCCAGGACTTTCATCCCCTGTTAAGAATATTTTGGTAGCTTCTCTTAAAACCTCCACTAGGAAACTCTACAATAGCAAGTGGAGACGTTTTTGCGTTTGGGCCTCTCAGCGGAATCTGAACCCGTTTACAGCCCCTGTTCGGTCATACTGGATTTTCTGGCCGATCTTTTTCAATCAGGCGCAAGTGCTTCTACTATCAAGGTTCAGCTAGCTGCCATCTCCAATTTTCATGTGGGTGAAAATAAGGTTGCTCTGGCTTCTGCCAAATTGTGTAAAGCTTTTCTGAAAGGCACTTTTTTATTGCGGCCACCAGTTAAAGAAACGGTGCCTCCCTGGGATCTGACTTTAGTCCTTCTGGCTTTGACCTCTCCCCCCTTCGAGCCAGCCGGTTCAGTTCCGATTAAGTTTTTGTCGTTGAAGACAGCCTTCTTTGTCGCCATCATGTCAGCCAAGAGAGTGAGTTGCACGCCTTATCTTCCTTGCCCCCCTATTTGGTTTTTCACAAGGATAGGGTTTCGCTGCATACAAACCCTTCCTTTCTTCCCAAGGTGTCCTCAGCAGCTGATATTAATCGGTCTATAAATTTGCCAGTTTTCCCAAATTTCCGAAATAGAGGTGAGTGTAAGATTCATTTATTAGATGTCCATAGCCAGCTTTATTTTTACCTCCATAGGACTAAACCCTTCTGGAAGTCGGATCAATTGTTTGTCTCTTTTCAAAACCATTTTTGGGCAAAGCAGTTTTGAAAGTGTCCTTAGCTAGGTGGATCACTCTGTATTGCACAGGTTTATAAGGACAAAGGTTGATCTCCTCCTGGTGTATTGAAGGCTCATTCCACTAGAGCAATGGCCACTTCTGCAGCTTTCTGGTCACGTGTTCCATTAGATATCTGTGCGGCAGTGATGTGGGTCAATTCGCACACATTCATTTCTCATTATAAATTGGATCTTATTTCTAGAGTGAGAGCATCCTTTGGCTCTGGTGCTCAGGAATAGCCTTCCATAAAGGCCTCCCAGGAATTATAGTAGCTGGGGACTCTGTCCCATATGTGCAGAATGAATGAAGTCAACTACTTCAGATAAAGAAGTTATGTTCTTACCATAACGTTCCATTTGAGTAGTAGACTTAATTCTTCTGCACCTCCCCCCCCCCTTCCCCCTCACTTTCAGGTTTTTTCCTGTTTAGGATTGTGATTGTTGCCACTTGTGTCAGCAAACTCTATCTGGGGATAGATAGGAGGAAGTAATGTAATATAGGTAAGGGAGGGGCTTGGAGCTCGGAGCTGATGATTGAAAAGTTTTGCCGACTCAGATCCGAATCGGATCCATATACCCATATGTGCAGAAGAATGAAGTCTACTACTCAGATGGAACGTTATGGTAAGAACATAACTTCTTTTTAAGTTTGTTCATCCCACTCAGATGCCTATGAATTAAAAATATGCAATTTGATTTTACTCAAATGTAATCTCTAAAGGTTTGGGCTAATATTCAATGATCTCGAGCGGGGAAAAAAATCCTTTTTAAAGTAGAAAAATGTAAGCTATCAAGTTTCATATCACTGTAATTAAATATTTTGAAATGATCCTGTTCATGTATCATCCCAACAGCAATAATAGGTACTCCATCTTAGTGGAGAACCTGTTCCTTACCTTTTTCTTCCCCTTCCTCTGCCTCCTTTTACTCTTGGGGTGAACTGAGGTTGTTCCCTGTGAGTCTCCCCTTGTGGGTAAAACTTTTCCTGTAGTCTGTTCGAATGCTGCAGAGGGTCATTCAAGGGTGGAGTAGGTCTAATTACTTCCACATTGTGAAAGTGGTTAGAGCTCATTATAACCAGATTAGGACTTCCCACTTCACCCTCTGCTCTATGGGCACTCGGAATGTTACCCTTTTGTGCATCTCCCCCCTGTGATTTTTCAATGGATACATGCATATTTTGTTCATAATCTCTCATCTCTTCCAAGTTTAACCTTTTGTACACCCCCCTGAGATTTTTAATGGGTACACACACATTTTGTTAATCTCTCATCTCCAAGTTTAACCTCTTTATGCTTTTTTGAAATAAGACATATTTCACCTACTTAAGCAAATGTACATCTTTCACTGTAATCTTCTAGGGTAAATTTTTCTCTATAAAAGTTCAGATGGTTAATTTTATTTATACAGTGCTTCCATCAATCTTTCATTATTTTGAATTAAACCCTCATTAGTTCAAGACCCCACCTATCAAGCACTTGTGTTCATTATGGAATGGGCTACCAAAAATCACATTATTGGGGTACTTAAACATTCAACCTCTTGGGTACGTGTTTCCGCTTAATGCATTCTCTCAAAGAATTATTTACCAATGAAGTATGATATTAGTACTTTTATTTTGGATCTGATCAAAATGTTCTATAGAGCATAGTGTGTTTAGTCATTGTAACATTTGTGTTTTTATGCATTTCATATGTATTTTTGCATACATTATATGAATTGTTTCAATGTGTCTTAAAGGAAATTGAGTTGCATATGATGGTTATACGTTATACATTCCATTTTAGATATGTCCATATGCCTTTAAGAATAGTTTAACTTGATTGGGCTGGGCTAATGTATTTAATCGACCAATGAATTTTAAGAGGTTGGTTATAAAAATTCTGGTTTATTAGTATGCAATTAGTTATGAAGTCATGCATGTGTCAAAGTATGAAACCACTTAAAATATATATATATTTTTTGTGTGGTTATTTCGTGACTCAAGCTTTTTTACTATTACATCATTGTGGCAGATGTATGTTTTTGGGTTGACCCTACTTGGCCATTTCACATGCCAGTACTGGTTTCCTCTGCAGGGTATTGCATAATTTTTGTTAAGACATATCTTCAGAAGTTATGGCTAGTGACTGGGGAAAAATGAAAGTGGAGTTTAAAAATAGGGTTGAAATAAGAGAGAGAAATGGTTAAGAAATAATGCAAATTAATTTGAAGATGACAAATGTTATAAGTATTGCAGAATAAGGGGAATCTCACAGAGCATGAGGAGGGGCAAAAGCAGAGTGCTAAAGAGAAAATAGAGTATGTGGATAATATGCATGAATCTAGAATGATTGCAGTTTAGCATCTATTTTTTTGATGACTCCAGATCATAAAAACATTTTAGCTCGATGACTTGAGCAACAGAATATTGATAGGGTTGTTACCAAATTTAGTGAACCAATAACCAGAAAAAATACCAGAAATCTTGTGGTTTTAGACCTATTCCAGAAGTTTTATGAAGATGTATAAAGCAGAGAAATGTAAAAATCCAAGAAAGTACAAATGGAAATATTTATGGAAAACTTAAGAGAAGGCTAGAGGTAGACGAGGCTCAAAAACTAACAGTTAAGATAGGAAGTGATGAGATAAAAACAGTGATGGATAATCAATATTCAGGAAGGTCTCCTGGAACAAATAGTATTACTGTGGAAATTAGAAGAGAACATGATAAAGGTCTGGAAGTTTTTTTAACAAAATTTTAAAGAGAGGAAGCATCAACAACTTGGAAGAAGGCTGTGGTGGATTTTACATAAATATGGCAGACCCTTGAAACCCAGCTTCATATAGCCCCATTTCAATTGTAAACTACAATTATAAAGTGTTTGTTTATACGAGCTAAAAGAATGGCATAGATGTTCCCAAAATTGATAGACATGGAGCAGTGTGGTTTTGTGGAGGAGATGCAAACATTTGTCAGCATTAATAGAACAGTGATGATCCAGAGGGAAGCAGAATGTAAAAAAATCTCTGGTGGGTCTTGATTCAGAGAAAGTGTTTGGCAGAGTTATCTGGGATTTTGAGTAGGACATTGGAAACATTTGCATTCCCAAAACAAGGGACTCAGACATGCAATGATATAGTTAGTATGAAACTCAAAAGTTGGTTTTATTTGCAGATATTTTTTTTTACCTGATAAATCCGGAAAAGGACATTCCAGTGTTGTGGATCGTTCTGAGACGGTTTCAAGTCTTTTTGGAATATAAAATTAATGAAGATAATTTATGGCTATAGCCTTTGTTTTATGTATCCACACATGAATTGGTTCAGCAATATCCATATTTATGGGGATATAAGATGAAGTATTTAGTATGGCTTTAAAAGGCTTCTGTTATGGCAACTTAAGGATATATGGAAAGAGACTAAATAAATGAGAATATGAAAATGGCGAAACTGGAAACTCTTGTGTATAAGATACAAGCAGTGAACATGTTTTAGTCCTTTTAGTCTTGTATATGGGTCAGGCATATTTTTATCAACCTGAGGAGAAGTTGTGGACAATAACAACGGAGGAATTTATCTGGGAGGGAAAAATGGCAAGAGTTTAAGTGGAATAAGTTGAGCCTTCAATAGAACAAGGAAGTTTAGGCTTACTTCATTTGAAGGAGTATTTGAGCGATACACAGTTGAGGCTTGTATACATAACGCAAGCAAAAGGTTATAATTCAAAGTGGAAATAGATAAAGTAAGGGGGAAGTTCAAGAAATAGAAAGTGGGATTTTTAATGCAGAGCCTTAAGGAGAATAACCATACAGAATATTTGTTAATAAAGTAGCAGAAAGTATTCTGAGAGCTAAGGAATAAAATAATGGAGAAAGAAGAATTTGCCAATAGTGATGACTGCAAATAGGGATACAGAAAATAGATGACTGGAATTTTCTTGAGAAACCTAGCAAAGGAACCAAGATATTAGGAGCAAATGACTTTTACAGGAAAGGTAATAGAGTGGGATGAGGCAAAGAAGACAATTTGGATTGCAGGCTAGATTGCCTTCCCTACCCAGGGCTTGATCACTGAGTAAAGGCAAAGAGAAAGGGATAGGGGAATTTTAAGAGACTTTCTCTGGTAGTTTTTAGTTGAATCTAGAACAGCAGCTGTTAAAATGGGATAAATTAGCTTACATAAAATGTTGCATAATAACTATAGGAATGAACCAGGGGAGGTTAGAACACATTGGGAAGAGAAACCAGAAAAGCAATTTACAAAACAACAGTTGGAAGACACATGTATGGCTCCTAAGTATTCAACCAAGACCAGAAGGTTCAGGGTCTTTGCTTGACAATAGATAGCAAGTGTCAGTGTGATGGAAAAGAAAGAGGTAACTGGGAACGTATGTTTTGGCAGTTGGCAGATTTTGAATAATCACTACAGAGTGTACTCTATCAGAAATATTGGGTGAGCAACTGGCTGTAAGGGAATTATTCTTTTGAATTGGGATGTGGTAATAGGTGGTACTGCCAGCTATGCCAGGAGAAGTAGGGCAGTGGATGTGTAACATATGTCAGCACAGCTAGCTGGAATTTAGTAAATAATTACATGTTTGAATGTCAAACTCATTTGTAGAGATGCTTGAGTTGAAAATGTATTTGCAAAGTTGCTTGTGTTAAAAATGTATCAGTGTGCCCTGCTGGAAAGAAAAATTTACATGCGTTATTGTAACTGTTTAAATGTATATATTGTAATAGAGGATACTGGAAGAGAAGAGGTTAAGCTTGGTCTTGGCTAATTTTGGAAAATAGCTGAAAGTAAATTAGGCCATAAAGACTGTATCTTACAGTTCTGATTGCAGCCAGAGATGAAATGTCTGTCAGAAACCTAGTAACTCTGTAAGAGGAGTACAAGTGTTAAAATTGTTTTATGACTTTCAGGAGCTGCAGCAGATCTTAGCAAAGCTCTGTGTATGGTAACACATTGGTATTAAAATCCTGGCAACTTCTAGTGTTGGTGATGGTGTGCAAAGTAGATAGTAGTCAGATGACCAGATGTGATGTCATTCTGTAAGCTATCCCAGAAATAATAATTACATATTACATTGAGAAGTCTCAGTCATACTGGGCAGTCTGTTATTGGAACCTGACAAGGAAGGAAGACCACTCCCCTAATTCATCTTGCCTTGTGCTAGTAAGTGACCAGGGAATAAGTAATTCTGTAGATTAGTCAGGAAATATGAGATTAGTTAAGTACTGTTTTTCTGTACCTGTGTTAATCTATTCAGCTGTTTTAATATTGCCTGTGGTTGAAACTGGTGTTTACTGTAAATATATATTTTGTATTTTCATGTTCTTAAATGTATTTAAGCTTTTCATTGTGACTGGTCCTTTTAGCAAATATTAGGCTATGAGAATATTTGCATATATGTATTTGGTGATAACTGTGTTCACTCCTGCCTGGCTGTTTGGTCAATATTAACATTTGTATTAATGTTAATTTCACTCAGTATAATTGGATACCCTTTTTAAGAGCCTTATTGTAACTCACTGGTGGCAGTGATTTAATGTTCTAGTCTTGGCAGAGTTGGTAGAGCAGGTAATCTGTGCCAGCCTTTCCAAAGTGCGTGTCTGTGTGTAAATTAAATTTCAGTGTGTGTGTCAGCTACTTGGAGCAGGGACAAGAAGCATTGGTTTCACAGAGGGTGCTGGAGGACTTAGATTGGGCACTCTCTTTTGGGGACTTAACCCTACAGCTGTGCCAGTGGGGAGTGTGTATTTATCAGGCTGTGGATTGTATTTCATTACTGAAACTAAGTGGGAATTCCCTACGATTCCAAGAGCAGGTTGTTATTTCTTAAACTTATTTCGCTGAACTACACTTCTGAAACACTTAATAATTGTGCTATACAGTTGATCTACTACATTTTGCACTGTTATAAAGCTTTTTTATTGTTTCACTGCATTTATGCACTTTTATACTGTTTTAACTGTATTTTTCATTGCTAGATACTGTTTCATTGCTCTAATTGCATGTTTACTGAATTACTTAACTGTAAACTGCTTTTTCATACTGAGAGTTGTATTTTATGTTTGTGCATGCTCTATCCGAGCTTTTGTGTGCATTTTTGATTTTTTAAGGTTTCTGTGTTCAACAGCTAGGAACTGTAATAGTGTGCATTACTATAATTGTCTGTTTACAGTTAAAAGCATTCTCTAGAAGTCTGCTTGCTCCTTGATCTGTTTAAAACTTTCATTTAGTGGCTACAGCTAGGAACTGTAATTTTTCCTACCCCCCCCCCCCCATTGTGTTGTGGTGTTCTTATACTTGGTGGCTTTGCAGTTGCCCGCCCATACTGTATATTTGATCTGTGACACTCCTCCCAGTCTAGAGTCATTAGTTCATTCAATCTAATAGAGAACATTTGTGAAGGCCAACCCATTCAGATTCTTAACCTTGAACTAACTTTTGTTCCAGCTTTCTCCATTTCCATTTTACTGAAAAAAAAAATTTTATTGAAAAAAAAAAAAATTCTAAGCTTGCTTCCCCCCTTTCCTGTGGCAGGTCTTGTCCAGATACAGATTTGCTGTGTCCAGGATGGAGCCCCCTCCCCGCACTTAACTAGGGTTAAACTATTCCTGGCTCCATAAAGTCTGCTCTTCAAATTTTCCCTTGCAAGTAGCCAGCTTTTTAGTTTTAACACTCAAATCGGTTTCTTTGAGCTCAGCACTTGTTCAAAACTTGTAACCACTAAATACTCTACTAATTACTACAGCACTCAACTTTCCTCACTTGTCTAAAGGAAAACAGTTTTTAGTACTTAATAAATAAGCACCTATCCAGGCATGTCTAAAGGTCAGCACCCAGTGTTTTCTCCTGTCTACCTGATGAATCTGGGCATCTTGGAACAATGCAGCAATTGCCTCATGTACACAGACAAACCTCTCCTCCTACCACCCAACACTACGACCTGTGAGATGCACTTATATAGCCAAACTGGAAGCAAAGTTGTCTTCACTGAAGACTGGACTAGACAGTCAAGAGGAGAAGGTAAAAACACTTGCACCGCACCACACTCATCACATAGTCCCTCAAAACCTACACCACCAAAACACACACGCAGAAGCACAAAACACACCTACATTTGCAGAGGCTCAGTAAAAATCTGCCTAAACAGACCTCCAAAGCAGAAATGCAAGCAACCCCCCCCCCCATACAACCCAAATGACACACAGCCCACATACTCGTGTGCCACTCAACTACAGCCCATAAGGCATAACGTACCCAACACCCTAGTCATAGGTGACTCTATAGTCAGACACACTGATGTTCCACTCACCAGGCTAAACAAGGAGAAAGTTACTGTCAGCTGCCTGTCATGTGCCAGGATCCGCCACATAACGCACGCACTTGGGTCACTCCACAACAAGTACCAATGACTCTGTCATTATCCATGGTGGTGTGAATGACCTGAGATGTACCTCCTTGGACTACATGAAAAGAGGCATGAAGGAGCTCTCTGATCTTCTAGCCCAGGCAGGAATGACCCTAGCCCTGAGTAGCATCCTGCCATCACCCAGAATGATACCACAGTACAATGACAAAATGATTGACTTTAACAAATTGCTAAGCTTCTGGTATCATTCTAAGGGAATCCAGTATCTGTCTGCCTTGGATGACATGATAGACAGACCACGCTGCTTTGCCAGAGATGGCCTGCACCTGTTGCCCTTGGGATTCCGGATACTGGCAAAAGGCTCTTGCCACCCCTATAGTGCCTTTTTTAGGCAAGGTTCAAATGACAAATTCACCTCCGTAATAGGTACAAGCAAGCAAAATCTGAGGGTAATACTACTCCGTGTTAGAAGTCTAAACCTCAAAATACACTCACTCGAGGCACTCCTTAAAATGGAGAACATCGACATCTGTGCAGTGACAGAGACCTGGCTCAAAGCTCCAGAGAGCACCCCTGCATTACCAGGCTATAATTCATACCACACCTTTCGGCCACCAAACCCGGACTGAAACACTAAAGGTGGAGGCGTGTCCATATTTATTAAGGATATCCACATCTCCAAGCTAGTTGCTCAGCATAATGCATCTGAGATTATTCAAGTTCAACTAACTCTGGGCAAAACCGCAATCCACATTGTAGCTTGCTACAGACCCCCCACCATGCCCCAGGATTCCCACTCCTCTTTTCTTGATACACTGGAAAATATTAAGGTACAGCCCAACACCCTAATAATGGGTGATTTCAACTACCCCACCTTTAACTGGAAAAACTACTGATGTGCCAACTCTCTTGCTCAACATTTTCTCGAAATCATCAATTCCAATGCCTTGGGTCAATTTATCCACACCCCCACAGGGGCAGCAATATCCTAGACCTGGTCATCACCAACATGGGTGACCAGTGTTCCACACCAGAGGTCAGATTCGACCACAAGCTAATCACCCTAGACATCCACATCCCGCTCCCACCCCCCCATTAGGAAAACAGTAAAAAATGTCTCCAAAGCCATCTTCACACTTAAGACAGAAGTGGCAAACTTCACGACACCCATGCAGATGGACAATAGAGGTACGACTGAATCCTACACAAATGTACTTAAGCACTTACACGAGTGCATTGATCATGCTATCCTCCAAAAAAAGGAAGCCAATCTGGTGGTCTTCTGCCATAAACAAATTCTACAACAGAAGAAAGAAACTGTTGCAAAAAAGAATAAAATCCCACGATTGGAGGAACTCCCAGGTCAGCCTCCGTAAGAAGCTGAGATCCCTCATAAAATCCTCCAAAGCTAGTTATGAAAACAAAATTGCCACCGATTCTAAAGACAGCCACAAAGCATTCTATAGCTATGTCAAGAATCTCAATGGCAACACTCAGATCTGCTCTGAGTTACAGCACAATGGCACTTAATATACAGAACCAACTGATATTGCCAACATCCTGGCAGATAGGTTCAGTGGTAACTTTACTCCCCTCTCACCCCCTAAAGGGTCCATCTTTATACCGGAAGAATGCAAAGGTCCTGTAATCACGGCTGCACCGGTAAAAAAAAACCTCACTCTCCAAAGCCAAGAACACAGCATCCATGGGACCTGACAACATCCCCAGGCTACCTTCTACACGAAATACAGAATGAACTGGCACTCCACCTAAGTACCATGTTCAGTCATATCCTCACCTCAGGCTTTGTGCCCATTGAATGGCGCACCGCGACTGTTCTCCCACTCCACAAAGGGGGGGGGGTGCAACAGACCCCGGGAACTACTGCTCCATTAGCCTGACGAGCCTGGTCTGCAAGGCCATGGAACGTATCATCCTGGAACTCATAAACAGACATTGGAGATCTCCAAACTCTGGACCCCACACAGTTCGGGTTTGTAAAAGGCATATCATGTCTCCTAAACCTGATTGACTGCTTCAAGTCACCAAAGCCATAGATGAGGTAAGGTGGTTCACACAGCCTATCTAGATCTCGCCATGGCATTCAACGCCATCTCCCACTCTGGAATATTATAGATAAACTCGCTCAACTAAACTAGGTATAAATCCCTATGTCACAAGATGGGTTGCCAACTGGTTTACTGACAGAACCTACACTGTGAAAGTAGCAGACTCCAAATCAGACTTCAGACCAGTGACAAGTGGAGTACCACAGGGTTCAGTCCTGGGTCCTCTGATGTTTGCTATCTACTTCTCTGAAGTACAGGCTAATCTAGAAGGTCTTTGGCTAACTAAATTCGCAGATGACTGCAAACTAGGAGCCATAATCGAAACTCCTAATGATGCGGACATCCTACAAAAGGGCCAGCCCTTTCGATAACGTTTCTTCCTCCTCCGACAACCTTGGTGTCGTCTGAGTCTGTGTTCGTAGAGTCGGGTGAAGTCCTTGAGTCGGTCCAGAGACCCACTGCTAGTCTGTCGGCATTGTCTTCAGCTCCAACCCTTTCTGTGCCTTCCAGAGGTTTTGGTTCTCGGGTGTCCTCAGCCGGGCCCGAGGATTCGGGGCTTCTGGTTTCGGCCCCGAGTCTCCCCCTTGGCGCCTCGGCTAGGGGAACCCCGACACCGGTCATGGTCTCGGGGACGGGCCTCTCCTCAGATTCTGGTGGGCCCGCCTTCGAGGCTATGAGGAGCATGCTGGACAAGTCTCTAGTGACTTCACCTGAGTCTGCGACTCCTTCCCTAGACACGGCGGCTAGAGCTTCTGGTGCCCCCCTGTCTTCGGACAGAGCGGCTCCTAGGCCTGAGGATTCCTCCTTGTGTGGTCCCCTGTTTTCCGAGGAGCCTTTAGAGTTCATGCCTGAAGAGCCCCCCAGGAAAAAATTGTGCAAGAGGAAGCACATAGACTCCCCAGATGAGTCTGTCACCTCGGACACTGACCTCGATGATGCGGAAGGGTCCCCGAAGTCATCCTCTGACGATGTCTCGTTCTCCGATATCCTGGAGATCTTGAGACAGAGGGATGACTGGCCATCCAAAACCCCTTCCACGGAGGAGTCTGTCTTCCTCAAGGCCTTCGGAGCCCAACCCTCTGCCTCCTGGGTGTCTCCATCCTTCGATGAGTTACTGGACCTTATTTGTCGAAGGGTGTGGGAACACCCTGATTCTGTGGAGTCAGTTCCTTCTCGCCCCAACAAGTTTTTATCCGCACCCCCTGGCAAGGAGTTTCTAACCAAGGGAGTTCCGGTTGATGCTGTGGTGGTGGCGTCTGCCACCCAGCAAGATGTGGCAGAAGCATGTACTTCTATCCATCCTCCTAACAAGGAGTCCAGGAGCATGGATAGGTACAGGAAGCGTACCCTGACGTCAGCGACCTTTACCCTGCGGTCGCTGAATTATTTATGCCACTTTACAAGGCTCCAAAGGGATCTCATAAAGGAGTTGGGAGATACCCTGTCGAGTAACCTGCCTGAGGCGTTGACGGTCTGTCAACGCCCAGCTGTCTACCCTTTCGTCCATTAACTCGTCCATGAGGCTCATCGTATGCAGCCAAGGGGGCGGGTAGGGCAGCGAGTTCGGGCGTAGCCCTTAGGAGGCAAGCCTGGATGCGCTTGTGTCACTTTGCGGAAGCATTAGTCTTCCTTCACCGATTCTCCATTCGATGGGCCCTCTCTCTTTGGTCCCAAGGTGAAAGACACACTCGCTAGATGTGAACAGGAGGGTAAGACTTTGTCTGCAGTTGGGGCCTGTTTTTCGCTTCCCTCGAGACCTTATCCCAAGGCTCAGAGGGGAGGAAAGATGTGGTTCAGAAAGTCCCAAAAGTCTTTCCCTGCCCATCAGAGTAACCCGCCTTCCGGAGGCGGGGGGGGGGGGGGTTATTCTGGAAGACATCGCCCTAGAGGCCCCCGCAATTCAGGAGACCGCAAATCCTTTCATGGTTCCTCCTTCCAGCGTCCCTGAGGGACTTGCCCGACTGCATCTCCGGAGCCAGTCGGGGGTCGATTCTTGACTCATCCAAGGGCCTGGGGTTCCATCACTCAGGATCAGTGGGTGCTTCGTATCCATCACTGGAGGTTATACCATCCCCTTTATCAGTCCCTCTCCACCGTCAAGGAAAATCCCGGATGTGCCACCCAGTCAATGGGATCAAGCAGCCAGAGAGGTCACAAAGCTGCTCGGAAAGGGAGTCATCCAGCCAGTCCCCGCAGACCAGACCAGATTAGGAACTTACTCAAAGTTATTTTTGGTGCCGAAAAGAACAGGGGACTTGAGACCCATTCTGGACCTCCGCCACCTAAACCGCTTCGTAAAGAAGTCCAAGTTCCGGATGGTCACGTTGCAATCCATTTTCCCATTACTGGAAAAAGGAGTATGGATGTGCTCTATTGATCTCAAGGACGCCTATTATCACATCAAGATAAACAAGGCGTCCAGGATTCATTTACGCTTCCGCCTCAGAGCCAGTCACTTCCAGTTCCGAGCCCTGCCCTTTGGTCTCACCACAGCCCCCGGGTTGTTTAACAAATGTCTGGCAGTGGTGACAGCTCACCTGAGAAGTCTGGGATTCCAGGTGTTTCGGTATCTAGACGACTGGCTCCTCACCGCCCCCACCAGGCATCTTCTTATTCAAGCCGTGAGGGCTACCATCAAGTTGGGACATCTATTAGGAATTACATTCAATGGGGAAAAGTCTGTATTGCTGCCATCATAGCATGTTGCCTTTATAGGTGCAGAGCTAGACTCTGTAGAGATGCGAGCATTCCTTCCAACAGAGAGGATAAAGATACTACAGGACCAAGTCCTAGCCTTACTACCCTGAAGGAAAGCCCCAGCCAGGATGGTCCTTCAGCTTTTGGGGTCGATGGCCGCCATTCTTCTGGTCCCTCTGGCAAGATTGCACATGCAAATTCTCCAATGGCTCCTGTCCACCCAGTGCTCATACCAAGATCTGCCCTTGTCCTACCCGATTCTCATCACGGAAACGTGCGAGATCTTCGTTGGTGGCTCCTCTCCTCCAACCTGAACCAGGGGAGTCTCTTCTGCCCCCCCTCCCCCATTGCCACAGTGACCACGGATGCCTCCCAGATAGGGTGGGGGGGCATTATCTGGGCAGGACGGTTCAAGGCACGTGGCAGAATCACGAAACCCACTTACATATCAATGTTCTGGAAATGAGGGCAGTGCTTCTAGCGTTGCAGGCACTTCACAGCTCTCTTCCCAAGGGTACCATCGCAATCTTCGCAGACAATATGGTGGTAGTATGGTACCTGAACAAGCAGGGAGGAACCAGGTCTTATCCTCTTTGCAGAGAAGCCATGAGAGTTTGGAACTGGGCGATCGCTTCCCAGAGCTTTCTAGTGGCAACGCACATTCTGGGGAAGTCCAATGCGATAGCAGACAGGCTGAGCAGAGTTATTCTGATGCCTCACGAGTGGTCCCTGAATGACCAAGTAGCGGCTCGGATATTCTCCAAGTGGTGGTTTCCCTGTTGCAACCTTTTCGCCAGCCCCTGGAACGCGAAGTGCAGCAATTTCTTCTTTCTGATCCCCCCCCCCCCCCCCGGGGGAGTCACCCAGGGACGCTCTAGTCCACAATTGGCCCTCCGGTCTGCTCTACGCCTTCCCTCCGGTCCCACTAGTGCCAAAGGTGATTCAGAAGGCGATCTGCTTGGGAAGCAGCATGATTTTGATCGCACCACACTGGCCCTGCCAAGTTTGGTTTCCTTTCCTTCGGAAGTATGCAGTGAAGGATCCTTGGATTCTGGACCCAGTTCCAGACCTCCTGACTCTTAAGTCAGAATTGTTAATAAAAAAAAAAAAAAAAGGCAATAAAGGTGTGTTCGAAGCTGAAAGAGGACTGATACAAGGACAACAAAACTAGAAGATAAGACTAGTGGTATAAAAGCAGTGATCTTATTAATAGATTTGAAGTTATGGATAGTATTTTACCTTTGGAATTTAAAGGACAGGAAATAACATTACAGAACAGAATCAGATGTTAAAAAGGGATAAATAGGACATAAACTTGCGAACAGTAGACTTGTGAGGTTACTTTTATGAATAAAGTGGAACAAGTCAATTGGTACTATGCAATGGTATATTTCAGAATTTGAGACTGCAGTAAGGAAAAATGTGAATTTGGAACAGAGAGGAAACTTACTTTGACCTCATCTAACTTAATTGCATACAATAAAGTATGATAAAAGGAATGTATGGGTAACACTGGATATGTATGAGAGAAAAATGCAGCATATTTCAAATGTAAATGGAGAGAAAGAAAAGTGTGGTATTGGGGTCAGCCTTAAAGTATGTGTAGATGTATATAATGTGTGCTCACATGTGTGTGTAATATACTCACAAAAAAAGGCACTTGGTGCAAGATTGTATTAAAGTCTGTGTGGGGAGCAAGGACATGCCAGTAAAAAGAAAAAGGTCTAAGCTTAGAAAATGCAATTAATTTGGATGTTTTCAGGTTTGACTGTTATGTACTTGAAAAGGATAGAAGAGGAGAGTATTTCCAAAGAAAGGCGTTATGGTATAACTGAAAAATGGAGGAATTATGGGTAGGGGATATCTGAAGAAAATAACTAGTATGGAGAAGGATGATGGGAGTGAGGCAGAAAATGTTTTACAAGGTGGGTATTATAGGGCAAGAAAAAAGCATGTAACACTAGGAAGTGATGAAGGGGAAGATGGAGAGGTAGGAGAACAACAATATAATAAAACAGTTGGAAAGGTGTTGAGAGGGATATATTGAAAGGGTAGCGCGATATGCAAGGATAATTTTAGTTTATGTATACACTGACATGACAGAGGAAAAAAGATGCTTGAGGGACTGTAACTTTATCCTGGTAAAGGTAATTTATTGGCAGGAGATTTTAACTGCAATTCAAGAAAGTAGGGGAAACACAATTAAACTAAAGTTATAAGACACAGGGTTAAAAATAAAATGGCAAATTGACATAAAAGGGGACTTTTATTACTGAAATAGACAGTGTAGTCTAAAGACATGACAGAAATACCAGGTGTTGAAAATGCCTGAGCTTTCAGATCATAGAGCAGTATGGTCTAGAGAAGGAAATGACAGAAATAATAGGAATAAAGATTAACTGGAGGGGGTGTTAAAATTAAATGAAAAGAACAAAAGATTTTGAGGACAGCATATGACGAGTACTTTATGAAAACTGGGCCAAATGAAGTGCTTATAAAGAAATGCAAAATGTTATTTGTAGAAGTGAAGCAAAGGAACATAATATAAAATTAAATTATAAAAATAGAATAAGCAAAATAAAAGCTGTATGAAAAATAGTGTTGGTGTTTAAGATTTTTTAAAAAGAAAAACGTTAAAACATTTTTGGGAAAAAATGTAAAATAGGAGGAGGAATGCATACAATGTTTGAAGAAAATGTGTAAGGAAAGAAATTGTGGGAAAGTGAGTAGAATGTATGAAAACGTAGTAGCACATGAAGGTATGGCCAAAAAAGTGTCTTGTGGCTTTTCCCGGTTAGGGGTCGCCACAGTGGAACTCCAGTCCGTTAATGATTGGCAGTGGATTTTTACGGTGCCAAGTTGCCAGCCTGACGCCCAACCTTCAAAGAAGGCACACCCATTCATGCACGCACCTACCTGCATGTCTTTAAATGTCACTCAACCATGGGGAGGACATGTAGACTCCACACAGAAGGTGCTCCAGCCAAGAATCTAATGCAATTCTATAAAATTACTGAGAGAAATAGAAAAAAAGGAAGAATTTGGCATTAGGACTAGATCAAATTGTGAATTGTAAAGATGAACAGAAGTGAGAAATTAATATTCTATCAAATGAATGACTAGAAAGGAATAACAGATGAAGTGCTTTGTGGTGGGGTTATTAAGTTTATATGGAAAAGATTAAATCTTTAAGATAGAAAATTCTGAAGACCAGCAATGGTAGGAAAAAGATTAAATCTTTAAGATGATGATGCAAAAGATTTAGAAGATTTTAGAAGTTATAGGAAAACCTGGTTTCAGAAATAAGGGGGGAGAGGTGAAGGAAGTGTTAATAGTAACAATACATTAAAAAAAAAAAAGGCAGTAAGACTGATGTCCTTATGTGACAAAGGCATTTGACAAGGATAGGCATGAAGTGGTGTGTAATATGCTAGAAACAAATATGAGGTACAAATGTTCAAAGTTCAGAAAAATATGATATGGAATGTCATAAGTGAGTTACTGTACATGGACAGATGGATGGATTAATATGTGCGGAGTTAAACAAGAATATCCATTAAGTAGGTGTCTGAACTGGTAATGAAGGCAGTAATTCAAATGTGCATGAAATAAAAAGCAAAACTGGAGCTGGGAAACGGAATTGTACTCTTCTGTCATTCACATGAATAGTACAACAAAGGTAAGTGAACTGATGGTACAAGTGGTGAAAGTATTTAAGAAAGATGGGCTAAAGTGAGGCAAATCATTTTTTCATTTGTTAATTAGGTTGGCCCTGAAACCCTTTTCAGCAACAGCCTGGGCTGAAAGGCAAGACAATATACATAGACATTGCACAAACTTAATACAAAACAAGCACATAATGAATTCTTAAAGTAATAACTGCTTATTCTCTCTCGGAATAAACAGTGGAAACTTGTAACAGGGGCATTCAATTAAGTGACATTTGCAATTTGTCCCATCTCAAAGTACAATGCTAAACTGTGATTAGGAATATCTTGGACTTGTAACATTGCTATTTTCATGCAACTGGATAACTTCTGGTCTGTGCGACTGAAATGATAGTGGAATACATTATACTAGGAAGGAAATAAATGTATTGGAAGTAAAATTTGGAAAGAATGAAATGTAATAGAATAATGCAAAATAACTTTAAGCATATTTTTTTGGTGGGATGACAGGCTTTGTGCAAGATCATAATTAAAAAATGTCTGTGGGGAACAAGGACATTCCAGTAAAAATTCTAGGTCTAAGTTTAGAAAATGCAATTTTGACTGTTATGATAAACAACAAACGTGATTAAAGTAATAGATGCAAATTATTCTCTTTCACCATGACGGCTTTTTTAAATATATATCGTTAATGTGCTAGTTTTCTTAATTTTTTTTTTTAATGAAGGCTTCTAGCTAAAATTAAGACATTTTAGAAATATTTATTTGGGGTTCAGTGAAAAGAGGGGTGATATACAATAAAACAAAACTAAATCTAACAAATCCTGTAGTACATTTGGCATCCATGCATTTGTCATGGGTAATAAAGGTGGAATAACGTTGCAGAGGATGCGGAAAATGTTATACAAAGTATGAAGGAGGGAGAAGTGATGAACAAGAAAAGATGGAAGGAAAGCTGTATGAAAATTATGGAAATTAAAATAGACAAACTGAAATTAATTATGGTACAACTATTATGGAAAAAGTACTACATGGTATATCCTTGGAAGGTATTTAAAAAAGTGAAAATATAGCAAATAGAAGGAAAAAGGCTTTGAGAATTTTATGAAGCAGGGGATTTCTCAATTTTGTTTACTAGTTAAAAGCAATATGAAATATACTACACTGGAAGAAAATGGATGAGTGTAATGAAGAACAACCAAACATTTTTAGTGTAAAAGAATGTACAGTTTGAGAATTTTTAACAAGGAATAAAGGGGAAGAATTTGAAAATATAATGGATATGATTGTAGAAAATGAGAGAATGTAAAATTGAAAAAGGGAGCAGAGGTCTAGAGATTATGGAATACATGTGAAGAATTATTGTGAAATAAAAAAATGGTTGTGTAAAAAAAAAAAAAAAAAAAGATAGGGATGCATGAAGAAATCTAAATGAGCAGTTGACTTCAGGTTTGTGCTGTGCTGCAGAGTTAGTTTTGGAAAATGAATCAAAGTACAGTAAACCATTAGTTAACTGGAACTCAAGTAACCAGAAAAAAAATTGAGATAGTACAATTTTCATGTCGTCCACTCACCCCCCTCACTCACAGAAACTTATCTTACATTTTTAGAGTTTGAGTTTTAAAAGGGAAGATGGGAATAAATTCCCTCTCTCCCCAACATAAGAACAAGTCAAACCAAACAAATAATATAGGGTACAGTATTAGGCCTATATTTAATAGCAAATCTCAAGCAACCAGAAACTACAGATGTAATGCGATCCTATCTCGCCTACATTCATAACTGATGGGCTCAGAGCCGAGAATCGGCTCCGACTCGGCTGATACACTAGCACAAAGTCTCTCATTGGCTGGGCCAACCCCCTTATCCCAGGATGCACCACGCCCAAACCCCCACATCTCGTTTGCCGCTCCTAGAGTAACGACGTGGTCTCGATTTGGCTGTGGCTAAGTACCCTTCTATTTTGGCCTTTCGGTCGCTTTTTGGCAGCTTTAGAATTTATACTCAACAGCTATTTTAATAGCTATCTTGTTGTTATTTCCATTGTGAGTGACTGTGTTTGTCTTTTTGAATTGTGGTAATGCCTTCTGTTTGGCGGGCTAGGCCCGTTTGAGTTAGAGGGCCTTTGCCCTATCTCTTGTAGAGCGTTTAAGTTAGAGCTCTTCCCCCCCCTACCCTCCTTGTGTGTTTTGAGTATGTTACAGTGAGTATGTCTGGCAAAGAAAAAGAACATAAGCCATCAGACTTTAAAAAAATGTTAGAAATGCAATTACAAGATGTCGTTGACAGATGGCCACGCCATCTGTGTTTATTGTTTAGTGGCTAAACACTTGCAAGAATCTTGCAGTGTTTGCCATGCTTTCTCCTCTCGTGTCCTACATGAGAGAAAAAATAAGCTTATCCTGAAGGGTCTGATCAAACCAGCCTTCAAGGAAGCTTTGGCTTCTCCTTCCTCGAAATTGAAACAAAAGAAGTCTTCGGCTCCGACAAGTCTGTCGGCGCTGCCTGCAAAAAGAGCTAAGTCTGTATCCCCTTCCTCGGCTCCACTGGCCTCGGAGCCGAAGGATAGAGGATCTAAATCTGGGTCTCCCTCCTCAGCTCCACTGGTTTTGGAGTCTCGGGATGAGAGATCAGGTACTCTGTCCCCTTCCTCGGCTCCACTGATTTCGGAGCCACAGGATAGAGGGTCTAAATATGGGTCTCCTTCGTCGGCTCCATTGGTCTCGGAGCCGCAGGAGAGTGTTTCTGCTCCGGGTCGGTTTTGTCGGCTCCTGAACCATCTGTGCCGAAGGGAGTCTCTGTTCTGGTACAGTCTGCTTTGGCCCCGATCCTTTTGGAGCCGATTCAGAGCCGGCTACCTAGCCTTGTCTCGGAGCTGATAGAAAAAGTTTCTCTGCCCCCTTCTGTTTCCTTCAGGTCCTCCAGGCTTTCAGATTCGGATGTAGATAGGGTGGTCCAGAGGCTCCTCCAGTCACCTGTCTTATCCAAATTATTTTCTGCTCCGGCCCAGTCGGCCCCGGAGCCAGCCCTTTCGATAACGTTTCTTCCTCCGACAACCTTGGTGTCGTCTGAGTTCGTAGAGTCGGGTGAAGTCCTTGAGTCGGTCCCGAGACCCACTGCTAGTCTGTCGGCACTGTCTTCAGCTCCAACCCTTTCTGTGCCTTCCAGAGGTTTTGGTTCTCGGGTGTCCTCAGCCGGGCCCGAGGGATGGTCGGGGCTTCTGGTTTCGGCCCGGAGTCTCCCTCTTGGCGCCTCGGCTAGGGAACCCGACACAGTCATGGTCTCGGGGACGGGCCTCTCCTCAGATTCTGGTGGGCCCGCCTTCGAGGCTATGAGGAGCATGCTGGCCAAGTCTCTAGTGACTTCACCTGAGTCTGCGACTCCTTCCCTAGACACGGCGGCTAGAGCTTCTGGTGCCCCCCTGTCTTCGGACAGAGCGGCTCCTAGGCCTGAGGATTCCTCCTTGTGTGGTCCCCTGTTTTCCGAGGAGCCTTTAGAGTTCATGCCTGAAGAGCCCCCCAGGAAAAAATTGTGCAAGAGGAAGCACATAGACTCCCCAGATGAGTCTGTCACCTCGGACACTGACCTCGATGATGCGGAAGGGTCCCCGAAGTCGTCCTCTGACGATGTCTCGTTCTCCGACATCCTGGAGATCTTGAGACGGAGGGATGACTGGCCATCCAAAACCCCTTCTGCGGAGGAGTCGGTCTTCCTCAAGGCCTTCGGAGCCCAACCCTCTGCCTCCTGGGTGTCTCCATCCTTCGATGAGTTACTGGACCTTATTTGTCGAAGGGTGTGGGAACACCCTGATTCTGTGGAGTCAGTTCCTTCTCGCCCCAACAAGTTTTTATCCGCACCCCCTGGCAAGGAGTTTCTAACCAAGGGAGTTCTGGTTGATGCTATGGTGGTGGCGTCTGCCACCCAGCAAGATGTGGCAGAAGCATCTACTTCTATCCATCCTCCTAACAAGGAGTCCAGGAGCATTAATAGGTACGGGAAGCGTACCCTGACGTCGGCGACCTTTACCCTGCGGTCGCTGAATTATTTATGCCACTTTACAAGGCTCCAAAGGGATCTCATAAAGGAGTTGGGAGATACCCTGTCGGGTAACCTGCCTGAGGCGTTGACGGTCTGTCAACGCCCAGCTGTCTACCCTTTCGTCCATTAACTCATCCATGAGGCTCATCGTATGCAGCCAAGGGGGCGGGTAGGGCAGCGAGTTCGGGCGTAGCCCTTAGGAGGCAAGCCTGGATGCGCTTGTGTCACTTTGCGGAAGCATTAGTCTTCCTTCACCGATGCTCCACTCGATGGGCCCTCTCTCTTTGGTCCCAAGGTGAAAGACACACTCACTAGATGTGAGCAGGAGGGTAAGACTTTGTCTGCAGTTGGGGCCTGTTTTTCGCTTCCCTCGAGACCTTATCCCAAGGCTCAGAGGGGAGGAAAGATGTGGTTCAGAAAGTCCCAAAAGTCTTTCCCTGCCCATCAGAGTAACCCGCCTTCCAGAGGCAGGGGGGGGGGATTATTCTGGAAGACATCGCCCTAGAGGCGGTGGAGGCCCCCGCAATTCAGGAGACCGCAAATCCTTTCATGGTTCCTCCTTCCAGCGTCCCTGAGGGACTGCCCGACTGTGCATCTCCGGAGCCAGTCGGGGGTCGATTCTTGACGCATCCAAGGGCCTGGGGTTGCATCACTCAGGATCAGTGGGTGCTTCGTATCCATCACCGGAGGTTATACCATCCCCTTTCAGTCCCCCTCCACCGTCAAGGAAAATCCCGGACGTGCCACCCAGTCAATGGGATCAAGCAGCCATAGAGGTCACAAAGTTGCTCGGAAAGGGAGTCATCCAGCCAGTCCCTGCAGACCAGACCAGATTAGGAACTTACTCAAAGTTATTTTTGGTGCCGAAAAGAACAGGGGACTTGAGACCCATTCTGGACCTCCGCCACCTAAACCGCTTCGTAAAGAAGTCCAAGTTCCGGATGGTCACGTTGCAATCCATTTTCCCATTACTGGAAAAAGGAGTATGGATGTGCTCCATTGATCTCAAAGACGCCTATTATCACATCAAGATAAACAGGGCGTCCAGGATTCATTTATGCTTCCGCCTCGGAGCCAGTCAATTTCAGTTCCGAGCCCTGCCCTTTGGTCTCACCACAGCCCCCGGGTTGTTTACCAAATGTCTGGCAGTGGTGACAGCTCACCTGAGAAGTCTGGGATTCCAGGTGTTTCGGTATCTAGACGACTGGCTCCTCACCGCCCCCACCAGGCATCTTCTTATTCAAGCCGTGAGGGCTACCATCGAGTTGGGACATCTATTAGGAATTACATTCAACCGGGAAAAGTCTGTATTGCTGCCATCATAGCATGTTGCCTTTATAGGTGCAGAACTAGACTCTGTAGAAATGCGAGCATTCCTTCCAACAGAGAGGATAAAGATACTACAGGACCAAGTCCTAGCCTTACTACCCTGAAGGAAAGCCCCAGCCAGGATGGTCCTTCAGCTTTTGGGGTCAATGGCCGCCATTCTTCTGGTCCCTCTGGCAAGATTGCACATGCAAATTCTCCAATGGCTCCTGTCCACCCAGTGCTCATACCAAGATCTGCCCTTGTCCTACCCGATTCTCATCACAGAAACGTGCCGGCGAGATCTTCGTTGGTGGCTCCTCTCCTCCAACCTGAACCAGGGGAGTCTCTTCTGCCCCCCCTCCCCCATTGCCACAGTGACCACGGATGCCTCCCAGATAGGGTGGGGGGGCATTATCTGGGCAGGACGGTTCAAGGCACGTGGCAGAATCACGAAACCCACTTACATATCAATGTTCTGGAAATGAGGGCAGTGCTTCTAGCATTGCAGGCACTTCACAGCTCTCTTCCCAAGGGTACCATCGCAATCTTCGCAGACAATATGGTGGTAGTATGGTACCTGAACAAGCAGGGAGGAACCAGGTCTTATCCTCTTTGCAGAGAAGCCATGGGAGTTTGGAACTGGGCAATCGCTTCCCAGAGATTTCTAGTGGCAACGCACATTCTGGGGAAGTCCAATGCGATAGCAGACAGGCTGAGCAGAGTTATTCTGATGCCTCACGAGTGGTCCCTGAATGACCAAGTAGCGGCTCGGATATTCTCCAAGTGGTGGTTTCCCTGTTGCAACCTTTTCGCCAGCCCCTGGAACGCGAAGTGCAGCAATTTCTTCTTTCTGATTCCCCCCCCAGGGGGAGTCACCCAGGGACGCTCTAGTCCACAATTGGCCCTCCGGTCTGCTCTACGCCTTCCCTCCGGTCCCACTACTGCCAAAGGTGATTCAGAAGGCGATCTGCTTGGGAAGCAGCATGATTTTGATCGCACCACACTGGCCCTGCCAAGTTTGGTTTCCTTTCCTTCGGAAGTATGCAGTGAAGGATCCTTGGATTCTGGACCCAGTTCCAGACCTCCTGACTCTTAAGTCAGGTCAGACCCATCCATCACTGCAAACTCTCAAGCTAACGGCTTGGCTGCTCCACTTCTGACCTTAGTCAGACAGCATATCGTTTTGCCTGAGGTGGTCCGGATTCTGTCTTCACAGAGCTTCCACTAAGGAGATATATTCTAATAAATGGAAAAGTTTGCCATTTGGGCCCAGCGGCACAACCTTGACCCTCTGACAGCCCCGGTGTCGGCAGTATTAGATTTTTTGGCAACTCTTTTTAGACAGGGTTCCGCTGTCTCCACGCTTAGTCCAATTGGCATCGATTTCTAATTATGTTGCCTTTGAGCCTTCACTCATGAGTCATAAGTTGTGTAAGGCCTTTCTTAAGGGAGCTTGGTAGCTTCGCCCCCCTGGTGTCGCAAACTGTTTTGCCATGGGATTTGAATGTAGTTTTAGGAGCCTTGATGTCTCATCCCTTCGAGCCGGCGGCCACTTGTGAGCAAATGTTCTTATCTTGGAAGACTGCTTTCTTGGTAGCTATTACTTCAGCCTGAAGGGTTTCGGAGCTTCAAGCCCTTTCTGTTAAGCCCCCTTATCTAATCTTTCACAAGGATAGAGTATCTCTAAGACTAAACCCGTCATTTCCTCTGAAGGTTTCTTCTGCTCTTTGTCTGCAGCAATCTATAGAGCTACCAGTTTTCTTACCAAAATTTTCCAACAAGGCAGAATACTGACTTCAGTTGGATGTGCATAGACAACTGAGGTTTTACTTGGATAGGACACAGCAGCAGAGGAAATTAGACCAGTTGTTTGTGGCCTTTGCAGATAACAGGATTGGCAAAGCAGTAACTAAGACCACTATCGCTAGGTGGATTAGGGATTGTGTTTCATTTATCTATGCATCAACAGGAAGGGACCTTCCATTTCCAGTTAGAGTGCATTCTACTAGGGCTATGGCTACTTCAGCGGCCTTTCATGCCAGACTGTCGGTGGATGAGATATGTGCAGCGGCCACTTGGGCTTCTCCACATACTTTCATTTCTCATTACAAACTGGACGTGGCCTCTAGAGGACGGGCGTCCTTTGGTTCCACAGTGCTCAGGAGTGTTTTCCAGTGAACCTCCCAGGATCTAGGTGCTAGGGACGCTGTCCCATCAGTTATGAATGTAGGCGAGCTAGGATCGCATTACATCTTTTAGTTATGTACTTACCATAACGATAGATGTATGTGATCCATCTCACCTACATTCTTATGTACCTGCCCTCCTTCCCCCTACCTGTTGGATCTGGAGGAAACACTACTGTACAGTTGGAGTGGCTCATGTGGGTGAGTTGTTGTGGAGCAAACAAGATATGGGGGTTTGTGCGTGGTGCATCCTGGGATAAGGGGGTTGGCCCAGCCAATGAGAGACTTCATGCTAGTGTATCGGCCGAGTCGGAGCCGATTCTCTGCTCCGAGCCCATCAGTTATGAATGTAGGTGAGATGGATCACATACATCTATCATTATGGTAAGTACATAACTAAAAGTTATCCAGCATCTACCAATCCCCATGGGTGCCGATTAACCAGAGAGTTTACTGAACCTGAGATTGGAATACAACCCATAGTCTTCTGATTTTCCCGTGTCAAAGGCCAAGTGCGCTTATCTATGACATTGACCAGTGCTCGTACACTAGAGCTCATCTGCTAGGAGAATCTGCCTTTTCAAGCAGATGAATATGGTTTTGACATGGCCTAGCACTGGTTTCCTTGTATTTTCTTCGAATATAGTGTCCATTGAATAGTTTCTCGCACTGATTTTACAATGAGTCTGACTAGAATCTCAGTTTTCATACTGCTCATTTGGTGCTTAGATTCTTCTGTGGCTTCATCTAAAGACACCAATTCCCCTCATTACTTTTCTGAATGCTTCTCCTTATGGCTTCTGAATGATTCTTCTAATTTCTCTTAATCATTCTCCAAAATGACTCGTACAGCTGATTTTTACAGGTTAATAGCTTCCTTACTGGTATAATTCCTAAAGTACATGGGAAAAGTTTGATGTAATGTGCAGAAAAAAAGAAAATCTGGGTTTAGCAAATGTGTACGAATAGTTACCATGTTGATTCACTCTGTGCTGCATAAAGTGGAAGCAGCTGCAAGATCTTGTTTTGGTGAACAAGTCTTGTAGATAAAGAACATAGTTTTTGAACAGTTATTTGTTACTTCCCAGTACTTCCTAAGCATGTTTACACTCCATTTATGACAATTGCCTGCTTTTAATTACTAGCAAACTGCAGCCTACTGTATGATTGTCGTGTACTAGGAAAGTATCGCAGCAGTGTGCTAATAAGTTAGCAATACTGTCATGTCTCATTTGTGTGCTGTCCTCCTTTAGACTAGAACAATGTTGCATCCTATTTTGCACTGTTAGTTGGTTCACACATGCAACAGAACCAAGAAAAACACCAGGAATGTCATGTCCTGTATTTACACTTTGTCTGGTAACAAGGTAAGTGAACTAGCTGAGCAAACTGGTCAACAGACCCTCTTCAGTTGTGACCCAGGCACCAAGGTCAACAGAGAAAGTAGAACTGCAGTAACCTGGTACAATGGTAGCAGAATGGCATGAAACAGTAATTAACATATAAGTAGGCAGACACTTGCTGTCTGACTTATGGTAAGTGGTTCCTAATAGCAGGTAGGTAGGTTTGAGAATAACATTCCTCCAGTGAGGATTTTGAAGTGCAGCCTAGAAAGAGTTATGACTTTTTTTTCCCCAAGGGAGTGTGCTTTGTCTGAGTTTTAAGGGAAGGATGATGGCCTTCCATGCGTGTTTTGTAAAGGAAGGAGCAGAGTAAAAAAAAAAAAGCTCTATTTATTTCTTGCAATCTGAAACCTTTTCATTGATCATAGTGATGGCACGTGTATCTAAGAGTAAGAAAAATCTGCATATTTTCAGCCATCTGAAGTATGTGAGTGTTGGCGCTTGAATGAGAAGATATAGATGGTAGGCTATACTCTGTTTTTGTGTAAGGATGTTCCTGGCTAGGGCCTGATTGGAAGTGGAGGGAAAGCGATGAGAGATCTTGTAGTATAACTTCAGCTAGTGTTTTACTGACTGTGACAATGGAACATGATAAAGTTGGGTTGGTGGTTAGACTCTGGTATCTTTGCTTGGTAACATTTGGGAATGTGGAAGGAGACCTAATTTTTGGTTTGCTGCAAACAATACTGCACTAAACTTGTTTGGATAAACCTAGGAATTTGAATCCAGTGTGTGGTAAATGGGATCTGTGTAACCCACCTTGGCTGCTGCTCTCTAAGCCCACCCCAAACTTGCCTACCATTCCCTCTCAGGGTAAGGGGAAGGAAGATTAGCATGTTTTAATAGAATCATTCAAGATCACTGGGTGCTTACATCATTCCTCTCTACTCTGCTCTGATCAGACCAGTTAGAGAAGATAATGTCCGTTGTAGTGTGCATCTAGCCAAACAAATGCAGCTAGAAGACCCCCACTGCTTGATAATCTCTGCACTCCTGTCTCTTATATTGCTATGCAGTGATTATGTTCAGCATTTTGTGCTGAGTTCTCCTTGAGCTCCTCCTACATGTCCACAAATTGGGCCTGTAAGCATTCAAACTAAAGGTTTGAATCAAACTAAATAAGACTCTCTGAAGGGGCAGATTTATTGTTTAATGCTTTCCCTGTCTCTGGAATACTCTTCCACATCTATAAAACAGTGATTACTTCACTTCCTTTAAGGCAAACCTTGATGATTGGATGAGTGCTTTGTAAATTCATCCCAGGCCTGATTTTTTTTTCCACTCCTAGAGACAGAGGTGCCCAATTTGGGGTATTACAAAGATTGTTATGGTCCATGGAGTCAAACTGCCTTGCAAATTGAGTCTCCAAAAAAATTTTGAAAACAGCAGTCCAGTTGCTATTTTTGCCTGCAGGCCATCTGGGCTTCCTCAGTCCAGACTATGCTATGAACAGTCTAAGTAGGTCCTGGATCACCAACTGCAAATGGAAGCTGGACCGGCAAGTATTCGGAGATGGCTCTAGGAGACTGGTACACTCCCTGGCAGATGTGTACCTCCAAGGACCAGTGTAAAACTTTCTTCTCCCAGTTCATGAACTTCTTGGCCTATGCACTCACTACCTTCAGACTGACACACAAAGGAATCCTGTTATATGCTCTCCCTCATCTTGCTAATTAATCCCAAAAACTGTAGTTTTATAATTTAGTTCAGTTGGTTCAGGAAGGACTTTTTTTTTCAGTCCACACCCTGTGGATGGAGCAGAAAGGGTGTCTAGTGCACCCAAGCCTAAAAGACCCATATATTAGCAACTTGGTCAGCTTGATCATATTGTTAGTGAAGAAATGTAGAAGACTTGCATAGGAATTCATAACTGGCTAAGTGAGTCTGCGATGCCTTTCTAAATGTTTCTCCAAAAGAGTGTCCACAGCCACAGATCCTGCCATACTTGTCTAAGCCATTAGCTAAGGGCTTTAACACCTTTACTGAATTATCACTCAAGATATAGGAAAACATACATTTATATAAAAGAAAAAAAATGTTAACATTTATTTACAAACATTATACATCACATATTATGCAATTATAATCAGTCCACCATTACATCGATCAATTCCTGCCTTCCCTAAAACCTTATTCTTCTTCCAAAACATAGTTCTGCATGTATTGTTCCCATAATTTCCATTTTTTCTACGTAATTTGCAGCAACCCTTTTGTAAAGATCCCACTTTCAGTTCATTTAGCTCTTATAATATTCACGTCTTTAAATACAGTTGGTTTAGACACCGATTTCCATTTTCTAGTAACTGTTCTTTTTGACGGCCACCAGAATTAAATTTAATAAGGCTTTATTATGTCTAGGCAATTCAGATCCTTTACCCAAGCTTAAAAAAAAAAAAAAAGCCATTACACCCATTTTCTCACATTTCTGACAAGAGTACTTTACTGGGAGTTTTTGAAGTCTAGCAACTCATTACATTCCCAAAACGCATGTTCTCAGTTATATTTTTCTTCCCCATCACATTTGACATCTACCCGAGGAAGAATTCTTTGGAGTCTGCTTGGGGTTTAAAAATACCTATACAGACGCATCCAAGCAATAATCCAAAATCTTCTAGACTTTGCATGTTTAGGAGGCATATATATGCCCTCCCATTGTTTCCTTGTGAACTGCTTATTCAGTCTGTCTTGACATTTTTTTTCTAACTACCTCTGATTTCTCTAGTTATTGTGCAGTATTTTATATGCCCTACTAATTAACACTATTAGCTTCTGTTATAGATTCGACTAAACTCTACCAGAGCAGGTCTTTCACTTGGGATTCTTATATGCCTTTCATGGTCTATATTTTAATATTAAACCATGATAGGGAAGACTGTCTTGTCTGTATATTACAATCCAAATGTTTTGTCCGTTTTCCATTCTTTCCTTTCCCTCTTAGTTATTTGCTCCCAGTACCTTGGTCTCTCTTCCAGTAACTTCCAGCACTCTCTTGCCTATTCTCTGTACTACTAATTGCAGTCTTCCCTCTCGGCAAAATCTTTCTCTTTTCTCATGCTTAGAATGCTTTCTTGCTACTTTACGAATGTAATTTGTATGGCTGCTAATTTTCTCCATAAGGATCTGCTTCCCCACTCTCTCCTTATTTCTCATATCCTGTACTTTTATCATCCCTTTCCACCTTAAATTATAGCTTTCTGCTTGTGTTATGTATATGAGCCTTAACTGTATAGCTCTAAAAATATCCCTTGAAATCAGGTAATCCTTAAGCACCTTGTTTATTCTTCCAATAAATAAAACTTATTCCAGTTCATGCTTGCCCTTTTCACCTCCCAGATGAATTCTTCAACACTTTAATTGCTGTCCACAACTTCTCCTTTGGTTGATAAACATGTTTGAACTGTATAAAAAATACTAAAACCTTTTCAGTACTTATATTTTGCTAGACGTATATCCATAAGCAAGAGCTTTCTTTTTCAGTTTTAATTATAGTTTGTTTATTCTTCTTCCATATAGCCTTAGCTGCCATAACCGAAACCTTTTAAACTCCTAAATAATTAATTTTATCTTTTCTCCATAAATATGGGTATTGCTGAACCAATTCATGTGTGGTTGCATAGTTTACAGCTATAGCCTTTTTTGTTTTCATTAATACTACGTCCTGAAAAGCCTAGAAACAGTCTCAGAATGTTCCACAACACTGAGATGTCTTTCTGGTTTTATCAGGTACAAAACAATCTTGTTTGCAAAGGAAGCCAGCTTTTCTAGATTACCATACCAATTATATCCTTGAATTTCTGAGTCCCGTGTTTTATTTGCCAGTGGCTCTAAATATAACCCAAAGCGGAAAGAGGATACCCCTATCTAGCTCCTCTGTTCAGATGCAACTTATCAGAGAGTAACCTTCTCACTTCTGTTTTTGCCTGTGATCTCTCATATATCCTCCAAAGTAAACCTTATTGCATAAGTTAATACATAGGCTTCCATTGCACTACTCAGAATCCCATGTTAAATGCTTTCTCTACATCAAGACCGACCAACAATGGTATTTTCTTACATTCTGCTTCCCTCAGGATGATTCTTCTATTAATGCTCTCAAATATTTCAGTACCCTCCACAAGACAACATGGATTCATATCTATCAAGTTTGGCAACACATTTGCCATTCTTTTAGCTACTATAGACAAAACACTTTGTAATCATGATTTAAAATTGAAATGGGCCTATATGAAGCAGAGTCTGATAGGTCTTTACTGTCTCTAGGTATTATAACCACCATAGCATTCTTCCAGGATGTTTATGCTTCCTTTCCTTTTAAAATATGGTTAAAAACATGCATATGCTTTTTTAAACACCATTATTGAATTATAATTTGTGGCACAGGCAATCATAACTTTATATAAAAGTAATCAAGCCATATTAAGTTTGCATTTACAAACATTATACATCACCTATAATCTTCTATAAAATATAATCAGTCCAACATTACATAGTTAAATTCTTGCCTTCTCTTCTACCTCATTCCTCCTCAAAAACTTTTTTCTGCTTGTATTCCCACAATTAAACCTTCCAGATATTTATCAATTCCTTTCTAGCTTCCATACTTCCACAAGAATATCATCTATTCCTGGATTGGTTATAAATCAGTTTTTAGCTCCTCTTCTATCTTAATTAGTTGTTGAGCCTTCTGTGCCTGTAGCTTTGACGTATTGAAGTCTTCCATAAACATTTCCATTTGTGCTTTTTCTTGATTTCCACATTCTTCTGCTTTATAGAAATTTTCAAAAGGTTTCTAATATCTCTGCAGGATCTCTGCTTATTCTTCTTGTAGACTCCATACTTTTGGCAGCAGCTCTTTCTACTTTCTGTTGCTTAGGTTGTTGTGCTAAATGTTTTTGTGATCCATTATCAAGTTGTTTAACAGCAATCTTTCTAAACTCGTACAGATTATCCAGGTACTCTTTTGTCTTTAGCACTCTGTAATTGCAACTCATGTTGCATGAGATTCCACTTATTCTACAATAACTTTCCCCATTGTTAGCCCCTCTAATTAGTTACTTAATCTCTCTCATTTCTACCCTATCTTCTAACGCTTCTTATTTTACCGCACTCACTAGCTATAACTTCGGAAGAAATTTCTATATTCCTTAACTTTCAATTTCCACTACACATTCCTTAAATTTCTCTAAACAGATGGGGGGATGGGCAGCACCAGTGTCTCATTTGTACTTAATTACCCTAAATTTTCATCCTAAATGTTCATGCATGATCTGTAATAGTTAATGGATGTGTAATGAAGTAAAAAGTGGAACAGACACTCCAATGTACTTCAACGAATTTCAATGGAATAAAACTACAGACTCCGCACTCGTATTAAAAACCATCAGAGTAACAGCCTTCCATTAAAAAAAGTTAAATACAAACAATTTATCTAATGACATTTGAAATAGAAGAATAAATTGTCACTCAACTGCTAAGTGCAATTTCTTAAAGAACCAGTCTTGAAACTAAATCATCCACATACAAAGTTGTGTTCATATTATGGTAAAAAAAAATCACACTAAAGCTGCTTTCATCTTTAAATCATTAGAAAGTGAAACTGCTTCATTAATGTCTGGAGCAGCAGCTGCATCAAGCATAAGTTGCCAAAGTTAGTTGTTTGAACTCAGGTTGTGTGTCTGAATACCCACAGAGGTTTGTCACTATTATCCTGTTTATAATATATAAAAAAAAAATAATAATTTTTTGTATTTAAAGCAATCCAAAGCGTGTCTAAAGGCATTGGTTTTCTTTTTCTTTATATCATACATATGTTTACGGATCTTGTCCGTAATTTTCTCATCATTTTCCCTATGTAAAAAGCATCAAAAGAGCTGCAGGTAGCCAAGTACACCATGAATAGTGTTGCAGTTGCATCTCCCTGGACATGGAATAGTTATATTAAAATTTTCATCTGTAACGTATGGACCCTCATTTATATATCTGCACATTTGCAGGTCCCACATTTATTCAAGGAAGCATTAGATACCATTAATTTCATACCATTAGTGGGTAATTCTAATAGTCTTAATGTTCTTTCCTTTGGAATGCACTTGTCACTGTTGGAGTTCCTAGGATCTTTTTTACCTCTTTAGAAAAAACAATGTCCCAGTTCAGCCTCATTATGTTAATTTAACCAAACATGCCATTGCTGAATGGTACAGAAAAAATGGTGTTGGATGAATTAAACATGCACTTGCTCATCCTCTCTACAGTTGTATACCCCATATTATTTACAGTGCTTGATTTAATCCTTAAAATATGGGAAAATCTGCTGTATAACTGGTGTACCACCTCAGCTTGAATATTTAAGTAAATAGGTGGGGTATCCACGTTCAATGAACATTGCAGTTAGTTGATGTATCTTTTTCAAAAGTAGTGTCATCAGAAATTAAACTGGAAAGCCTTGCCATTTGTCCTTTTACTACTGACTTTTGTTTGAAAGGGTGGTAGCTGTCAAAATGTAGGTGTTTGAAAAAGTCTCCTTTCTATATATAGTGGAAAGAAAATGCTGATTTGCTGGGTCCTTGTCCAACCTGATGTCAATGTTGGAGGTGTCACTTTGGGTAAAATTCAGTTATTGGCTAGTAAGTACACTGCCTATATACAAGCAACAGAGGAAAAGCATTGGTGGGGGAGAATCCTGCTGCTGTTCAGCAAAAAGCAGTTCACAGTTCACTCTTCAGCTTTGGTACAGGTGATGGCTTCCAGTAATTTAGAGGAAAAATAAATCAAATGTACTCAGAGGTAATTAAAATATGAAGCATGGAAGGAAAATACCAACTCTACCAACAAACGGCTAGAAAAATAAGCTTTAAGTAGCTGTTTAGATGAACTGATAAAACTGCAAAAATCAGAGGGTGAAATGAAGAAAAGGCTGGCTGAGTATGAGGCTTCTTAAGAAGTGCTGTTCCAAAAAAAATGGTAGTGCGCACACACACAACCGAAGGTTTTCTACCGCACCAGGAAAATTGGAAGGAGCAGACCTAAATATTGTATATTAGTTTTAGTATAGTTAAATTTTATAAGTACATATTTAATGAAATCACAAATAAGCAGCTCTACTGATATTCTGCAGGTTTTTTAATAGAGATGGCACATGGTGTTTACTGCAAACCTGGCCATGGAAAAGCAGCTAAGACCTGTATTGGCAAAGGTGCAGTCGTATCAGCAGCAATAGTTGATTTTACAAAAGTGTGGCAGAAGAGAAGTATTAAAAATTGGAGGCAGCAAAGTGTTTGTGGAAAATGATTTACTGTACACCAGGCAGAAGCAAATTTATCCCAGCATTCAGGGAATGTCGAGAGGAAGATGAGATTCACGCTGCTGTATCCAGCTGTCTTCAGAGCATTTTTTCTTGGAGGATCAGAAACATTTTTGGATTCAGAACAGGCAGGATGGGAAAAATATTTATCCCACAAAAGTGAGCCAACTAATGGAAGGAGACTGCTCATTCTTCTGATGGTAAATCTCAGTGTGACACTGCCAGTGAAACCTTTAATATCTTTTCCAAGGGAAAATGCTTCAAAGGCAGATAAAAGTGCATGAGTTGACTAGAAGAATCAGGGGTATCTTTGGACTTCCAGAGTCTGGTGTTGGGCGATAGAGATGGAGATGAACAGGAAATCAACCAACAACATTGAAATTAGTGAATAAATGGGAAACTATAAAGTATCAATCATATTTTAAATATGGCTTTACAAGAAAAAATTATTTTGAAAGACTGGACTTCTGCTAACATTGTTAAATGTCTGGGTGGACTGTAAAGCATATACCTCACTTAATCATTAGTGTTAAGGGTACTAAAAAGAAAAATATAAAACATTTTAGTGTTTTGTATAAAACATTTCATGATATAAACTGCATGATCTATAGTAAAGCAACTTAGTGTGTATCAGGTATTTTAAATGTGGAGGGAGTATTTTCATTGACTGTGTTAAAGATATGTACGCAAGTATTTTTGGTTGCAAGAAATATAGGCCTTGCAGTTTAATGAGAAATGCTGGACATTAGCAAGGTTATATTAATATGCTGTGATCTTGAGTTTCTGGGGTAGGTTGTAAAAGTGCATTGATCATGTTATATATAGAATTATGATTAATCTTATTTTTACAAGGGGTGAATGTCTAGATTAATGATCATGGCTTAAGCTATAAACAAGTGCTTTTTGTAAGTAAGTAGGCTCACTAAAGAAGACTGTGATGAAAGCAGTGAGCATACTACAGTTCTTATATCTGCAAAGATATTGGTTTGTTTCCCCCCTACCAAATAGCAAATAGTCTAGGTGGGAGGCAAGAAGTCTGCAGCTAAAGGCAGCTGTAAGTTCTGTTCCAAGTGAAACGGACAAGATTTTTTCATGCATGAGGAGAGATGTTGGCTGTATTCTTATTGCAGACTACATTTACATGGTGATGAGCTATCTGCAGGTGCAAGCAATTTATCTTGTGTGTTCTGAGCATTATTTACTGAGGGAAATGCAAACTTTAAAGATACAGTAGCAAGCAGTTCATTAAAAAATATTTGAAAGTTATGGGAAGTAACAGCCTGAATACCTTAAATTATATATTAAATGGAGTTTTATTTAAATGTAGTGGAGGCTAAACGTTTTCTGAAAGCATGCATGCTCTTCTGGGAGGGTAATAGAGATACACTGACAGCTGTATGTTCTGCTAAGTAGGAACGGGGGCTACAGCATGTGATTTAGCATGGATAATCTTAATTTTAGATTAGGTAATGCCTGTGGGTGCTACTGTCAATCTGGGGTAACTGCCCTTATCTGGAGGGTTAAAAGTTTTTTGAAGCTATACATAGTTTTGTACGAGTGCTCTATGTTAACAGAGAATGGGGTTATTTGGAAAATGCATATTTTTTGTTTGAGGGCTCTTAAAATAGATTTGAAAAATTACAGGTTCAAATGCAGATAACATGACTGTATAAATGATTTAGCCTAGCAATGTGTGCATGTAAGACACAAGTTGGAAATAAAAATTAAAAAAAAAAGTCCTGAAAATTAGGTGGGGAGAAATGCTTTTAATCATAATGGCCATCCATATTATCTTGACATGTTTCCTTTTGTCTACACCTACAGTGTGTGAATAGCAATGCTGCTGGAAATGCATTTGGAAAGAAATTAGGTTGTGAATTTGACAAAGGATTTCAGAATGGATATCCAGTATAACATCTGGGGCAAAGGAGGAGGAATAATACTGATTTGCTAGTAGGGCTGCAGTAGTGATTAGATGAGAAAAAGACAGTGACAGATTTGTGGTAGGAAGGGGCTATCTGCATGGGAGTGAGTTTATTCTAGCACATATTTAAATTCCACCACAAACTGCTTTTATGTAGCTTAATAAAATATTGGGATAAATCAGTTTTCAGCAGGGATTATTACTTGTAGCTGGGGACCAGAACTTGATTTGCAATAATGAGGATGTATTACAGAACATATAAGGGAAAATATAACAAACAACTGTAAATTTCTGGACATTTAGGAAAATAGTTGGTATAGAAGTGAATTCAGTAGTAAGAGCTCTGACAATTTAAATATTGTTCCCCTGGGTACAATAACTTCGCTAGAGTGGATAGAAATTACATTTCACATAAACATGTAAATTTAAGTTTTGACACCCATCCAACAACTTTTTCAGATCATGCACCAATAAGTAAAAAAAATGCAGGGTAGTGAAGTAAAAATGAGAGACTTTCCCACCTGTGTGTCAGAGGGATGGGTAGTGGAAATTATTCAAGTGTTATTAGGGAAGACGAACTTCATCAGATGTGATAGCCATCGAGTGAGTTGAAATGAAAACAGAGTTTAGAAATAGGATGGAAATAAGAGATGGTAAAGAAGTAATAAAAGTTTTATGTGGCTGACAGGGTATTGCAGAATAAGGGAGCACACTCAGAACAGAGCGACAACTGCAAAGCGCTAAAGTGAAGAAAAATGAGTACTTGGATAATATGCATGATTTTAGAAAGAATATTCTTAAGCAAGTCTGTAACCCCGGAGCGGAAAAACTTTTAGCGCAATGACTTGGGCAACCGAAAGTAGAATGCTTTGTCACCAAACTTGGAGCAGACAGAGAAAAATAACCAGAGATCCTTTAGCGACATTAGATAAATGTTCATAACATTTCCAAAGTAAAGTAGATCAATGAGGAAATCAAGAAAGAGCACAAATGGAAATATTCGGGGAAGACTTAATTATGCCAAGGTTAGAGGCAGAGGAGTCTCAGAATTTGTTAAATTAGAGGGAATAAAAAAGGTGACTTAAAATCAATCTGCAGGAGACAAGGAAAGTCTCCAGGTAGAAATGGTATTCTTGTGGAAGTTGAGGGAAGAAAGTGATAAAGATCTAGAAGATTTTGTTTAACAGTATTTTAAAAAGAAGGGAAGCACCAACATCTTGGAAAAAAAAAAACATGATGGCTGTATTACCAAGACATGGTAAAGATCCCATTAGACCCAGTTTGCTGTCGATCATTTCAATTTAAACCATGATAATAAAGTTTATTTTTATTGGCTAAAAGAATGGCAAAGGATCGCCAAAATGGATAGATATGCCTCTGTTTTGTGGAGGGAGGGTAGACATTGACAACATCGACAGAAAAATTACCTAGAGGGAAGCATAATTTAATAAAATAGTGCTGTTTGTAGGTCCTGATGCAGAGAAAGCATTCAAGAGACTAATCTGGGATTTTGAGTAGGGCAATGGAAACATTTGCATTATCAAGTACAATAGTAAGGTCAGTTATGATATATGAAGGATCAGAAATTAGAATTAAGTGGGATGTTTCCTCTAAGTTGTTGTAATAGAGGAATCAGGCAGGGGTATATTCTTTCCCTTTGTTTTATATTTAGATCCATTCACAAAGAAAATAAGGGACTCAGAAATTTAGTGTAACGCATTGGCTGCCATAAGAACGATTACTAGGAAATGGAAATTGAAGATCTAAAACAACTGTATTTGAAGTATATCTTACGAAAGACAGAAGAACTAGAAGAGGCATCTTTAGAAAAGGCAAGGAGCAAATTACATATGGAAATTGAGGGAACAATAGATGCAGAATAGTGTTTAGGCGGCAGAGTCAAGTTTAAGGGAAGGCAGGAATTCAGCAAATTAATGTTAGATTATGGTTATAAAGAAAAGATGGGATGTATAATGGATGTAAAAGGAGAGATGTTAATGTGGTTAGTTTTCTGTTAATTTGTTTGCCTGTCTTAAGTGATGCTTTAATAAGTTTAATTAAAAAAAAGACCAGTGCTTCATTACAGATTCATGCCCTCTTGTGGGGTTGTGATACCCATTGCCCTAACATGCGTCCTGGAGACAGAATATTTTGTGATCTGTATTTTTGTTTTAGGGTCTTGTGTCGGTACTGCACTCTGGTAGTGAGAGGAATCATGAAATTAAAGCTGAAGTCCTAAACTATATGGACCAAGACCAGCACTGGTCTTCCTAGCCAGGATAAACTTCTGGATGCTTTTCTAGCAGAATAATTCAAGCATTTCTTTACTGTAAAGAATGTTTAAGTTAAAGGAAAAACATACTGTCGCTCGTCCTTCTCTAACATTAATGACAAGCACAGGAGGGGGGGTTATTTAGATGCTTTAATACATAGAAATGCATCTGGATGGATAGCATCATGAAGTACAAACGAACTAGTTAACAGACCTTACATTCATACATTCTTACATCTCAACAGCTAACTGCAAAATGGCAGTCTAGCTT